>NC_138371.1:13040611-13112820 GCF_054177405.1 Leptonychotes weddellii | reverse complement strand
ACAACCTCTCCAACATTTGTTGTTTCTTTCCCTGTCCATTTTTGCCATTCTAACTGGTGTAAGGTGGTGTCTCAATGTGGTTTTGATTTGAATTTCCCTGATGGCTAATGATGATGGTGTCTGTTAGCCATTTGTATGTCTTCTTCAGAGAAGTGTCTTTTCATATCTTCTGCCCATTTTTTGACTTGATTATTTGTTTTTTGGGTGTTGAGTTTGAGAAGTTCTTTATAGATCTTGGATACCAGCCCTTTAGCTGTAGTGTTATTTGCAAATACCTTCTCCCATTCTGTGGGTTGCTTTCTAAGTTTTGTTGACTGTTTCCTTTGCTGTGCAGAAGCTTTTTATCTCGATGAAGTCCCAAAAGTTCATTTTTGCTTTTGTTTCACTAGCTTTTGGAGATGTATCTTGAAAGAAGTTGCTGTGGGCGATGTCAAAAAGTTTACTGCCTATGTTCTTCTCTAGGATTTTGATGAATTCCTGTCTCACATTGAGGTCTTTCATCCATTTTGAGTTTATCTTTGTGTATGGTGTTAGAGAATGGTCGAGTTTCACCATTTATTGAAGAGACTGTCTTTTTTCCATTGCATGTTTTTTCCTGCTTTGTCAAAGTTTATTTGACCATAGAGTTGAGGTTCCACATCTGGGCTCTCTATTCTGTTCCATTGGTTTATATGTCTGTTTTTGTGCCAGTCCCATGCTGTCTTGGTGATCACAGCTTTGTAATATAGCTTGAAATCAGGCAATGTGGTGCCCCAGCTTTGTTTTTCTTTTTCAACATTTCCTTGGCGATTCGGGGTCTTTTCTGATTCCATACAAATTTTAGGATTGTTTGTTCCAGCACTTTGAAAAATGTCATTGGAATTTTGATCAGGATGGCATTGAAGGTGTAGATTGCTCTGGGTAGCATAGACATTTTACAATGTTTATTCTTCTGATCCATGAGCATGGAATATTCTTCCATCTTTTTGTGTCTTCTTCAATTTCTTTCATGAGTGTTTTAACAGCTTAAACTTTGTTCCCTGATACCTAAGTCAAAAAGACTATACTTTTTTCATGAATTCTAGCTACCCCACATTATGTATACCGAACAGAGCCTTCATAGGAAAGTATTACAAATATAAAACTTACCTCATGCATGTCCCCTCTTTTAATGCTTATATTCCCTTCAATTTTGCCTACATTGATTACTTTCCAGTACCTTTATAGAAATATTCTTTTATATTTTTTGCTGATAATTTTTATCCATGTGACATTTAGTTTGATACAAGCTTTCTGCCATTATTGGAACTGTAACTCCTCCTCCAGTAGCTCTTCTAAGTATAAAAATGAGGTATCTAATGTTAAGAGAAATCTGTTGCTGCTACTCTGAAACTTCATACGTGCACCAGCTCTCTGGAAACTACCCCTTGATCAATGAGTATAGTTGGTCTGATATTGAGTTCAGGCCATCTTTACCTTCGATGTTTTCGCTATAATGGGTTTTCTAACATATTCTCCCTCTCCCTCTCTCTCCACAGGTAGAATACTACCAATGTCTAGTTGCTCTATAGCTCTCCACTAACCATGTACTAAGCAGACTTCAGTCTTATTGTAAATCGTCTTAAGAGCTCAGCCATAGGTAAAACAGAGTATCCTGCCTTGCCTCAGAGCTCATGTTTTTGATGCAAGGACTCTCTTCCAACTGCATATTCCTCCTTATAAAATTCCTGCAGTTTTTATTTTTTAATTGATTAAATGACCTGTGATGATCATAATTTTTTATTATTTAATAAGTAGCCTTCACAGCATTTTATATTTAAAGCTGGAATGCATTTTTCAGGACACTTTATACTTTATGAAAAGTAGAGAGGGGCTCCTGGGTGGCTCAGTCGGTTAAGCATCTGCCTTCGGCTCAGGTCATGATCCCAGGGTTCTGGAATCAAACCCCACATCTGGCTCCTTGCTCAGCGGGGAGCCTGCTTCTCCCCTGCCTGCCATTTTCCCTGCTTGTGCTTGCTCGCACACTCTCTCTCTCTCTCTGTGTCAAATAAATAAATAAATAAAAGCTTTTTTTAAAAAAGTAGAGAAATACATCTTTCATTCACACAAAATGATTTCACACGCACTACAGTATTTCAGAGGTCACATAGCAAATTTGTTATGAGTACGTGCTATGACCTCAGATTCTCTGATTTTACATCCTGATGCTTAATAGCAATTTAACTTTGGGAAAATTACTTAATTTCTCCATACTTTGGTATTCTCATCTATAAAACAAGAATGATAATAAGCAGTACTATTGTTATAGACAAGTAAAACCTCTGCTGCGTGCTCTGCATTGTGTAGGGTGGGAACGGAAAGGCACTTTCCAGTGAGTTCTTTAAAATTTTCTGAGTATACCTTCAGTGCTTAGAACTGGCCAGGGCTGACAGTGTTATCAGGCAGAGAATCCCAAATCTAGACCAGGACCCATACTCCATTTGTCCCTACCAGGGAACTGCCATGCATATAGGGCTGACCAGATACCTTGAGAAACTCTAAGAATTCAACAGTGGGGGCATCTGGGCCTCCAGTTCCAGATGGCAGCCTGGCCTGTAGATTATTCTCACTGACTAAAGCTGTATTTTCTTTTGATTGGATCACCAGAATGATGCTGGCATGGTCATTTAGGGTGACTCTCACTCATATCCAACAAAAGATAAGGTAGGGACACTAGGCTATGGATGGTTCTCTGTCAAGCTTTGTTTCGTTTTGTTGTTGTTTGGTTTGGTTTGGGTTTTTTTAAGATTTATTTATTTATTTGAGAGAGAGAGAGTGCATGCATGCACACACATGGGTCAGGGAAGGGGCAGAGGGAAAGAATCTCAAGTAGACTCCTGTCTGAGCACAGAGCTCAAGGTGGGGCTTGATCCCACATTCCCAAGATCATGACCTGAGCCAAAACCAAGAGTCAGACACTCAAAGGAGGCACTCAGGCGCGCCTCAAGCTTTGGTTTTAATCTCTGTATGGGGGTTCATTCATCAGTTCTTGCCTATTTGTGTTTCAATCATACCATCTTTGGTCTATAGCACCTAAGGGTCTATGGCACCTAAGGGTGCTAGGTATTTTTTAACTCTGAGTGTCCCCACTGATGGCACCCTGGGCAACCACTTTATTCTCTCTACAATCTTCACATCACATATCAAACTGGCTTTTGGGGGTAGCCATAACTATCTCTTTTGAAGGCTTTTAATGCAAGTCCTCTGTAATGCCAATGCATCCTACCAATCAATGTCTTTTCTTGCTTTCAACCAATGTGGTGTCATGTCCTCCTTGTCAGTCTTAAGTCATAGTTTATAGTTTTTTCTCCATAATAGATACATAGCAGAGATGCAGTCAACACTAAAAGAGTTCACATTCTAGGAATACATTGATTGCAAGATAAAGGCTTCAATAGGAGACATGGTTGAAAGATGCATTTTCTACATTTATTCTACATAAATTGGAATGATAAATTGAACATATCCAGAAAATGAACTGTCATTCACATTTTTTCCCCACATACTATGAGCAAGACTTGTATTTGCATATTTATGGTCAGCAAAGAACTTTTGAGAGTACCATTGGAAGTAACTCTTCTTGGGTAGCACATGGATAATGCAGTGTAATAAATAATGATACAACCAGAATTAAATAAATGACATTATGGAAATGTAAAGGCAAGATGATCTATATTGGTTAATACAAATAGTCCCACAGAACCATGATGATATAGACAAAATTTTAACTGCCTCCACCCCAATTTTTGCCCCTTGGTGTGCACACTGCATAATCACTGGGACTGTGAATATGATTAATTTGCTCTTGTGAAAAGGAGATGCTATATGGTGGAGTTGACTTTTAAAAAGGGAGATTATCCTCTATGAGCCAGACCTAAGTCAGGTGAATTCTTAAAAGTGACTTGACTCTTCTTGGCAATCAATCGATCAATCAATCATTCAAAAGGACTTAAAAGGAGCCATATGGTGAGGAATGGGTGGCCACTAGGAGCCAAGAGCAGCCCCTGACTGACGGCCAGCAGCATGGAAATGAGGGCCTCAGTCCAGGAACTACAAGGAATATTCTTTTTGGGTGACCCTCACAACAGGAGCATAGAAGCAGATTTGTCCCCATATCCTCCAGAAAGGAATACAGTGCAGCTACCACTCTGATTGCAGGGTGTGGGACCTGAGCACAGAACTCAACCATGCATTGTCTAAACTTCTGACCTCAAGAACAGTGACCTCATAAATAGGTATTGTTTTAAGTGGTTAGGTTTGAGGTAACTTTTTATGCAGCATGGAAAATTAATCAGATGGCATTGCTATCTTTTCCTGTGGTGGGAGATATTAAAATGCCGGAGTGGCACATCTAACAATAAAGGACCTGACGAGAGGATTCCTGTAGCTGAGCCGGAAGAGAATTGCCTAGACAGCATGAAGAACCTCCATGTGCTCTGATTTGGCAATCAACAATACCCAAGTTTCTATTCTTTCTTTTTATTTTTCCGAGTTCCTATTCTTTACTCCTTTTTCTGAATCTTCGACTACATTCTTTGTGAACTTTGTAATACATTTAAAAAATCAAATTGTGAATACGTACAGGGGTCCCACACACCCTCAGGGTGGCTCCAATAATGGTTTTAACTTCATTGGTTTGTTGTGAGGATTAAGTGAATTAATATATTTAAAGGGTTTATCACAGTTACTGACAAATACTAAGCAATTAATATTAGCCACTATCATTTGAACTTTTAAACTATCCCCAGGTGTAGGAAGACAGAGATTGTAGGAATAGATCTTACAACTGAGGAAAATGAATCTTAGCAAGGTCAAATGACTCATTCAGGGTCACACAATAGTGTAGAGCTTGGAATCAATCCCAGATCTTAGACATGCCAAGTGCCTTGCACTTTCTGCTATTGATTTTTTTGCAGAAATTCTTATTAGCCAAATGATGTCAAAGTTCTTTATCTTTAACAGACAAATCTGCACAAAGTCACATTCTGAGTGACACAGCAAGTGAAAATCCCTAGTGAAGAGGCAGAAACCAGCTCTCACCTTAGATCCTTGTTACTCAAAGTGTGGCCCCTCTACCAACAACATCAGCCAGTTGGAAGTGTTAGAAATCTACCACATTAGAAATACAGGTTCTCGAGCCCTACCCATGACCTACTAAATCACCACCTGAATTTACCAAGATGTCCAGGCATTCATATACATACTGAATTTTGAAGCACATTTGAAGAGTTTTTGGCCTCCTTCTCCATCTACAGGGTGTCTCCAAATGAGTTCAGCTAGGTTTGTGTTTTTCCCCAAGCTTGCTTAGTGTCTCTTTATATGTCTTCTATCATTTTAATAATAAAATTCCTTTATTCTAGCCACTAAGAGTACATTTCAATTTTTTGGAACACTTTCCAAAGAAGTAAGTAGTTGGCTTTACTCATTATTGATTTTTTTCATATTTAAACAAATTTTAAACAATTACATTTTTACAAGCATTTTTTTCCTCCAAATCCACATTTAGGGCATTCCAGACCACAATATTGAATAATAAAGTGCAGCCAAAATACAGGTCTGAGTTGACTTGGGGGAAATTACTACAAGATGGAGGTTATCAAGTTAGTTCTATGCTGTCCTTAAGTTAATATTGTCAGCCCTTTCCCTGTTCGAGTCCAATCTCAGCTCTTTCTAATGAACAACCAGTTCCTTGGGCCACTCTGAATTTCAATGCCAAGGAAAAAGTGGGGGCTGGAAGTTTCACACCTCCACCCAGAAACCCACAGAAGTTTAGGTGTAATTGTGTTTGCCCCATATAATGGTCTGATAGCACCAGAATGCACTCAAGCTGAAGCCAGGCTGTTTCCTGGTTCTTTTATACTCCCTGGTCTTTGTCAAAGAAACAGTCCTGATACTCCAACCAGTTGATTGGAATACACCCTAATACCCAGTAGATCATGCATTTGATTAAAGTGTGCACCAATGTGTCTCTCCTCCTATATACAGCTTTCCTTACATCTCCCTGATTAGGGAAAGTGGGTTTGGCTAAACAAAGACAAGTTTGTTGTCCTGGGAGTGGAGTGTCCTTTGGAGAGGAGAGCAGTTTTTCAATAAAAGAGAGATTGATAAGTCTCCCCAGATGCTGAACACACACACTTACATGACAGGCTCACTGAAGATAGAGAAGGATGTTCCTCACAAATGTCCCTTTTTGTCTTGAGTCCACATCCCTAGGTCACAGAGGGGTTCCTACAGAGTATTCCCAAAGCTTGCAGCCTTCATGAATTTATTAAATATTAAAAAAATAATGAGTACAACCAACAACTTTCTTCCCTGGAAAATGTTCAAAATTTTTTTTGAAACATACCATTAGATGTTTGAATAAAGAAATTTTAGGGGTGCCTGGGTGCCTCAGTCAGTTAAGCATCTGCCTTTGGCTCAGGTCATAATCCCAGGGTCCTGGGATCAAGCCCTACGTTGGGCCCCCTGCTCAGCGGGGAACCTACTTCTCCCTTTCCCTCTGCCTCTCCCTTCTGCTCGTGCTCGCTCTCTCTCTCTCAAATAAATACACAAAATCTTAAAAGAAAGAAAAATTTTATTAAACAGTGGGCTCATTTTATACCCATGGGACATGATAGCACATATTAGCCTGTTTAACTTTGTTTGCCACTGTGCTGTTGTTCTACTTCCAACAGGGCTCTACCGTGCGTTGTCCTTGCCTTTCCTGTAGGAATGAAATATTTTATCCAGCTCCACGTATTTCATACCCTTTATCTTCCCAAGCTTCCATCCATCCCATATCCCAGATTAAATATTGATGCTGAATCTCCTTCTCATCTCTGACAAGGCATTAGCAACAAGAGGGTGCTTTCTCAGACCTTCTATGGCACTAATTAATTGTTCCTCTATCATACCAAAGTACCCTCTTTTTCAATGTAGTGTGCCATTTATCAGAGGAGATTCAAATTTCCACTAGCACGCCTGTCTTCCCTACTAGAACATGGGCTTATTAAAAGCAAGGCTGAGAGGCTCCTGGGTGGCTCGGTTGGTTAAGTGTCTGCCTTTGGCTCAAGTCATGATCCCAGAGTCCTGGGATAGATCCCCACATCCTGGGATCGGGCTCCTTGCCAGCAGGGAATCTGCTTCTCCCTCTCCCTCTGCTGCTCCCTCTGCTTGTGCTCTCTCTTTGTCAAATAAATAATTAAAATTTAAAAAATAAATAAAAGCAAGACTGGTATCATTATTTTATGTAGAGCCAGTGAATGAATTGCACTGTCAATTCATACCCCAGGACCTACATCTCTCCCTTAGTTGTCTTATTAACTACTTCTCAATCCCCAACACTGCATCTGCCCTTAATGTCCAGTCTGCTAGAAGACCAATGTAATGGATATTATTTTTTAATCTCCTGCAGAAAAAAGTCCTGGCAAATTATTTTTCACATCAGCCCTGGGACATATATAGCACAGGGTTTGTTAGACTCCAGGAACCATTGTTTTCAGCATGTCCGCCCGCCTGTTTCCAAATATTTATTGCCTTAGGGCCATTGCATTACTTGGAGAGTGAATTTGTCTCTTAATAGTTATGTTATTAAAAGAGAGCCTGTTTTTCTGGATCCTTCTAGGTCCCTGAATTCCATTTGCCTTTGGGGTCTTAAGCTGTAGGTTTCTTTCTCTTTCATTTCTACCATTTCTCTACTGTTCTCTTCTTGATGACACTCTTGCTTAATACATCAGAGCCGTGTCTTTGGCTGGAGTGCACAGCTGGATGCAAGAAGCAGCAGGTTCTATTTGTTTAATTGTTTGTTCTGAACAGCTAGAATAATTTGTTAAATGGTCCCTCTGCGTGTCTATGTCTCATGTAAATCCAAAGATGTGGTGTGATTTCTGCTGAGTCTGTGCAAGACATACACTTTTAGAAATCTGAGCTACTCAAATGAAGGAAATGTAGAATTACTGAAATTTGATAACCCTTTCCTTCCAGAGTAAACTTGATGTTTTACTGTTACATTAGGTTCTTATGTAACTATGGCAGAACCTGTGAATGTTCACCCCTTAGGTCACTGGCCTGGTCCCCTTCTGGGTGTGGGACCTTGCTCAGTCAAAGTAAGCATGCAGAAGACCAGAAGCAGAGGGGGGCGGGCAATGGCCCAGGGGTGACCGCCAAGCAGTGACATAAATTCTCTACCTACCTCCCACCCTGGAAATAGATTTGGAGATATTTTTAAACGTTCTCACAGAAGGGCCCTGGTAGGATTGAACCCCAAATGCCCTAAGCAGTGTCTCACTTATTAATTCAACTTTTCCTTTATTATTTCACTCCCCAAATAAACTACTTTTATCCAAATCCTTGTCTCATGCTCTGCTTTTAGTAGAACCAAAATTATTCAAATTCATCCAAATGGATAGAAACAACAAAAGTTATCCGCTCTAACAAACCACTCAATATTCATGTGTCAGTAGATTGTGGGCCAGATCGTGAATCTTATTAAGGGAAAAGGGTCAGATGTATTGTCCCCCTCCAAAAGTGCTATGAAATGTGGCAGCTGTCTCCTCTACATGGTCTTATGTATTCCTAGTGGTACTTTCCTCATGGAGTCAATGTATGAATTAAATGAGTTAATGAATATAAAGTGGTATAGTGGCTAGTTATTATTACTATTATGTACTTTTTATAGATAAACAAAATGAGGCTCAAAGATGTGGAATGTGTTTTTCAAGGCAGTGGGTAAGGGTTCCAAACCCAGCTCTGCCTAATTTCAAAGTCTACCAACCTCTGCATGCTGCCTCAGTTCCATGATGGCCTACCAATCGTTGAGTATTGAAAAGAATAATTAATTTACAAATGTAAACACCTTTCCTCTGAAATATTAGATATACTCCTAGGCTCCTTACAGCATTAAAATAATACCCTGTCCTCATTTAAATAGGCTGGCACCCCTCCCATGAATCATCATGCAACATGTTTTTCTTTAAGATTTCCACTATAAAAGAGCAGCCTTCACCAAATTCCTCACTGGCAGGGATATCTTCTAAAATGTCAAATCTCTAAGGAAAGAAAATAGATCCATCTCTATTTCTGTCTCCTATCCTAACAAAATCCAATTATGGTGGCAGTAACTGCTCATCTGCTTACTATCAAGATCAGTCGGTATTGGACTATTCAAGATGACAGATGATTCAAGTGTCCCCACATTACCCTTAGGAAAGAGCCTATCTTTTTGGCTAACTTTTAGGCAAACTTTGAATAATTATTCTGAAGATATTGCAATCTACACTTATATCTTTCATCCAACAGACAGAACACAACTAGTTGATCTGATACAACAATCTTAACGTGTTCTTTTTTCCATACATTGGTGGTAAATTTTTAATCTTGTTTAGAGACTCTGCTGGGGAAGAATTAATCCTATATCTTTGGCCCAAGGGATCTGCATTTCTCTGGGATTGCTGTCATTCATTAAAGCTAAGGCTTTCGGAGGAAAAGAATACATGCCTAGCTAGCCTTAGGGTCTTGCTTTGGGATCATAGTGATGTTGATATTTAAATAATTTACATCACAAAAATAATACTGACTTATTAAAGAGTATTTGGAAAATATAGATTGTTACAAGAAATAATTGATGGAAAGAGTATGGTAGGTTAATCACCTATAATCCCCTTCGTGAAAATACATTCACTCTGATATGCCCCAATCAATATGTTAATGCATTTCTATTATAACAATCACTCTATGTATTCAATTTTGTATTTTTCTTATTTAACTCAACTTTATATCATAAACATTTTTATTATATATTCTTTTAAACATAACTTTCAAAGTATTAGCAAGATCTAATTGAGTAGATAGACATGGCTTACTCAATGATTAACTTATGGTTGGACATTTAGGTGGCTGCCATGTTTTTGGTATTATAAACAATGATATGTATTTTCTGTATTTGGGATTATTATATCAGACTCAAATCTTCAAAATGGAATTAATAAATCAAAGGCATAAATAAGTTTAAGCTTCTTGATAAATATTGTCAACTTGACAACTCTATTCGAAAATAATCAAGCTCAACACTTGGCAAAAAATTGAATTTGTCAGTTTGTCTAATGTTTCTACCAAAACTTTTACCTTCTACCTGTCTCTCCCTCTGTTGTCCATCTCTCTTCATTTCCCACTCTGACACAGCCCATGGCTTTACCTGCACTTGCCCAATGATTTCAGGCCAACCTCTGTTTCTTCCTCCATCTCCACTTCCCTACAAGATATCTCTCCTGATTCTTTTACCAGTCTTGAATCTCCTTCCCTTGAGAACTTGCTCTCCATAGGTAGTTGTCATTATATGACTTCATGTACTACTCCTCTCAGATATTTACATTTTAACAAATACCTTCTATATTTTAATCCAATAGGAAATGCAGAAATTGCACACTTTGTGGTCAAAACCATGGAAAAGAATTCAGGACAAGAATCTCTGATGGTGTCATTTACATTATACTACATAGGAAATTGCCCAGTCTACCTATTGATTATGAAACACAACCTTTTTTTCAATAAGTCAGTTTTGATGTATATTCATATTTTCTCAGGGTTTCTCTTCTTATAGGTGCACATCAATAGCATTTAAGCTAACAGAAAGTCTGGTTCTCAAGGTGGGAAAGTGGAAGATACACTGTAGAATACTGAGTCTTTTCTGCTTTGTAGTTTGTCAAAAATTGTCAATGATTGATGTGGCTGTGAAATTATCTGAACCAGCTTTGATTCATAATGTACTATTGATGGACTTCTAAGCTCACTCAAATGTCAGGAAACCAGTTGGTGACTATTAGTATTTTCCTAGCAACACCTCATTTTTTGTTTCCCTCAACATGAAAAGAAAAATAAGACCAAGGAAACATTCAGTCAACCTTTGAAATTTGTTATTATGCAGCTAAAGTCACTTCTAGTACCAGGAAGGGTGAAAAAGAAAACCACAGTAAAATGTTCAGGTGAATTTCAGACCATAATATTTGTCAGTGAGACCATGATTAGAAATGATTTCCTGGTCTATTCCTTAATCTAAACTGTTTTGAGATCAGTTTATAGTCTAAAATGTTAACAAATGATATGGAAGGCCATATTAAACTATAAATCATACAATTAAAGGTAGAGCATCCTGTGCTTATCTGATCTGGTTGCTAAGTACCCACTCTTTATGACTCAGGGGCCCACCTAGATCTGAGACATCAGCTGTACTTCAATATAGCAGATGGGGGAGACAGCAACACCAACCTGTTGAAAATAGATGAGGGGGAAATTGTCTCAGGATTTTAAGGTGGCTCAGGCAAATGAAGCGAGAAAAACTTATTTAACATTGAAACATTATGAGGTGATAGCCCAGCCAGGAACCATCTGGAATTTGCTTTGAGCTACCAAAGGATATTTCAGGCACAAAACATTCATTCCCTCCATGTGCTGAGAAATTACATTTTTCCTCTCCTGAATCCTACCCAAGCATCTAAATATTCCAAAAAGGAGCAGATTGTTTAACTCACCATTTTTTTCCTATGCAAAAATATATACATGCAGCTACAACTAAGGCAGGAAATCATAGTATGGGTCTGGAACCTTGACTCACAGTTATAACCAGCTGTGTGACTAGGCTGATTGATAAGCTTTCGATGCTGCAATTTCTTCCTCTTATAAAATAGACTCCCTCATGAGTGAAGGTTAAACAAGATGAAGTACAGAAAGTCCTTGGCCTAGTATTTAAGCCATATTATATATGGACAATCAGTACTAACTATTACTACTATTCCTTTCTGGAGGCACATAGACAATGGATCTCAATTTAGAGCATTCTCTATTTAATTCAGTTTGTTTCCCTAAACTCAGGCAGGGATATTATAGAGAAGATACTATACATATTTACCGTATTGAGAAACCTGAGCTTTAGAAGAAACATACTACACTCTAGGCCTATCAGGGAACTATGAATATGAGCAGTTAATGTTCAAATACTTAAAAAGAAGGGTAATTTGGTAGCTAAGGACTGTGTTTCCAGAATGACATAGAGCTGAATTTAAATCTCTGCTTTGCTGTGAAGTGTGCAAGACTGTTGAATTACAGATCTGTACCTCTGAAGCAAATAATACATTATATGTTAAAAAAAAAAAAAGAAGAAGATAGTAGGAGGGGAAGAATGAAGGGGGGGAATCGGAGGGGGAGACGAATCATGAGAGACTCTGGACTCTGAAAAACAAACTGGGGGTTCTAGAGGGGAGGGGGTGTGGGGATGGGTTAGCCTGGTGATGGGTATTAAAGAGGGCACGTTCTGCATGGAGCACTGGGTGTTATATGCAAACAGTGAATCATGGAACACCACATCAAAAACTAATGATGTAATGTATGGTGATTAACATAACATAATAAAAATAAATAAATAAATCTCTGCTTTGCCATTTACCGCATGGGCAAGTTACTTTACTCCCTTGTGCTTCAACTTCCTCATCGGAAAAATAGGGATGATAATGGTATTTACATTTTTATGTCTTGTGAAAATGTATGAAATAATTTTTCCAAGTTGTGTAAAGCACAGGACCTGCGATATAACAAATCCACCACAAATGTTAGCTGCCTTTATATTAGGAATCCAAGGAGTGGAAGGGGAGAGGTTTAAACAGGTAGAACTATTTCAAAGAATTGCCTTCTACTTAACTGCCTTTTAAAAATGATTGTCTATCAACTAAAAAATTTAGCAATATAAAGTCATCACATCCTTGATATGTATACAAATATTTTTTCATATTAGATTCTTGCATATTGGACTTACTATAGAAGAGTCCCATCGTGGAAGGTCTGTTCTAACATAAGAAATTATTAATATTGGTTAAAGCAAAAACTTTCATGGATATTTTATCCACAGATAAATGATCACTACTATCTGAAACAGCACTAATATATAATCAGCCAAACATTTATAAACTCACTTACTTTTCTATTTTTTCCCCACCAATGTCTCATTTTTTTTAAGGCAATTGAACTCTTATTATCTACTAGCTCCTTCTGCTTCCAAGAGTCTTTGATTCTACCTTTCAATTCCTGCAGAAAGAACTAAGCTATGACATTTCCAGGTGAATTCTACTTAAAACAAATGTCTACTCCAATGTTTATCTGGCCTGTTCTTGCCTGAAGCCACTGAATTATCTGTCTTTCTCAGTCCAAGGTGGCAATGTTTCTGCTGATTAAAAACTTGGGAGAAAACTTGTAGGTTTTCCATGTGTCACAGGGATTCCCTCCATCATACAAGAGGCTTCTCAATGGATCTTTCCTAGATGATTTTATCTCTGTTTTTGGCTTCGGCTGAGATGACTGAGGGGATCTAATTTCAATCTCTTCAAATAGCCTTTTGGGTGACTGGACATTGACTCTTTGCAGGAAAAATTGGCTCGAATTTCCCAAACATCAAGGTTTACTTATTTTTTGTTTAACAGTTGTTTCTCCATTTTGGTCTTCCCTCTCAAATTTCACTGCTAACAACAAAGAGACATAGGCCACACCTTTAGTGCAATGCTTGGAAGTTTCCTGAATTTCATCATTTATAAGTTCTGCTTTCCACACAATGGCAGGACACAACTCTGGTAAGTGTTCTGCCACTGTGTATAACAAGGGTCCTCTTTCCTCTCATTTCCAGGAATATATTTCTCATTTCCTTCTACACATTCACTAGCAGAGCTATTAGCATCCATATTTCTGTTTATAGTCTAAGGCAGTCTAGGCATTTTTCTATCATGCTTTTCAAAATTCTTTCAGCCTCTTCCTACTTTCCAATTCCAAGGCCACTTCCACATTTTTAGATATTTGTTAGAGCAGCATCCCACACTCAATACCAAAACTATTCATTTTCAATTCCTGTTGCTGCTGTAACAAAGTACCACAAACTTAGTGACTTCATGATACAAATATAACATCTCACAGTTCTGTTTGTCAGAAGATTGACTGTCTCACTGGTCTAAAATCAATGCTTTGGCCAGGATGTGTTCCTTTGTAGAGACTCTAGTGGAGAATTTTTTTCTTACCTGTTCTAGCTTCTCGAGGCTGCTTTCATTCCTTGGCTCATGGGCCCTTTCTTCCATCTTCGTCTCCCAATGGGGGTTGAGTACTTCTCATTGCATCACTCTGACCTTACTGTGATTCCTTTGGGCCCATCTGGATCATCCAGGATAATCTCACTATTTTAGGTCAGCTTAGTAGCAATCATAATTTCATCTGTAACCTTATTTTCCCTTTGCCATATAATCTAATATATTCACGGGTTCCAGGGATTAGGAAATGAACATCTTTCAGGGGTCATTATTTCTGCCTACCATAGCCCCTGTTCTATTAAATTCCAAGTAATTAATGCCTTATAATTAATCTTTCCAAATAGTTTAATTCCTGATGGTTGATACACTTTATTCTGAGGGGAGAACGAAGTAAGATGGGGTTGACAAGGCAAGTTTGCCAAGCCCCAACTTTCTAGCCCTGCCTGGAGGTACAGTAGAGTGTTTTCAATTGACACTTGAGGGCTCCAAACAAATTCCCCACATTTAAATCTCTCTAACCTTCATTCTGGTTTCCTGGAACATATAACTTTTGTATACTGAGACACTTCTCATATCATCATCTCTCAAACTCTCTCTCTCTCTCTCCCTCTGTGTGTGTGTGTGTGTGTGTGTGTGTCTGTGTATGTGTGTAATGGAGAGCTTAGGAAATTTGGAGGAGAGGAATTAGAAAAGAAAGCTGAATCTTGGCTAGCAATCAGTAAAAATTCTGATTCTTTGGAGAAGCATACTTCCTGGGTTTCTTGAAAGGTCAATCCCTGGAAAATGCTACATCTTGGATAACATCTAAAAATCTAAATTACTTTTATAATCATCCAAATTCTTTCTCTCTAAAGATAGTTTGGGATACTTAGATTTTTCTTCATCAATATAACTTTTTCAACTCCTCCTAGGGAAATAGTGGATACTTACTATAATTTTGATAGGTTAAGAGAGAAGGAAGATTTTTTTCCCACCTAAAATACCCTTATTTCTTTTTGGTTTTACCTTACAAGTAACACTTAAAACAATGGGCTTATATGGATTTTAGAGACAGTAATGATATTAAAGAATCACTTATAATGTAAAATTTTATAAATTCAGAATGTGTTAGGTTCAGAATGTATGATAGTCAACTGGATCCAAATTTAGCATATAGGTTCTAGTGAGTTCACCATGATTAGCCACTCATTCCCACCAAATACAATTTTGCTCATGTGTTCTGACACAGTACATTATGAATAAATTAAGTCATGTTCTAGGGTTCTGATTAAATGAATCATAGTATCTATCACGCATTTGAATAATATCATAAATTCTCCATGTGAGCCAGCAGTTATTTCTTAATTGTCAAAGCTTTAAGAAATAACTCAATCTTTTAACTATTATTTCAAATTTAGGTGTCTCCCCCACAGAATACTATATTGGTTTATACTGGTGTCTTCAGTTTTTACCTACTTGTCTGATTCTAAGAGCAAGTCAACTTACATTCTATAATCATATCACATTCTTGTTTTAAGCATCTTTCTAAAATCTAACCAATATGCAGAAATATATAAGCATTCATAATACAATCTTGGATTTACCTCATACCTCTCCTTGCACAAGTTTGAAGTATTAAGGCTTATCTTATTAGATTGCAGTCATCTGCTGTTGAAAGATTTTTATTGATGGGGCTAGATTAATAAAGTGCAATCGTTTCTTGATTTTATGATTGCAACCATATGCACTTCTGGGATGGAGATGCTGTCTATGTTTTCTACCCTTACTTTCATCAGCACTTCGATTTGTTTTGATTATTGAAGGCAACTCATTTCTCTTTTGCCTCTGTTTCTATTTGCATGGAAATCAAGAAAGAGAGCCTTGAGGAGTTTATAGTAAAGGCATTGAATCTTGGTGCTTGCAGACTCACAGAAGTCACCTTGAGAAAATGATTATAATTCCTATCCTTGAGTTTCCTCACTTTCCCTTTGCTCTTAAACTCCTACCTATCTTAAATTTATCACAAAATGACCCACGGGAGTTTTATATCCCTCATGGACTGAAGGGAGTAGAAATTCTTGCTCTATAAATTCATTTTACTGCCATATAAGCCACTGCTAAATTTGTAAATAAAAATACCCTAGATCCAACACTGGCTTTCAAAAATGAATTTCTACTAATCAACACTTTCAGAGATTTGAGTATTGCATGAGAAAATTGGTCTGCTTACTCACTGAAACATTAGAGCCCCCGAGTTAATTATTTTGTACCAAAGGGTATTGTGAAGGAGTTTTAGAATTGCTTCATTGATTTTAGCCAATACGAATTTTCTACAAAAAGCTCAGTAAGTGTCTAGAAACTGGAGATCTGAATCAAGGTGGGAAATTGGAATTTGATGTTCTTGTAAACAGAGCAAATTTTTGGATTTTCCCCTTGAATGAGAAACACATATGGGGAGAATCTGGTCTGAGCTACTTAAAATACAATTCCATGTGGCCTGAAGGACACAGTCACCACAATTTAGTTAACTCATTAATCTTATCCAGGTATAAACTGGCAGACTTGAGTCACTCAAAATAGATTTTACATAGTTGCCAAACAAATATCACTAGATATTTACTCAACTATATTGAAAATATATTCATTATTACTAATATATAAGTACAAGGCCATAGCTTTAGGATCATAAATTTATAGAAATGAATATACTAAGATAAATAAGTAAATAAAGGAGAAAATCATATTCTTTGGGGCTTCTGTTTTGAACTCTTCAAGCACCAACAGTCAACTGGCCTCAGGGCCAAAAATAGAAAACAAAATACATTAGCATCAAAGGACTTGCCCATCAAAATCCTTTATAGTTGCGTCTGTTGCATCTATAAGGCAGGAAGACCTGTAGTTAACTAATTGGTTACTTTGGTGTCTTACACTGGTTTTTTGAACCACAAAGTGGGCAAATTGTAGAGTTGACAAGCTGATGAATGACCACTGACAATAAATTACTTTAAAAAGCATTTTTATTGCACACGTGCTATGTACGGGGACCCATACTAGGTGCTAGGGAAGATACAAAGACTAATAAGAACAGGAAATTAATAATCAAAGTCAGCACAAATAACTCTCATCTAAGGTAAAGGGAACTGCTCAGCATGACACTGATATGCACATTTTATGACATGGCCCCCAACAGGGTACTGGAACAGTGGGGGCCAAGTGTGTAAGAATCTGAGAGGAGACCATACAGTTGGATGAAAAGGTCAGTTTTGGACTTCAACCAAGGAATAGAATGTTGGTGTTAAAGAATTCTGCCAGAAGTTGAAATAAGTATAATAATAAGTATTCAACTCTGGCAAGAACATGGTGAGACCAGTACAATCCTAAGTGATAGTGGAAATGTAAATCCATGAAAAAATAGAATGTCAAAAATATTTCTGGAAAGCAATTTAGCAACATATGTGAAGATTCTTAACAGCGTTCATATTCCTGGACTCAGTTTCCTCTGCTAAGAATGTATTCTCATGAAATAATCTGAAATTGTCAAAGATTTATGTATAAAATTCTGATGTCATCATAGTATTATTTATAATATGGAAAAAATAGAAACAATATACATACTGAATAAAGAGTGGTTAAATAAATTATGGCACATCATTTATTGAAATGTGATGAAATTACTAAGTAACATACTTAAAAAGGAATCAGTAAAATAAAAATGCTCAAAATATAACATTAAGTAAAAAATAAACAGAATACAAAACCATATATTTAGTGTGATCCCAATTTTGTAAAACATATGCTGGGGAAATATATCAACATGTTAAATGATGAGTTTTTAGAGACAGATTTTGCCTGCACAAAGTTTATCGGGGAGCGCTCTCAGATATGTCTGCATGGAAGCGAGGGAAGGAGGATTAGATAGTTAGAGAAGCTGACCCACAATGTGGTTGCAATGGGTGCTTCAAGACCTCATAAGGTGTTCTGGAACTGGAAAGGCCCGTCAGAGTTATTCTAAATTCAGGCAGTGGAGCCAGAACTTTGTACAACTGCATCAACCAGCCATTACATTCCCAGGAGGGAACGTAATCTTGGTAAGGCAATTGCCAGCTGAGTACAATTTCCAACGAGGGGCAAAACTTTGAGCTACCAGCAGCCATATTCCTGAAAAGGGGGACTTGAGTACATAGCCCTGAAGAAAGGATTGGGGCAGATGACCACAGTATCTATTACAAATGGTCATTTCTAATAGTGAGAGATATCAATGATTTCTAGCTTAGTTGTACAATCAAAAATTGATCATTAAATCTTAATAAGAAGATACTAAAGTGTTAGGCCATTTGGAGCTCTTATCTGAATGTCCTTAGTTCTCTAAAACAGGGGGTAAAAGAGAATCAGAGCTTGGCTCAGTTGTCTTTACCAGACATTATTTGCATAGTGATAGAAATTGCTTTTTTTTTCATAATGACAAGGATGACACTTTATGGAATATAAAAATAAGATTGTGACATGGTCTTGTGTTTTTAACGACTAAATAATAGCTTCAGATAGCATTATAAAGCTTTTATCTGAGAGTCAGTCATTGGTTACCCACTCAAGATTATGGCCTTAGCCATGAACAACAAATGAAGTTGAGATGAATTTGAAGAGTGAATTTGAGGTGTCCTCCTGCCCCACAGTACCCCTCAAATATCTCAGCCTCAAGCCCTCCTGTCTGATTTTTCATAAATATTTGTGCCTCAGTTAGTACCACCCTTCACTAAACTTTTATGGCATTTAGGTCACATAATACCATAGCCAGTACTGAAAATAGACAAGTCGTCTGTCTGCCAAACCAGGCCAGGAACTGGGAATGATAAATAAAGGGTGATGAATGCATTCTTTCATTCTACCTGTTTTTGCTAAGGATGAGCTGTGGCTGAGAAGACACAGTATATTGCCTGCTAATATTAGCTATTAAAGAATTTTATTATTCAAGTGGGAAACAATGAAAAATTCTGAATTAACAATGTGAATAAGAGTTGCCTATAGGCATCCTATCTTTTTCCTCTTTTCCTGAGAGACAGTAACCCTGACCTTGTAAAAGAGTGGGGAATGACAGGGATGAGGACAGGCAGAGAGCCCAATTCAGGAGAGCATGTCAGAATCTCTAGGATAGATGGACAGTGTGCTATGTCCCTCTTTCTGGATCTCAACCAACCTCCCTTTTGATTATTTCTAAAAAGTAGTAACAATTAAAGATAAAAAAGATAGTATATCTGAAAATTATCTTTGATTCTCACGGTGATTTTTTTTCTCTTTCAGTGTTCCTAAAGGCAATGTTCTATGTATGGGCAGGTCTCTCTTGGTCTCATCTACTACAGGAAGGAAACCTCTCAGCCCCAGCATAGCTAATATGGTTTCTTCCCTTCCCATTCTAGAGGAGGGTGAATATCCTGTAGCAGCAGGGGCCAAACACTTAGGGTGAACAGCTAATCTACACTGAGTGGGAGACAGTCTTCCTGACCTAACATGATTCCATCTCTTTCCTCATTGGGACTGAATGCTACCTGATCAGTATTTCTTTTTCTAAAAAATTCATCAGTCACAGTGACTAGGATTAACCATGAGGAACCATTCCTCTTAGTTTTAAACTTTTATTCATCATTTAGATGGAGCTTTGAGCCCGTTCTTCCTTGGGAGAATGTTATGCTGTATTGTGACATATGGAGTAAACTTTTCCAAAATGTCACACACTAAAAGAGGAACAATTTTTAATATTCCCAAGCTCTTCTTTTATGTGGAATGGTAACAAAGGGACCTTCTACCAAGAACAAAATATCAACCTGATAGTCTCGATTCTTCCTACAAGGTAATAAAAAGAGCTAGAGGAATTAGATGACTGAAAATTCACCCACAAGTCTCCAGATAATCTTGCAGAGCCTTGTTAAGTAAAACTCATTTGGGGAGATTTGGCACCAGATGCAGCTGAGTATTATGTTCTTATTTGATTTCTGACATGGTTTGTCCATGATATTTGAGACATTTTTGCATGTTCAAACAAGCTAAGGCAGCCTGGGGCCAAAACAATTTTAAAGAAGCGATTTCAGTTGAAGGACAATCTAATTCTGGGCAAACCTAAATGTCATAGGCTGGAAGTACAAGCTTCTAAAATATATAATAAAAAAATTCAGTCACTATTGGTTGTTTGCTATTTTTCAGTTAAAGTTTTTAAAAAATGAAATTTTGGATGAGGTCAACTTAGTTAACTTAATATTTGGCAGATATAAACCCAAAGAGTAAATTTTGGTGAATGGAAGATGTTGATTTAATACTAAGTAGTTTTAGGAGCCAAATAAATAAAGTATTCATGAAACAGATCATTAAAGTTATTATTTTAGATGCCAGCTATAGGAAAGTACAGCTGACTCTTGAGCAACATGAATTTGAACTGTATGGGTCCACTTCTGTGTGGATTTTTTTTAGACAAATACATTACAGTCCTATAAATGAACTTTCTCTTTCTTGTGATTATATTAACATTTTCTTTCCTCTAGCTTACTTTATTGTAAGAAAACAGTTTATGATATATATACATGCAAAATATGTGTTAAATTGTTTATGTTATTGGTAAGGCTTCCGGTTAGCAGTCGGCTATTAGTAGTTAAGTTTTAGGGGGAGTCAAAAGTTATATGTGGATTTTTTACTGCAGAGGGGGTCAGAGCCCCTACCCCTCGCATTGTTCAAGGATTAACTGTATTATTATTATTATTATTATCATTATCTTTTTTAGAGACAGACAGAGGAGGAGCAGAGGGAGAGAGAGAATCTTAACCAGGCTCCATGCCGAGCATGGAGCCCAACTCAGGGCTCAATCTCTCAACCCTGAGATCATGACCTGAGCTGAAATCAAGAGTCGGACGCATAACGGACTGAGTCATCCAGGTGCCGGATCAATTGTATTTTTAATTCAAATTACCTGATAATGGTGTTGGTCAAAGGAGTCAGCTCTATGGAACCTGAGCTAAAAATAGGGAACATCTTGCATTTTTATGGTGTCTTATAGCTGCCAAGTGGCTTTTTGGAAAAAGAGGGGAAATAAACGCAGAAAGAGAGTTTTTCTGTCAATTGCTTGGGTCAGAATTTCTGGGTGTGAATCCCATATCTGTCACCATAGCAGAAATGGCTTGCTTTTCACTAAACCTTGTGCTTTTTTGGCACGCAACTAGATTCTATATCCTGGCCTCTCTTGCATTCAGATGTGGCCATAACTAAAGTCTAATAATGAAATATGAACATAAGTACTATGTACATTGGCCTTGCCCATGAAACTTGCATAATTCTTCATGTAAAGGATTCTAGAACCACAACATAGAAGGACCTGGATTTGGGGAGCCCTATGTGGGGAAAGACTTCCCACAAATCACCCATTTGGATTTTATGTGGGAAATACTCTCTGTTAAGCCACTAAGAGCTATGGGTTTATTCTCTATAGTAGCTCACATTATCTTAACAAATATGTCCAGTTTTTCCCTGACCTTGGTCAAATCACTTAACTTTACTATGCCTCAATTATTTCCTCAATAAAATAGTAATATTACAAATAACTACCTCAAAGAGTTGTTGATAGAATGTGTATAAGGTACTTTCACAGGCCAGATGTGTGGTAAGGTCAAAGCAAATGGCAGCTGTTATTAATCACTCCCATTGGGTCCATAGTTCATGTTCAGCATCAGTGTTAAACATTTACATATTTTATCTCATCTAATGCTCAAAACAACATTGCAATGCAGGAGTTATCACTCTCACTCTGTCCATAATAATTATGATAATAAAAAAATAATGGTCAATTTATACATCTCGGTACTATTCCAAGAATTTCACATGCACTAATATAGAACAAGGTAGGTAGTTTTCTGAGGTAGGTTCTATTATTATTCCCATTTTATAGATGAGGAAACAGACACTGAGCTTACATCATCCCCAAACCCATACAGCTAGTGAGTGGCAAAGCCAAGAGTCAACTCGGGAAATCTGACTCCAGAGTCCTTGCTTTTAACCACTGCTGGTCACTGAGGTCCCTGAAGCTTATCAAGGTCAAGGGAAGTACTTGAGATCATATGTGTGAGAACCTCTGGCTTTGGAACCCAAGGGATCTAATGAGAAGTGATGGCAATTGCATTGGTCCATCTTAACCAAGGGGTCAGTAAAATGAATTTAAAAGTCTCAAAGCAGAACTAGACCAGTGCCATCCAGAGCCAGTCCTACAAGTTGGACTGGTCTGGTATGGCATTATGCAACAGCCATGTAATGTGGCCCATTCTAAATATTGTTATCACATAGAGTTTTGTTTTAAACCTAAAATGTTCCAAATTCCCACAAACTCTTGCCAACTAGGAAATGTGGATGGCATTTGCCAAGGCCTTCAGTTGCTGTGAATCTTTGTGGTGGGTATCACTTTTAGCCCAGACAGATCACTCCAGCAGTGGGAGCTAGAGCAGGTACAGTGAGACCAAATTTTTGCTTCTGTGTCTCTGTCATTTGGTCTAAGATGAGTCATCACTGAGAGCCTGCAAAGCAGCCTGGTTCCTGACTTTCAGGGCGGGGGGGGGGGGTTCTAGAACACTAGTGATGTTTAATAATTTAAGTGCAGATGTTGCATGGGCTGTAAATGCAACCGATTAGCTAAATTTACTTTTTCTCATGAGAAGTATTATGATGCCACAACAGTGGTGAATTTCTTTGCAAGAGCTATAGCTCTTGCATAAAAAGTCCATTTTACTGATAAGTGTTTTTCTTTTCATAAAAGCAGAGGTTTCCTTCTGCAGAAAACTGCATTTAAGTTATCCATTGAACATTACAGACTGATGGATTCATTGTCTAAAATATATGATTGAGTTTTATCATTTTAAGAGTGAGTTCATTATCTGTCTGCTGCTCAATCTCAGTGATAAAAAAAATAGTACAAAGAGTAAGATGTGTTGAAATAGAACACAGTATCTTTGTTCAGAAGCACTCTGGTCAAAATCATTCCATCAGTCTTCCAACATTTACACAGCAAGGAGTTATTACTCCACTATCAGTTAAAGGTACAATCAACCTTTAAGGTGGATAGAGAATGGCTCCAGAAACTGTCTAGGTCACACAAAACTGTATTATTAAAGGATGTATAAAACATATGGTCATGTACTAAATACAGTAATCTTTTTATTGTGTTTGTCTAAAACTGTGGGTGTGTGTTTGTTTGTTTTGAGAACCAAAGACCTCTTATGGTTAGAATATGCAGTTAAAACCCTAAGAGTGACTGCAATACCATAAGAAGAGCCAAGTGTCTTCCAGGGATGAGAAATCCTCCTTGTTTTCCCTACAGCAACCAGACTGGACCTCTCTGGACAACACTGGAAGTATGACAGTCACACCTTCTAGAAGAAGACAAAACAAGGTAGGAGGCTCCAGTGCTTAGCTCACAAGCTAAGTAATTGTCCACCAGGGAGCCAACAGCAAAGATGGCATTCTTGTCCACACATGTCCCTACAATCTTCAAGCAGATCTTATGATCCTCCTGAATCACAATGTCCCCATCCATTGTCTATAACATGGTGGGTTGGAGTTAGGATCAAACTCTATCTATGATGGGATGGAATTAGAAAAATTCAAAGCATATGAAGGATGAGTGAATATGAACTGCTAACAGTGTGGCCATTTGCTTGGTAGGATGCTGGGTATCCCTTTAGAGTACACAATAGAATTCTAGGGTTGACGCTTGGGTTCTGGGACCTGTGTAACCTTCAATAAATCACTTAGCTTCTCTGTGACTCCATATCTTCATCTGCAAACATGGTAACAATAATACTATTATAATAATTACTAATAATAAGATAATAGTAATTCATAATGTTGCTGTAGAAATAAATGGAATAAAATATATGAGTTTAGAATAATACCTGTCCTAAAATAAGTGCTTGATGAATCTGTGAAAAAAGAATAAATATTAGTTTTCATGGGTAACCATACATTACTTTTTCAATAAAAAATTAATACATTTAATTAAAAACAATGCACTAATTTGAGAGGATGCTTTAGTTTCAAAAGGTGTGAAAGAGGTAATAGGATATTAAGAATAAACATATTCCACCTTCCCTACTAGAGACCATATATTAAGGAAGTGAAAAACAAGATGGCAGTGAGGCCAATATCTTCCATTTCCCACTTGACACTGTCTACTCTGGACATATTTTCAGGGAAGAAAGAACAATCTAGGTATCAGTTCCAAATTCTAACAATTAAGATTAATTTGGGTGAGTTCCGTTTTAAATGCAACTTGCCTTTCTTATAGGAACTTACTTTATCCACTCAGCTTGTTTTAACTAACTCATTCAGAGATTTCGGATTGTCAAAGAATGTGAAATAGAAGTCTGTAAAGTGAGAAGCTTTAGATGAAAATAAACTATGGAAGATCATCTCTGTGTGGCACTTGGGTAGTATGTCAGTTATCACTTGCTGCTTTTAAAACATCCTCAAAACTTGTAAGTGTAAATGATAGCAATTAGTTGAGCTCATATTTCTGTGGGTGATACAATAATAGACTGAGTTCAAAATAGATTGAGTGATTCTTCTGGTCTAAGCTGGTTTGGGACTTTTAGGCTGCTTTAGGTCACATTTCTGGGGCCTTGTCTGGAACAACTGGGCTGAATTAGCCATATGGACTCATCCTACAGCAAACTAGCCCCAGTTCATTCAAAAGGTGTACATGGAGTCCTAGAGAAGTGGAAGCATGAAAGATATTTTTGGTTCTAGGCTGAGCACTGAAACAGTGTTGCTTCCACAACATTCCTTTGGTCAAAGCAAGTCGCAAGACCAGCCCAGATTCAGAGATTGAAGCAATAGAATCCACGCTAGTTAGAAAGAGCTACAAACTCACATCACAAAGGGTAAAGGTAGAGGCAAGGGAAGAATTTGTGGTCATTTTTTCAAGCTACTAAAGGTCAGTCAATGTCATTCCTATATTATAAAAAAGAGGGTCCCCCAAGATAGGAGAGCATCAAAGGTTATCTTGCAAATTGGCTAGGAGTCCCCTAACCTTAAAATATCCTAATTTTTCTGGTACCTGGTTGCATTCTGTTGTCCAAAGTGAAGCAATATGTTGTGTAAGTGGAATTACTGGCTGGACCAAAACAAGCATGTATTTATGATCCACTCTAATTCAACCCATGTGACTACAGAGTCAAAGAGATCCTTAAGTTTGCTGCCATTAAGTGAATATTAACAATTCTTTAAAAATATAAACAATATAGATAATGAATTATTTGCATACCATTGCTATTCCTTCAGTTTGATCAACTGTGAGAGACAACTTTTCATAAACTACTTCCCCACATTAGGAAGGAGTGACAGGAGAGCAGTTTCAGTAATTCAGTGTATTAATTCATTAATACAATGTAATTTTCTGGGGTAAGGAGACCTCTGTGGTGGGTACCTTTAGAACCCTCCCTTTTGGGTTTACATAATTGTATTGCAAATCTTCCTAAGATTTATTTTTAGAATTTCAGCTTTTAGCAACCTCATCTATCAGTCTGCAAACTACAAGGTCAATACCTTTGTAAGAGGCTTCATGAACATACAAAGTTAAGGTAGTTATTAATGCTTCTAGCTAAATAGCAGGAACACCTAATGAAGACACAAATAATTCTTCAAGACACAAATAGAAAATATGACCTTCAAAAGTTTAGAAAATGTCAGGTTCTTTAAAATGAAATTGTATTGGAAGTATAAAAAGCTAGAGGTAGTCCAGAAAAATAGTAGGGGAAATCAACAATGTTTGTTAAAGTAACTAGAGATAATAATATTAATCTTACAGTTGCCTCTGGATCTCCTCTCTGGCTTAATAAATGTAGATTAGATTCTATTTGCCTCTTCTGATCAAAATGCACAGAGGAGCAAGTAGGAAATCTTTAGAAGTTTATCAGAGATGAGATGAAAATGGAAGATGAAAACAACCCAGGTAAGTTAAAAATCATAAAATGTAATAGCTGAAAAGATTTGCAGAGACCAGATTATCTAATCCCTCATTTTAAAATTAAAAACCTAAAACTCAGAGAAGTTACCGGCCCAACATTTGCACAGCTGATGGGTGACTCATCTGTTCCTTAACAACTGATTTTACTGTACTTGCCTTGGGGCATGATCATAATTGCATCATAAGTTCCTAGTCATGCTCATCCAGATTTTATGATGTTATTTTAACGTATATGAAATATTTTAAACGAATTTCTGAATATTTTAATAGATCGGAAGGTTATGGGCTCGTAACTGGAATAAAAAAAGTTTTCTTGAACTTCTGCTTTAAATCTCAGTTCACCTTATTACTGAGTTTTTGCAGGTGTGGATTGGCAAACTTGGGTTACTTGAAAATGCAGGAAAGGCTTCAGTTTCTATAAATGTGGTCAGCTACATCTCTCTCCACTTGAAGTTCCCCTCTGCTTCAGACCAGATGAATGGGCTACAGACTCAGGCAATCACATGAGTGAAGGGGCCTTGAACTTTTCATTTGTTTACGGGAAAGTGGGCACTCAAAGTTTTATTGGAAGCACTTGAGTTGTTGATTCTGCAAGGACAAAGCCTTGCCCATTCGTAGGGAAAAGTCAACTAATTATGGTATCAGGCATCTCAAGCCTGGGCAGCTCCCATGACGTAAGGACTTCACCCCCCATACCCTGCAGAAGCACAGCTCTTCGCTGCAATAGACGTGTGATGCCAACTGGGGAAAATAGAAGAGAGGAGGAGAAGGAGAGGATTAGAAAACTGAAAGGACAAGGGATAAAAATAAAGAGCAAGCACCATTTGACAAGCACTGTGGGTATTGGGAGGGGAAAAGAGAATGAATAGAAGGAGAAACAGGGGGTTTGGGTCCAGTTGAAGGAAGTAAGAGGATTCTAGAATGAGGAGTAATGTGAGAAAAGGAAGATTATGTAGTGTGGCTATGGATTATAAATTAGTTCCCTTGGTCATTATTTTATTACAACTGGTAAATAAATAATGTAATTATTTTTATGACTATTGCTTGCTTGATGGAACTTCTTTGTATGTAATACCTTTCAGAGACTAGACCTTGTGGGGCCCCAGTTTCTCTCAGGCTATATTACTGGTTGCTTTCCCAGTCTCCAGCTCCCTTTCTGGAGCTGCATTTCCTCTGCACAACCTCCTGTTCCTAGAAGCGGCTACTCACTGTGCCTCTGGTCCTACCCTTAGTGCTGTAGGGCGGTGCTGCTTCAACCTCTCTGTTGATGTAGCAAATGAGAAGCAACTGCATAAGTACAGCTTAAAATAAATACTACCTCAGAAGAAAAATTAAAATATAAGGATTTGGGAGGAAGTGCATCTGTGGGAGACAAAGGAAATGAGAAGACTGTGAAGTGCTGCTACAATTAAAATGCTGATTCTAAATCTGAACTTAAAAACTCCTCATTTTCTCTGAGTAATCATATGGCTCATATTCAGAATGTGTTAGCTTAGGCATCCTGCTTAAAATACACTTTGATTAATTCTGAATTATTCAGTGTTAATCAGGTATCGCTTCAAGTTATCTTCTTTGTGTTTCACGTCTCCAAAGTCACAAAGTTGAGTTCAAACGTTTCTGAATAAAATCAGCCTTAAATGAAATGTCAACTCGGCTCTACCAGCAGTTTACCAGACATCAAGGGTATTAGAAATGCAAGGCTTGGTTGCCAAAGGGCAGTTTGGAAAGAAAAGGAAACTCTTTCTCAAAAGATGGATGCAACCTATCTGAGGATGGAATTCTGCTTAAATGGTTTAGATGCTACAGCACTTAAAGGCAGTGCTGTTAATGGGTAATGGGACCGATGCTGTGTTTCTGGGAGGTGTAGAACAACACAGGTTTTTTAGTAGAATGACAGCTCTGTTTTGGGATAATGCTCTAACAAAAATGTACTGGGGAAACCAAGATGCTTGTCATTACTGAAGGGGATTCCCAGTAGAGCAATGGCATGAGGCACTGAGGAGTATGATTTTGGCATGGGTACCCCTGGGTCCAATTCTGATTCTACTTCTCACCAGCCATGTGGCTTGTACAAGTTGAATGACTGAACTTCAGTTTTAGATACTATTTGACATGTGGTAGATATCCAAGCATGGATAACTGTTAATATTGCTTTTTTTAATTTAAATTTTAGGTAGTTAACATACAGTGTTATATTAGTTTCTGGAGTAAAATTCAGTAATTCATCACTTCCATACAACACCCAGTGCTCATGATAACAAGTGCCCTCCTTAATGCCCATCATCCATCTAGTCCATCCCCCCCCACTTCCCTCCATCAACCCTCAGTTTCTTTTCTGTCATTGCGTCTCTTATGGCTTGTTTCCCTCTCTCCTTTTTTTCTTTTCCCCCTTTCCCATATATTCATCTGTTTTCTTTCTTAAATTCCACATATAAATGAGATCATATGGTATTTGTCTTTCTCCAACCAACTTATTTCACTTAGCATAATACACTCTAGAGTTCCATCCATTGTCATTGCAAATGGTAATATTTCATTCTTTTTGATGGCTTAATAATATTCCATATTGTGTGTATATATTTTATATATGACAATATTTCATTCTTTTCGATGGCTGAGTAATATTCCATTGTGTGTGTGTGTGTATGTGTATACATATACATATACATACACATATACATATACATATACATACACCACATCTTCTTTATCCATTCATCAGTCAATGGACATTTGGGCTCTCTCCATAGTTTGGCTATTGTTGATAATGCTGCTATAAACATCAGGGTGCATGTATCCCTTCCAATCTGTATTTTTGTATCCTTTGGGTAAATAAATACCTCGTAGTGCAATTGCTGGATCATAGGGTAGTTCTATTTTTAATATTTTGAGGAACCTCCATACTGTTCTCCAGAGTGGCTGCACAGGTTTGCATTCCCACCAGCACTGCAAGAGTGTTCCCCTTTCTCCGCATCCTCACCAACACCTATTGTTTCTTGTGTTGTTAATTTTAGCCATCTTGACAGGTGTGAGATGGTATCTTAACATGGTTTGATTTGTATTTCCCTGATGATGAGTGATGTTGAGCATCTTTTCATGTATCTGTTAGCCAGCTGGATGTCTTCTTTGGAAAACAGTTTATATGTGTCTTCTGCCCATTTCTTAACTGGGTTACTTGTTTTTTGGATGTTGACTTTGATAAGTTCTTTGTAGATTTTGGATAATAACCCTTTATCAGATATGTCATTTGCAAATATCTTCTCCCATTCAGTAGGGCCACCTTTTAGTTTTGTTGATTGTTTCCTCTGCTGTGCAGAAGCTTTCTATCTTGATGAAGTCTCAGTAGTTCATTTTTGCTTTTGTTTCCCTTGCCTGTGGTGATGTGTCTAGTAAGAAGTTGCTACGGCTGAGGTCAAAATGGTTTCTGCCTGTGTTCTCCTTTAACATAGGTCTTCAGTGCACAGATGATGGTCTGAAGTCACGTGGTTCTCCCACAATGCTTTTGGATTGGATTGTAGTGCATGGAAGAACTCATCTGACTGTAAGGGGCGTGGTTTCTTGCATAAAAATAGGAATATCAGCTCCAAAGTCTTCTACCATGAACTGTCCTTATGCTACAAGGAATTGAGGGGTGGTACTGCTGGCCAAAACACACTATGTGAACACGAAAGAGTCCTGGAAAGGACAGCTTGGCCTCAGAGTCTGGGACTGGAGACAGGCCAAGCTCCAACCCATTTGCTCCATCCCTGCGCAGATGCAAACAGCAGTGAGCTGGCTCAGGAACAGCCAGTAATGGCTACTACGCAGCTTGCAGTCAGGTTTACTCAAAGGATTCTTACTCTTATCAGCTTTTAAAGTTGATAGTATTGGCACCAAATATATAAGATCTGCATGTTTTTGTCTGAGAATGTTTCTTCTAGTCCTCTACCCCATAAAATCTTTAAAGATCAGATTCTACTTTAACTCCTTTTTCAATTTTGGCCATGCAGATTATTCAGTGGAATGTGGTAAAATAAAAACTGAGTTTCATGGGCCAAAATAATTCCTTATGCTGAAGTTGTGCCATTTCAAACCTATTCCTTCCAAATGACATTTTTGTTTGACACTTCTGTCTTTATATTTCTTAGTTGGACAGTTTATACTTGCCTGGTTAATCAACTTTGACTTCATTTGATTATATTTTTAAAGAGCAGTGTACTCTTTCCATCATGTCTCTTTCCTGTTGAGAATTATTTTAATAAAACAAAGAAGAATTCACTGTTCATTCCATCATAGATTTACTTCCCCTGGGCATTCTTTGTCCAGCTCCCTGTCTGTTTCTTGGCATCTCCCTGCCTAGCCCCCTTTTGTATCCTAAAGTTACTTTGGGAAAAGATCCTCATCTCTCCTCGGTTATATAAACTGAGAAGCTCCAAGTCCTTCTGCTCTAACCCTTGCCTTCATCCTCCACATTTGATACATCACCAAAGTCTGTCCATTTTTCTTGCTGAATATTTAAAAAAAAATAACAGCTTTATAGAAATATAACTCATATACCATAAAAATTATCCTTTTAAAGTGTACAAGTCAGTAATTTAAAAAATACATTCGTAGAGTTGCACAACCATTGCCACACTCTAATTCCAGAACATTTTTATTATCCCAAAAGGAAACTCCATACCCATTAGCAGTTATTCTCCCTGCATCCTCCCCGCAGTGCCTGACAACCTTGAATCCATTTTCTCTCTCTCTAGATTTGCCTATTCTGCATATTCAATACAAATGGAATCCTACAATATGTGGTCTTTGGTGGCTAGCTTCTTCTACTTAGCCTAATGTAGTCAGGGTTCATCCACATTATAGTATGTATCAGTATTTTATATCTTTTTATGCCAAATAATATTCCATTGTTTGAGTATTCCACATTTTGTTTATTTATTCATTAGTTGATGGACATTTGAGTTGTTTCTGCTTTGGGGCTATTATGAATAACATTCATGTACCAGTTTTTGTATGAACATGTGCTTTCAATTCTGTTGGGTAGATGCCTAGGAGTGGAATTTCTGGATCAAATCCTAACTCTATGCTTAACAATTTTGAGGAACCGTCAAAGTTTTCCAAAGTTGCTGTACCATTTTACAATCTCATCAGGAACGCACAAGAGTTTGACATGATGAATATTTAGGTCTCCAGAACGTCCTCTCAACCTCACTATCAATGTCTCAGATCCCCATCTATCAATGTTATTTCAGATCCCCATCTTCTCCCACCTGGACTATGATGATCACCTGATTGGCCTGGTCAGTGTGGTCGGCCTTCACTATCCATCTTCCCCACTCCCACAAGGAAGAGTTCTTTGTAAAACACAAAACTGACTAAATCACTCCTTCCTATCAATCCTCACACACCTTCCTGTTCTACCTCTAAAACTCATTGCTTATCATGAAGTATAGGGATCTTTGGGGGCAACTTGAGATTATATTTTTACATTGAAATATGTTCTTTGCCTTTCACAGTGTCATCCAATAAATATTTATTGAAGACCGACTACTGTATTAGAAAATAAGCATAAGCATTTTTCCTCTTGCAGCATCCAATATTTGGACCTAAGATTAAAAATATTAATATTTTGAAATTATCCAAAGTATTTCCTTATTGGAAAGTGCTTAAAAAGTTGCACTATTCACTGGAAATCAGTTTAAGATGTGTTATTAACTAGTATTTTGTTATTCAAAAATATTTATTAAGGACATGTGCTAAAAAACTGTTCTAGGCACTTGGGATACAAAACAGAATTTCCTGTTGTCATGAGTTTTCCTTCTAGAAGGGAAATACAGGCAATAAACAAATATGTAAAGTATTTTAAATGGTAGTAAATGGTATGGAGACATGTTAAGCAGGGTGGGGTATAGGAAATATTCAGAGAGGGTTAATTTTTAATAGAGTGGTCAAGAAGGGCCTCATGGACAAGGTGATGGTTGAAAAAAGATCTGAAAGAAGTGAGGCATTGCATCATATAGCTATCCATGAGAGGAGAAATCCAAGTAGAAAGGACCCTAAGATGGCAGAATATTCAATGTGTTCTAGTGACAGTCAGGAGACTAGTGCACTTGGAACCACATGAATAACTTATTGTGTGTTGAATGAGAAGAACTCATTTGTTTCATAACAAAATAGAATGATGTAGGTCTGCTCAAGGGTTGGCAGGGCACACAGGTTAGGACCTTCTCAGAACTGAACCTAGGAAATAGTAGGAGAAGAAGCCTAGTTCTGTCATTGTTTAGTGAATAGCAAGACAACTTGGGTGAGGAGTTCCTCTGTGAGATGCTTACAGCTCAGTCATTTCCCTGACTCCTTGTAGAAGGAAGATATAAAGAGTCCAAAACACCAAAAACTTTTCCCAAAAAGAGTTTGCTTTTTTAATTCAGGGACAGCAGGGAGACAGGAAACTGGAGAAACTTTCCATTTGTCACAGCAATAGTGGGGCAGTGGTGGGACCCATGTGGAGAAGTGGGTGTGGTAGTGAGGGAGGAGCTGGGCTACATTCCCAGGTATGTAGGTAAAAAGAAGAGGAAATTGGACTTGGCCACAGGAGATGTGTGGGCTCCAGTGTTTGGCTGACAGCAGTTGGTCTGACAGGTATACTGACTGCTTTTAAGAAAGATTCCTGTTATCTTGTTTGCCCTGGTTATCATGTTTTCCCTTCTGAAATAGAAGCTGATTCCTGTACTGAAGCAATTAATAGTTAAAACACACATGGTCAGAGTGTTTCAATTACAAATTTGTGCTCAAGCAGAATATTCCAGTAAAAGAAAGTTGTGCCTATCAGAAGCCTGATAATTGCTTTTGTCTCTCTTTTTTTAAATGTATGTTTTTAAGACAAAAGTAATACATGCACATGATTTCAGAAGTCAAATATTACCAGGTTTAGGACTAAAAAAAGTATCCTTCACATCCATCCTCTCTCCCTATTCCTCTTTGTTGACATTCATTATCACCTCTTTCAGCTATTTCTTCTGGTCTCTACCTCAAGAATTTCAAATTAAGGACAAAATTATTTAAGGTGTTTCTTTTCCAGGCTCATATGCTATCTATTAAATTCTCTCTTTAAAAAAAAAAATGGAATTTTGCTAGGACCAGATGGCTCCATAGGTAAATTCCACCAAACTTTAAAGAACAGTTAATACCCATTAGTCTCAAACTATTCATATGTAGAATTAAAGAAACAAAACAAATGAATAAAGAGAACAAGAGAGAAGCCAAAACCAAACTCTTTTTAAAAATTTGTTTATTTTTTATTAACATATAATTTATTATTTGTTTCAGGGTTACAGTTCTGTGATTTATCCGTCTTACACAATTCACAGCTCTCACCATAGTACATACCCTCCCCAACGTCCATCACCCAGCCACCCCATCCCTCCCACCCCCCCTCCACTCCAGCAACCCTCAGTTTGTTTCCTGAGATTAAGAGTCTCTTATGGTTTGTCTCCCTCTCTGAAAACCAAACTCTTAAGAGAACAGACTGGTGGTTACCAGAAGCAAGGTGAATGGGGGGATGGGGGAATAGGTGATGGGAATTAAAGAGTACACTTATCATGATGAAGACTGAGTAAAGAATTGTTGAATCATTATCCTGTACACCTGAAACTAATATGACACTGAATGGTAATTGTATTGGAATTAAATTTTTTAATGGGATTTTCATTCTTTTACAAGTCATCCTACCATCTTCCATCCTCTCCAAAGAGTTATATTATCCTTTTGGATTAAATCAATCTCACTGTTTACATAATTATAACTATTTAAGTATTAAGCCAAGGACACTTCACTTACTGCATTAAAAGCCTGCAACCCTCTGGGCCCATTCTTTCCTTCTTCCAATCAGTTCTGTGCTCTGAGCCAGAGGATCTTTCTAAAACTCCCAAACTGAAGCACATCAGGCTTCAAATTCTCAGTGAGTTCCAATTCTTCTATGGAAAGAGTCCAAAATGCCTACCTAAACCCACAAAACTGCTTACTTCCCTTTGTCTGGCATTACTTTCCCTTTTAATCTCTGCCATTTGTTGTACTCTACTTTTGTTGTTGTGGATTATGTTCATTTTGTTTTTAAAACCTAGTCTTCCCTGTTCCAGAATCTTCATGCAGCCTTCTCTATCTCCTGGAAATTTCCTCTCTCCACCCCTCCGCTGCTTTCCCCTCATCTTGAACTCTTCTGCCGTACAGGGAATTCTGCAGACTAAGTTAACTTCTCAGGGGCATGCCTCTCTATCACATTGCACTTCTTCACAAAACACATTATATCTGTCAGGTTGCATAAGGGCAGAAGTTGTATCAGCCTTCTTTCTCATTCCAGCACAGTTTTGAATATTTAGTTGACTTTTAATAAATATTTGCAGAAGAAAGGAAAGAGAGAGAGAAGGGAGGAAGGAACGGAAAAGAGAGAGCTCAGGAAGACAAGGAGGAAGAAAGAAAGGAAGGGTGAGTAGGCTTATTACCTAATTTATTGGTTGCTAATTTCATCTTCTAACACATTAAATAATGTGTTCTAAGTGCTTTGGTTAGCTATGGCCACAAAAGTCTAGATAGCGAACCACCCTAAAATGCAGGGCTGATAGACCTTAAGCATTTCTTTTTCTTGCTCAGGAATTTGTGAAATGGTTGGTACAGCTTTGGATTGGGCTTTTAGGTCATTTGGGTTTGATCAAAAACTAGAGGTTGCGTTCACATCTGCTACACACGATTCTCCATTCTCCTTGGACCAGTGACACTGACGGGTATATTCTTGTGACACATCACAGAATTCAGGACTCAACCTGGAGCTGGCACCGTCACTTCCACTCACACTCTATTAGTTAAAGTCAGCCACAAAATCCAGTCCAACGTCACTGGGTGGGAAAATAGATTCTAACCACACTAGTGGGTGGTTCTGCAGAATCATATGGCAAAGGGCATGGATATATAATTCTAATATAGAGAATGCATGAAGAATTTCAAACAATAACTCACTGTTTTCACACTTTGCTTTAACACTTAGCTTCTTACCACATCATTCACATTTTAAAAATCTACTTTTCTTAATTTCCTTCTATTTCCATCTGCAGAAAAATCACAGGAGCGTCTTCCTCCTGACAGCTCCTAAATAGGTTGATGGGGGAGAGGACAACACATGACACCCTGTATCCTTCACCTGCACAGGTTCCCATGACTACCTTTGCCCATGACTAGGATACCACCTTTATAGTTCTCCCTCTTATCAGTACCACCTGAGGAGAGCTGGGTTTTTTTGGCAAATTTGACATTCCCAGTATAATTGATCATTTCATATGAGAGACACAGACGCCTAGTGTCTTCTATGATTAGATAAATTCATGAATGACACATGGATTGTAGATTATTTAGGGAAGATTGAACATTTTGATGCACCCCAGCCTTTGAGGACAATACATAGGAGGAGAGCTAAACTCTTCCATGTTCAGGGCCCCAATGCTTATGTAAGATGGAGCATAGGTCTGGCTCAGTATGATAGAGTCCCTAAATCTCATCCTCTTATTTTAAATAAGAGGAAGTCAATGTCCACAGAAGTGGACTTACTTGTCTACTGGACAGTATTGGAATCAGAATTCAGTCTCCTGACACCCAGTTTTATAAACTTTACATTTGTGCCATGATGGATGTGTGTGTCATGAAGAGAAGGTAGAGCTTGATGAAATATTCATGCATAAGCCATGGAAACTGAAACAGTCCCAGGGAAACCATTTTAACTTCTTGCTTTCATGATTTAATAATTAATTGGTATGTGTCAATAGAAGACAGAAGCCAGATTATTTTTTTAAAGATTTTATTTATTTATTTGAGAGAGAGAGAGAGCACAAGCAGGGAGAGCAGCAGGCAGAGGGAGAAGGAGAAGCAGACTCCTCTCTGAGCAGAGGGAGTCCGATGTGGGACTCAATCCCAGAACCCTGGGATCATGACCTGAACCAAAGGAATACACTTAACTGACTGAGCCACCCAGGCACCCAGAAGCTAGATTATTAAATTGTTCTAAATCATGGCCATGTTTTTAAGTCTGATTCTTCTATTTCAGTGCATTATGTAACCAAATGGCCAACAGGTTTCGGGCAATACTATACAATTTTAACTGTTAGATGAGGTAGTAGGCAAAAAGGGAAGAGAAACTGTAATTTGTACATTAACCAAGTGTTCACTGAACTAGTAAAAATATTTCTTTTTAACAGGAGTAACAGTAGAAGATTTCCTGGGGCTTTCAGTCTCAGTGTTTTTCATTATTATGTAAGGAAAAACTTTATAAGCTGCTTTTCTTTAATCCTAAAAGCACCTGTAAAGATGATTAGAATTTACCTTCTTCATCATTTCAAAAAACAGCATTTTCTAATCTAAAAACACTGGGTTTATAAATGACTGGTACCTTTACTACTGGTAGAACAACTACATTATGGATTAAATAGACAAGCTGACTTGGGTTCAGAATCACCCTTTATGGTGATTCTCAATCTCTTCTTCCACATACTGATGATTCACAATTTAGTTCAGTTATAGTGGTATGAAGAGATGGAGCGGAGGCAGAGTAGAATCCATATACTTGGAATATATGTAAGAAATTAATATTTCTTATATCTTTGCCAACCGTTGTTTCTTATCTGCAATTAAGCCTAGCAAATGGCAAGGCATCAGTGATGATTGGACAAAGAACACATGATATTTAAATGGAAAAATTATTTTCATGGATACATGTGCTCTTTGTTGTGATTTGAAATTTCATACATATACTTAATTAATATTTCTCATTAGTCGAATATTACTATTTCCTATGAAGGAATTAAATGTCAGTATTTCAAGGTGTCTTGCAAAAGCACCGTGCCTTCCAGGTGCTTCCCAACCTGAGTAAATTTAAAAATCTCCCTGCATAGTGAATAATATCTTCTGTGTTCCAAACAACTAACTGAAAAATGAATCTTTGAAAGGTAACCTGTTCATAACAATCAAGTCATAGAATATTTGTTTGTATTTTCTAGTTTCCAGACTTTCAACTTTCATTACTGCATTTGAGTTCCAATAACACCCCTCTCTTTTAGGCAGGGCAAAGGGACTATTTCCACTCTCCAAATGAAGAAACCAGAACACGGAGAATTAAAGTGGATTTTTCAAGTCCACACAATTAGTAAGTGCCAGAGGTAGAATTCAAGGTCTGGGGGCGCCTGGGTGGTTCAATCTTTGGGCGTATGCCTTTGGCTCAGGTCATGATCCCGGTGTCCTGGGATGGAGCCCCACATCAGGCTCCCTGCTCTGCGGGAAGCCTGCTTTTCCCTCTCCCACTCCCCCTGCTTGTGTTCCCTCTCTCGCTGTGTCTCTCTCTGTCAAATAAATAAATAAAATCTTAAAAAAAAGGAAAAGAATTCAAGGTCTGCCCTTCTAATGCAAATCCAGGGTTCATTTCTACAACTTATGCCATTATTTTATTTGCTATGAAAGAAAAGAGTGAACAATGTCCCAAGTCCTATATAATAACCAACTCAGGAAAAGAAACAACAATATACCAAAAACAAGCCCTAAAATCATCAGATCCCTTTTAATACTTGGAGGTCATGGAGCAACTTAAAGTAATTTTATCCTTGATAACATTTTCTCTAGAAATGAAAAGATATTAATACCATGAAAGAGAAATAGAATATTGGAGGGCTAGTATAGTCAAATACCATGCAAAGAAAGAAACATTCTATAAAACCAAGCAATTTTCACATCTGCAGGAATAATGCAAAGAAAATGCTTTGTTGAAATTTTTTAACAACAAATGTTACCCAACCAATAATTCTGTTCAGCAAGAACTTTTTTGATTCCTGTTCATACCATAGTCATTCAGCAAGGGGAGCAAGGGGAAACCTGACTATTATGTGTTTGGAGAAGATCTAGGTTGAATTAAAGCTGTATTCTTTATACTGCTTAGGTTTATGATCAAGAAGAAATCTAACTCTTCTTATCTCTTTTTTCCCAAACACAAGTCAAGTTACCATCTAAACAACACACTGCAGAAGAGATTTGATTCTGACCTCCACTTTTACTTTCCAAGAAATTCAAAGCACTTGCTTAATTTCTGAAATAATTATGAGGGAACCAGTATGAAATCTGTTTCAGCTATAGATCTTGAACATTTATTTATATAGAAGTGAATAATTTAGTAAACCTTTATTGTTTTAAGACAATGTGGAGGTTTCTGTGGAGCTTCTTACTAACACATCTATACCGGTTAAGCCATTGGGCATAGAAACATTTGCCAAGTCAATCAAGTGGTGTTGAGAATAAGCAACATTTGTTCCTTTACACTTAAGAGTTGGGGTCAATTAATCATTTCATGTGCTTATTTATTCCAAATGGCAATATTGTAATATTTGTACCAATTGTAAAAGCAATGACATGCCTGAAAATTGAGTTATCAACAAGTTTCTAAAGCAGAACACAAAAGTTTCTTCTCATTAAGAGATGGGAATACATTCCAGTTCTGTCTCGAGTTTGATTAGTTTTCTCCCAATGAAGATGGCAGAGAAAAAAATTTTATCTCTGCTTTAGTGTCTACTTCCTCTCCATTTCTCACCCCTGTTTACTAATTATTATTTATATTAATATTAAATATAAGGAGAAAATTTTAATGACTGACTTGGCTAAAAGAGAATCATTGTTCAATTAATTCATACACAGAAGCCATTAAAGTATAAGACAGCAAAAAGGATGTTTCTGTATGAACGAAGCATGGAATTTCCCTCCGGAGTCTATAGTATCCCTGAGAAGTTTAAAAAATAGGCACTTACTACAGGTTCTTTTACTGACGTTAGATAGCATTGTCCTTTTCTTATACACAGTGATAAGAATCTTTAGAATCTGGGCGCCTGGGTGGCTCAGTCGGTTGAGCGACTGCCTTCGGCTCAGGTCATGATCCCAGGGTCCTGGGATCGAGTCTCACATCGGGCTCCCTGCTCTGCGGGAAGCCTGCTTCTCCCTCTCCCACACCCCCTGCTTGTGTTCCCTCTCTCGCTGTGTCTCTCTCTGTCAAATAAATAAATAAAATCTTTAAAAAAAAAAAATAGAATCTTTTTTAGCAGGAAAGCCACACACTTGTGTAGATTTCTAGATGGGCTTATATTCACTTGACTATTGGCCAAATGAAGATACATGTGAAAGATCCTTGTAAACAGAAGAATACTGTGTACATTTAAGATAATATTATCATTGGGGCACCTAGGTGGCTCAATCACTTAAGTGTCCAACTCCTGGTTTTGGCTCAGGTCATGATCTCAAGGTCATGGGATCAAACCCCACGTGAGGCTATGCATTCAGTGGGGAGTCTGCTTGAAATTCTCTCTCTCTCCCCCTGCCCCTCTCACTGCTTGCACTCTCTCTCACTAAAATATAAATAAATAAATATTTTTTAAAAAGATAGTATTATCATTATTAGGATATCAATGCTATGGGAATTACTAGCATAGGAATTATGTGCAATTTTTTTTTCCAATGCACTCTTAGCCTATTAAACTCTTAATAAACTCATTCATGTGAAACTCTTACGTTGTTTCAGGCTCACTGAGAACATTATGCCAAGTCAGCTCATTCCACTTTATTAATGTTGCAGTGCAGATAGGAAGTAACTAGATTTCTGCATGGCTGTTGATGTGGTCTCTCAAAATATTTTCATGAGCAACACAGAAAAGTTTAGATTGGCAAATTGGATTCTTAACCATTTGGAAAACATTACTGTATGACTTGTTTAATGGAGTAGTTTCAGCTTAGAAGTAAGTTTCAGTTGGGTTACCAACAATAATAAATCTTTATTAGATATCTGTAAGTGCCAGTCACTGTATTTAGTGCTGAGAATACAATGGTAAACAGGGCAGAAGTAATCTTCACCCTCAAGAAATTCAGAGGCTAGCGAAAAAGACAGGCAATTATATGAAAACAAGCACAATAATTACACAATATGGTAAATGCTGCAAAAGAATCACGCAGGGTGATGGAGATACTCCTTTTCTATATTTATCCTTTTCTATATCCAACAATCTGTTCTTAGTCTTGCCTTATTTGTTTGTTTTTAATACATTTTTAAATAGCTTTATGGAGATACAATTTACATACCATAAAATTCACACATTCAAAGTATACAACTCAATGGTTTTTGGTATATTCACAGAGTTGTACAACCCCAGTATCAAATCTTGGAATATTTTCATTGCTATGAAAAGAAAACCCATACCCATTAGCAGCCACTCCCCATTTCCCTCCCAACTCCTCCAGAAAAACACTAATCTACTTTCTATCTCCATAGAGTTAGTTATTTTGGACAATTCAGATAAATAGAATCATACACTATGTGGTCTTTTGTGTCTGGCTTATTGCACTTAGCATAATGTTTTCAAGGTTCATCCATGTTGTAGTATGTGTCAGACTTTTATTTCTTTTTAAGACTGAATAATATTCCATTGAATATATATACCATGTTTTGTTTATCCATTCTTCTCTTGATGGACATTTGGGTTGTTTCCACCCTTTTGGCTATAATGAATAACGCTACTGTGAATGTTGATGTACCAATATCTTCATTCCTTCTTATGACCAAACAATATGTCACCATATGAATATATGACATTTATCTATTTGTCAGTTGATAGACATTGGGTTGTTTCACTTTTTAGCTATTACAAATAATGCCACTATCATCATTTGTGGACTAGTTTTTGTGTGGACATATGTTTATATTTCTCTTGGATACCCATCTAGGAACAGAACTGTTAAATCATATTATAATTTTATGGTTAAGATTTGAAGGACCTGTTAAACTGTTCTTCAAAGCAGTTCCACCAATTTACACTCCCGTAGGCAATATATGAGGGTTCCAATTTCTAGTCATTCTCTCTAATGTTTGTTATTATCCATCTTTTTGATAATTGCTATCTTAGTGGGTGTGAAGTGGTATCTCACTATGGTTTTGATTTATATTTCCCTAATGGCTTATAAGCACTTTTCATGTGCTTATTGGCCATTTGTATAACTTATTTGGAGAAATGGACATTCAAATCCTTTTCCCATTTTTGAAATTGGATTATTTGTGCTTTTAAGGTTGAGTTGTAAGAGTTCTTTAAGTATTCTGGATATAAGTTTATTATCAGCTATATGATTTGTAAATATTTTCTTCCATTGAATAGTTGTCTTTTCATTTTCTTGATGCTATCATTTGTAGCACAAAAATTTTAATTTTGATGATGTCCAGTATATCTATTTTTGCTTTTTTCCCACATGCTTTTGGTCTCACATTTAAGGAACCATTGCCTAATAAAAGGTAAAAAGGTTTAATTATATGCTTTCTTCTAAAACTTTTCTACTTTAAAATTTTATATGTAGGTCTATGGGCCATTTTTAGTGAATTTTTTTGTGTGGTATAAGGTGGGAGTCCAATTTCGTTCTTTTGCATGTGGATAATCATTTATATGAGCACTGTTTGTTAAAAAGATTTTCTTTTCCCCATTCAATTGTCTTGGCACTCTTGTTGAAAATCAATTGACCATAAAGGTAAGGGGTGCAATAACCCGTTATTTCTGGACTCCCAGTTTTATTTCATTGATTTATATGTCCATCCTTATGCCATTACCACGCTATCTTGATTATTGCAGCTTTATAGTATATTTTTATATCAGAAAGTATGGGTCTTCCAATTTTGATCTTCTTTTTCAATATTGTTTTGGCTATCTACCTTTCCTTGCATTTCTAAATGAATTTTGGGATCAGCTTGTCAATTTCTATTAAAAAAAAACAGCTAACAGTTTGATTATGATTGTGTTGAATCTGTAGATCAGTTTGGGGTATATTGTCATCTTTACAGCAGTAAGTCTTCTGACCCATGAAACTGAGATGTCAAAAGACTACATAGATATACTTAGGTATTTTTTCATTTATTTCAACAATCTTTTGTAATTTTCAGTGTACAATTTTTGCTTTCTTTTCTTACGTTTATCCTCAGTATTTTTAAAATTTTTAATGGTATTATAAATGGAAATGTTTTCTTTGTTTAATTTTTGGATTGTTCACTGCTGCTAATAGAAATACAACTGATTTTGCATATTGATCTTATGTCCTACAACCTTGTTGAACTTTTTATTCATTTTAATCATGTTTCAATGGCTTCCTTAGGAGTTTTTGTATATCATTCGTGCTGCCCCATTTTTAATCTTTAATTAGTAGTACACATATAGAAAGAAAAAAATGATTTAAAGGATTGTGAGCAAATATTTGAAGTAAGCTATTTTTTTGTCTCTTTATAGATCAATTTTATAATCAAAAAATACATACAATGTAAAGGAAAATATATTTGGACTCAAAGTCAAAAGAAAGATTCTAATAAGTGCAACTGTCTTCGTGAGGTAACGAGCACTCAATAACTGACGGTGTTTAATCAACAGCACAACTGATCAGGTGTTATAGGAGGAATATAATGTCAGGAAATTGGCTGAGCTGCATGATTTCTAGACTTTTGCCAATTTTGGATGTATAGTATTGATTCATTCTGCTCCTCTTCGGCTACTTTTATGTAGATGTTTAAATAAAGAGGTGTGGAAAGGATGGGTAAGAGCTCCTACCTAACAATAAAATCAAGACCACAATGCTCTTCTATAAACTTCTTGGGGTATAAAGGTAGGTTTCTATTCTCAATCCTGTACAGGCTAGGCTATATAGTATGTCAGGAGATCTTAAATTTTTCAGGAACAATTCATCCCCTGATAAGAAGTATTATCAGGCATCAAAGGTATATGAATACTAATACTATGTATCCCCTTTCAAAGTACTTTCATTCTTTTTTTTTTTAAATATTTTATTTATTTATTTGACAGAGAGAGAGCACAAGCAGGGGGAGCGGCAGGCAGAGGGAGAGGGAGAAGCAGGCTCCCAGCTGAGCAAGGAGCCTTATGCGGGGCTCAATCCCAGGACTCTGGGATCAGGACCTGAGATGAAGGCAGACGCTTAACCGACTGAGCCTCCCAGGCACCCCTCAAAGTACTTTCATTCTTAAAATATCTCCATGAGTTTCCAAAATGCAATAACCCCTACTCTGCAAGGAAACATTTGGCTTAACCTTACAATTTAGCTATATTTAAGTTCCACTTTGGAACAGTTGTGGTTTCACAGTACAAGAAACAGAAATGGACTCTTAAGCAAAGGGAAGTGATTGGGAAATTCAGAGTCTCACAAAATTGAAGAAAATAGAAGAACCAGATTGTAATGGAGCACAAAAGGGCTAAGACCTGGAAACGTACAAATGTCTCATAGAAAAATCTGTCTGACAATTTCTCCATAGTTGCCACCATAAATAGTTCTATCCAACCATTTTTTCTGCCCTTGGTTCACACCATCAAGATTTGAAGTCTTGGAAGAAAGCACCCAGTCAATGTTAAGTCATTCACCTACTTCATTGAAACACAAGGAGGAGGAGAGGACTGCTTGTACAGACCTCTCTATAGCTGAAGGCATGAAGAAGGAATTATTCTCCCACCAAAAGACACAGAATGAGGGAGAGGTAACTCTCCAGGGAGAAACTGCAATACTATCAGAATTTGATATTGGGCAGTCAGTCAAAGAATGTCAAAAACTCTCTCCATACATGCAATGCAGTTGTTGATTTTATTTAAAGCTTACTTTAATTGTAATGCTGGCAGCCTCAGAAATCAAATTTTTCTCTTATTGTGGCACTGTGCCATCCATTTTTTTGTTTACAATACAAAGAGATAAAGCCAAGATTTTTGCCCTGAAAACATTTGTCTATGGAAGATCCTTGTCTTTATAACTCTTGCCCCAATGTGAACCAAGTGGCCTAGTTTCTGTTTTAGACCATTATTTAAAAATCTGACTGTTTCAATGTACTAATGAGGCATCATTATCTGAGTGCTGTTTTTCAACTGTCCTGGTTTCTTCTTTGTATTACTACTGTCATCTCTTGGCCTAAATATTTTTTATACTTAATGATGCCTTAGCACTTGTATCCCTAGGCTTTTCAAGAAAGGCAGTTATTTTAAAAATCAAATAAGTAAGTCTTTCTGAACTTTTAATTTCTGGCTCAGGGCTAGAACTACTAGAAAATTATCTCCTTTAGATTTAAAGTAAATAGGATATAAAATTTAATCATTTATTTAATATAAATCAGAATATAAAGGAGCAACATAATATAAAATCACTATTGTTCCTTAGAATCAGAATTAAGAAGCCATTTCTTTCTCTTTAACTTTTGAAAAGAAGAAAAGAGTTTGCAATTCCCAAAGCTAAAGTCTCATGAATCATGACTTAAGCCAGTTTGTTTAGCACACAAGACTGTGACTCATGTCTTGTCTTTATTTCACGCTGTGATTTTTAAAGAAAGTACAGGTTGGTCAATAGATTTGATTTGGGTAAAGGATTAGAGCACCAACCTAATCTAAAGCCAATATAATCACTGTTTTTGTCAGCTCTCTTTTCTTTCCTTAACATCTACTAATCAGAGGAAGATGGCTCATTATTTCAATTGGTTCAATTACTGTTTAACTTTCTAAGGAGTTACTATTGGGGCCAAATTTGATTACAGTTATCAGTAGGCTCCACGATGCTACTTTTTTATTTAGCTTGCTATCCTGAACTAATAGGAATTAAATAAATATGTTCAAATGGAAGGCATTTGTAATTTCTGTGAATATAATTTTGAAGGGAGTAATGGAAACTATATGTAGAGTGAGTGCAACAATCAAGAAAACTATATACTCCTTGGTCTTTTGGTTTGTTTATATCTGTCCTTATTCCAGAAACATTTATGTATGGTGCCTCTGTGGCTATAACAATCAGTATCCTTATACAGGAAGCATGACTAGAACCATTGATATTGTCTTTGGAAACAGTGATTAAAAATATCCATCCGAACCAAGTAATTCCATATTGAAGCAAATATTTAAAAGGCTATTGCCTTTATACCTGGACAAGTTCCCAGAGTTTTGCTACTGTCAGGTTCCTTCTCTTCAGCCTCTTTGCAAGAAACAAGCAAAACAAGCCATGTCCAGCTTTCTCAAAGAAATGGGAAGTGGTCCTTCAAATCCATCTGCAAATATCTGGCTGGGTTGACCTCTCTTTTGGTCTAGTACAGGCAGACAGAATGACAGAAAGAATATAAACCTTTAAGACAAAATAAGGTTGTCTCACAAAAGATGTGACAGCTTGTCTGCTAAAGGATGAGTACCTAGGAATGAAGGAACCCCACCTTCATTTCAGCTGAAAATGTCTATTTATTTGTTCAATTCAAGCCAGAAAGGTTATCCTAGGTACCAAAACTTTCATCAGTATTGTTTAATACACGATGACTCATTATTCTGAAGTATCCCGTCTGTAGGGGTCAATTAGAAAGGTGGAGACTTAAACAGACACTAGCAGATAGCTAATTAATGGTAAGCAACATAATTAAAAACAAAATAAGTGAAAATTTACAAAAATATTAAATAACCACAATGTTTAATAACTTGTAGGTAATTAAAAATTTGCTCTTAGCCTCAGCCCACCTCAATCCCAAGAGCCCGTATGTTGTCAATGCGGCTAGTTTTTTACAATCTGGATAACTTCTGAATTTTGGAATGGTTCGGTGATTATATTCACCTAAAGGAACAATTCTAGAACCTAATGCATAATTCTATTACCTATGGCCAATATTTTGAAATATAACATCTAAAGCTGAATCCCTTGAAACCTAGCAAGTACATACAGAAAAGCTATGATATATTGCATTTGGCTTATAAGACTGGTGTTTCTTTTTTTTTTTTTTTTAAGATTTTATTTATTTATTTAACAGAGAGAGAGAAGCGAGAGAGGGAACACAAGCAGGGGGAGTGGGAGAGGGAGAAGCAGACTCCCCGCTGAGCAGGGAGCCCAACTCAGGGCTCACTCCCAGGACCCTGGGATCATGACCTGAGCCGAAGGCAGACCCTTAATGACTGAGCCACCCAGGAGCCCCAAGACTGGTGTTTCTTAATACTAATGTTCTACATGGGGATTTCTTCTTGTGTTAAAAATTATTAAAAGGGTAATATCTTGGCAAAGTAGATTCATGAGCATGGGATGTGTTAATCCATCTGAACACTTGTGGGAAGAATTGCATTGTTTTAGGAAGTATATAGACATCAGGGAATAGATTGTGGTGGAACTAAAAGCTTATTTAAACATACATAGTTCATCTACATGAGATTTAGTTAATATTTTCCATGAGTTTACATATGTTATGAGTGGGAGATTTTTTAAAATAAAATGATAATTCCAGGCCACCAGCTGATAGCTTATTCAGCTACTACGTGGTTACATCTTGTCTATACAGAAAATTAATGAGGTACACATTGCTTACCTTGTTTATCCTAAAAATCCTTTAGTATGCAGCAGCCATCTGATCTGGGATTGTTTGGAAAGTTAGTTCAACAGCCAACACTATCCAAGAGTGTTAATAGATAATTTGGCAACAGCAAGCAACAACCAGGTTTAAAATGCTAGCATACTCTTGGAGTGACAGAACTGAGCTGGTCAAGGAGGAAGCACTGTGGAGGTATACCCATTGGTGCATCCGCCTGACTTTCTTGGCCAGCTCAGAGGGTCATATCTGGCCCTGTCTCTCAATGAAATCTGCTGAACCCTAATGTCTTAGGATATGAGGTTTCCTACCCACTGACTTTTGTTGTCTGTCACAATAGAGAGAGAGAGGTCTGAAGATATGCTTCCCCACTCACAGTACAGGGGTTCCCCTTCCCCAGCTTTCTTGTCAGGAGTCCCAATTTTACTAGTGCATGGCTAGTAAACACAACTCATGGCTAATTTGTGATAAGAAATGTTCTTCAGGAAGGAGACTCCAGTTATTATTATTCAAAGATGGGAAATTACAAAGCTAGGATCTCAGAAATCATGAGTGTCAAAGCCAGGATATAAACCAGGACTCCTGACTTCCATATCTGAGCTTGCTTTTCCCAAAAGATTTTACCAGCTCCCTGTTGCTAAATATTTACCACTTACAGAGCAGCAAATCAGGCAGACCTCAGATACCTGCATTGTCTTTGTTAACTGTGGTAATCGCTTAAAATACCATAGGACAGAGGGGAAGAGCCATCTCCAACAGTGGAAGGATTGGGGGACAAAATCTTGGTATGGACTAGTAGATTGAAATACCAGCCTTTCACCTCCATAAAAGAAACACCCTTTAAAAAAATCATGATACTGAGGCATTGATAATTGCCAAGCCTTAGAAATTCCTGTTCATGCTTGAAATTCTAAGCCCAGCTGCCTAATCATCTCTTGTTAGATTTAGCTTTTAACTGCTGAAATCTTGGACATAGTGCATTTTGTTCAAGCAGACCTAGTGGATGGGATGCCATTTGTCATCAGGAAGAGATTGAGAGAGAGAGAAAAAAAGATTGAGAGAAAAGTAATTGCCATGTTTGACCTCCTAATTTGTATTTCCTATCATTAATTGACTCAAGAAAGCACCCTGGGAGATACCAAGAAGTGAAACATATACTGGTGTTAAGAGTATCGTATAATTTCTAAGTTTAAGTACCATGATATTACTGAATATCTTGTATTTTTGTTTGTTTGTTTTTTTGTTTGGAGCTTCTCTTTTTTTTTTATTTTATTTTTTCCAGTTTATTGAGATATATTTGATGTGCAGCTTATGTTTAAGGTATAATGTATAGTAATTTCACTTACATATATTGTGAAATGATTATCACAGTAAGCTTAGTTAACATCCACCATCTCATACAGATACAAAAAAAGGAAATGTTTTTTTCCTTGTATTGAAAACTCACAGGATCTATCATCTTAACTTTGAAATATACCATATAGCAACATTAACTATAGTTATCATGTTGTACATTACATCCCTACTGTTTATCTTATAACTGAAAGTTTGTATCTTTTGACCTCCTTTCTCCAATTTCCCCTAACCACCTTTGGCAACCAACCACAAATCTGATCTCTTTTTTTCTGAGTTTGAGCTCTTTTTTTTGAGTTTTTTGTTTGTGAGGGTATTTTTTTCTAAGTTTTTATTTAAATTCCAGTTATTTAACATACAGTGTAATATTAGCTTCAGGTGAGGTATTTTTTTTTTTTTAGATCCCACATATAAGTGAAATCATACAGTATTTATTTTTCTTTGTTTGACTTATTTCACTTAGCATAATGCCCTCAAGATCTGTCCATGTTGTCACAAATGGCAGGACTTCCTTTATTTTTTATGGCTGAATAATATTTCTGCTGCAATGAACATGGAAGTGCAGATTACTCTTCAACATAGGGTATTAGTTTCCTTGAGATGTACACCTAGAAGTGGAATTGCTGGATTATATGGTAGTTCTAGTTTTAATTTTTTGAGTGACCTCCATACTGTTTTCATTAAGGGTTGTTATCAATTTACAATCCTAGCAACAGTTCATAAATGTTCCCTTTTCTCTACATCCTTGCCAGCATTTATGTCTTGTTTTTTGATGATAGCCCTGAATATCTTGTATTTCAATTAACATATTCAAAATTATGCAAGTGATAATCAGAATAGCCCAATAAGATATCCATATTCTTCACACCATTTCATTGCATTTTTTAAAACTATAAGTTGTTAAGAGTTTACTACATGCAGGCGCCTAGGTGGCTCAGCATCTGCCTTCAGCTCAAGTCATGATCATAGGGTCCTGGGATGGAGTCCAGCATTGGGCTCCTTCCTGGGCAGGGAGTCTGCTTCTCCCTCTACCCCTCCCCCCCTGCATGTGCTCTCTCTCTCTCTTGCTCTCACACTCTGTTTCTCAAATAAACTTTTAAAAAAATTTATTTATTTATTTATTTATTTATTTGACAGAGAGAGAAAGAGCATGAGCAGGGGAAGCAGCAGAGGGAGAGGGAGAAGCAGGCTCCCCGCTGAGCAAGGAGCCTGATCCTAGGATGCGGGGCTCGATCCCAGGACCCTGGGATCATGATCTGAGCCGAAGGCAGATGTTTAATCGACTGAGCCACCCAGGCATCCCTCAAATAAATAAATTTTTTAAAAATCCTAAAAAAAATTTACTACACACCTGATATTGTGGTGAGACATTTACTTCTATAATCTCTATAAAATCTCAATCCCCACAACAGTCCTTTAAGGTACACATTAATATAAACATTTAGAAGAAGAAAAGGTTAAATAGTTTTCTGATCTCACAAAGTACTTAAGAATTTAAATTCAAATGTGGCTGGTGCCAGAGGCTATCCTTTAAACCAATACACTATACTTCTACCCAAAAACAGATCTGATAATTGATATAATCTCAGAATTATTACATTCTGGTATCACTGATTACCTTTACAGACACTTACTAATCCCATTGCTTTTCTCTGGTTAGGAATATCTTGATGCCAGTTGAGAACATCGCATTCTAGTTTGTCATTTAATTTCCTCAGTAAGTAGAAGGCGGCATTGTTTCCAGGACAAAGAGGAGCTTCATTATCTCCAAAAGCTTGGTGTTACACTGTGATGTTAAGGACATGTCATTTTAAAAATAAATCACAGACATAATCAAATTTCTAAGCTGTACAGAAAGGAATATACATGTGTGTAACCTGAGCTCATTCTCTCGTATATGATCACCATCTGCTTTCTATTGCTTTAAATGAAGCTTTTCATTTTAGGCTTTAAAAATGCTTTAAATTGAATAATTATCTGACCAATGAATCATTAGAAAAACAAAATAGAGAAACCATAATTCTTTGTACTCTAGTCTCTTTCAGGCTAATAACATCTCAGTAATGAAGTCTAGATACATTGTGACATAAAAAGGGTCCCTTTTAATTATTAGTCAGCTTTTAGAGTCAGTTACTCTGGCAAGACTGAGCATTTTGGAGAAAGATCTCATCTCTCCCAGTCCAGTCCTGGCATATCCTCAGGACATCTCTATTGGCATTTATGCAAATGGCTAATTGTCCTGGGCAGAGAGACAACGTGGGCCATGAGACTCTGTGCCATGACCAGCTGCTGCTGACAGAAGCTTATGGTTAACCGTGTAAAATGGGTGTGACAGGCACTTCCATCCCAAGTTGGTTTAATTCAATCAAGAATAACCTGAGGTGAAGGTTTCTGGTCTCCACCAAGGTAAATTCAGGTTTTTCAGAGCAGTCTAGAAATTTTCTGAGCCAATAGTCAGACTGGTTTTCATTCCTAAGAACATTGTCTTCTGCAAGTTATTATATCTCTTTGGGTCCTTATTCATCATTAATGAAATTTTTTTAAAAATGCCTTCCTAAAATGCTTATGAATTTGTGAGGTTCAGATGAAATAATGAGCAGGGAACTCTTTTGAAAGGTGTCTTATATATTCTGGTTTCTGGTCTGACATATAAAAAGTTTGGAAGTAGCCACTCTGTTTAACAACAAGTAAAAACCTGAACAAACTGAAAAATCAACAGCTCTTCTTAGATCTGTGAGAGAAATGGTTCATACAGCAAGCCACTGCCTCCAAAACTGGAGTGACTCACAGTCAAATACAAAGAATCACAGCTTACTGGAGCAGAAACCCATTAGCTGAAACCTCCACAGGAACCAGTGCTGGGGTAGAAAAACCTAAACTGTGATTAATGAATTGCTGGAGGTTCCATGTGGGTAAGTCCAATAGATTAAAAAAAAAAATAGGAGACCCAGTCATTGGGAGGATCCCAATTTTTGTGAAATTTGCCTTCTAGAGATCTACCATGTTCTCACAATGAATATTGGAGAAAAATCCTTTTATACTTCCAGCAGGGGGAGGGGAAAAGAAACAATTTTGTCATATACTAGAGTACTCTGTTCTTCTACCAAGGTCTGCCTTCAGAAGAAACTATTAAACCAGAGCCTAAACAACTGGGGTTTTATCAGAGCCTAACTGACTTCAGGAAAGAGAAATCTCCAACTTCCTGACCCTACCTGCTGATCCTAATACCAAAACCAGACAAAAATATTATTTAAAATGTACAGACCAATATTTCTCATTAACATAGATGCAAAAATCCTCAACAAAAGTTTAGCAAATTAAATCCAAAAATGTGTTGAAAGAATTATAAACCATGACCAAGTGGGACTTATTTCAGATATGCAAAGCTGGTTGAATAGTCAAAAGTAAATTAATGTAATTCATCACATCAACTAATCTGTTGTGATGAAAAAGAAGAAAAATCACATGATTATATCAATAGATGCAGAGAAAATATTTAACAAATCTGAATACCATTCATGAGAAAAACTCTCAGTAAACTGAGAATAGAGAGGAATTTCTCAATGTGACAAAGAATATCTACAAAAACTATAGTGAACATCATACTAAATGATGAGAAACTCAACCTTGCCCACTAAGATAAGAAAACACTGCTTTTCAACATTGTTATGAAAGTCCTAGCTAATGTAATAAGACAAGAAAAGGAAATAACAAATAATACATTGGGAAGGAAGAAATAAAATGGACTTTGTTCACAAATGACATGATCATCCATGTAGAAAACCTGAAAGAATCATCGAAAAAAACCTCCTGGGGGCTCCTGGGTGGCTCAGTCAGTTAAGTGTCTGACTCTGGTTTCAGCTCAGGTTGTGATCTCAGGGTCCTGAGATGCAGCCCCAAGTTGGGCTCCACACTAAGTGCCAAGCCTACTTGAGATTCTCTCTCTCCTTCCCCCTCTGCCCCTCCCTTCATTCACATTCGCTATCTCTCTCTCTCTCAAATAAACAAATAAATAAATAATATCTTTAAAAAAAAACCTCCTGGAATTAATAAGCAAGTATAGCAAGGTTGGAGAATAAGAGGTTAATATACAAAAGTCAATCACTTTCCTATACAAAAGCAATGAATAAGTGGAATTTGAAATTGAAAACACAATACCATTTACATTGTAACCCCCAAACTGAAATACTTGGATACATATCTAACAAAATATGTACAAGGTCTATATGAGGAAAACTGTAAAACCCTGATGAGAGAAATCAAAGAAGTAAACAAGTAGATATTCAATATTCATGGATAGGAAAATTCAATATTGTCACAATATCAGTACTTCACAATTTTATCTATAAATTCAATGCAATCCCAATCAAAATCTCAGAAAGCTGTTTTGTAGATATTGAAAAACTGATTCTAAAGTTTATATGGAGAGGCAGAAGATCTGGAATAACCAACACAATATTGAAGGAGAACAAAGTCTGAGGACTGACCCTACCTGAATTCAAGATTTACTATAAAGCTGTAGTAACAGGGCGCCTGGGTGGCTCAGTTGGTTAAGCGTCTGCCTTCGGCTCAGGTCATGATCCCAGGGTCCTGGGATCAAGCCCAACATCGGGCTCCATGCTCTGCGGGAAGCCTGCTTCTCCCACTCCCACTCCCCCTGCTTGTGTTCCTTCTCTCGCTGTCTCTCTCTCTCTGTCAAATAAATAAATAAAATATTTTAAAAAAAAAGCTGTAGTAACAAAGACAATGTGGCATTAGCAAAAGAATAGACAATCTATCAAAAAGAGACATCAATAAGATAAAATAGCCCAGAAATCAGCCCTCGTAAGTATAGTCAACTGATCTTTGACCAGGAAGTTGAGAAATACAATGAAACAAAGAGTATTTTCCACAAATGATGCTGGAACAACTGAACATCCACATGTAAAAAAAAAAAAAAAAAAAAAAATTTAGGCACAGACTTTATACCCTTCATAAAAATTAACTCAAAATTGATGAAAGACCTAAATGTAAAATGCAAAAGTATAAAACTCAAAGAAGATAACATGGGAGAAAATCTAGATGACCTTGGGTTTGGCAATAGATTTTTAGATACAACTCCAAAAGCACAAGCCATGGAAGTAAAAATTAATAAACTGGATTTAATTAAAATTTAAAAATTCTGCTCTGTAAAAGACACTGTCAAGAGAATGAAGAAACAAGCCATTGATTAGGAGAAAATATTTGCAAAAGACACATCTGATAAGGACTGTTGTCCAAAATATATAAAGAACCCTTAAAACTCAACAGTAAGAAAACAAACAATGCAATTCAAAAATGGGCCAATGACTTTATTTATTTATTTATTTTTAAAGATTTTATTTATTTATTTGACAGAGAGAGACACAGCAAGAGAGGGAATACAAGCAGGGGGAATAGGAGAGGGAGAAGCAGGCCTCCTGCGGAGCAGGGAGCCCGATGCAGGGCTCGATCCCAGGACCCTGGGATCATGACCTGAGCCGAAGGCAGACGCTTAACGACTGAGCCACCCAGGCGCCCCTGGGCCAATGACTTTAAAAGACACCTCACCAAAGAAGATATACAGGTGGGGAATAAGCATATAAACAGATGCTCCATATCATATTTCATCAGGGAAATGAAAAAACAACAATGAAATATCGATACACACCTACTGGAATGACCAAAATCCGAAACAGTAACAATACCAAATGCTGGTGAGGATATGGAGCAACAGGAGCTCTCATTCACTGCTGGTGAGAATGCAAAATGGTACAGTCACTTTGGACAACAGCTGGGTGGGTTGTTACAAAACTAAACATACTCTTACCATACAATCCAAAAATTGTGTTCTTTGTTCTTTACCCAAAGAAGGTGAAAACTTATGTCCACACAAAAATCTGCACATAGATATTTATAGCATTTTTATTCAGAATTGGAAAACCTGGAAGCAACTGAGATATCATTCAGTAGGTGGTGGATAAATAAACTGTGGTACATCTAGATAATGGAATATTATTCAGCACTTAAAGAAATGAGCTATTAAGTCATAAAAAGACATGGAGGAAACTTAAGTGTATATTACTAAGTGAAAGAAGTCAATTTGAAAAGTCCACACCCTGTATAATCCCAATTATATGCATTCTGAAAAAGCCAAAACTATGGACACAGAAAAAAAAAAAAATCAGTGGTTGCCAGAGGTTAGGGGGTGGGGAGAGATGAATAGATGCCTCCCAGAGGAATTTTAGAACAGTGAAACTACTCTGTATGATACTATAATGGTAGGTTCATGTCATTATAAATTTGTCCAAACCTATAGTATATACAACACAAAGAGTGAGCCCTAATGTAAACAATGGGTAATTTGTGTAAATGTAGTTTTATCAATTTTAACAAAAGACCTGCGCTGGTGGGGGACACTGATAATGAACTAGACTATGCATGTGTGGGGGCATAGGATATATGAGAAACCTCTATACTTTCCTCTTAATTTTGCTGTGAACCTAAAACTACTCTAGAAAATGAAGTTTAATTTTTAAAGTATTTGTCTATCTCCTGTTGCTGGATATTATGCCATCCCTTTATAGGTAATCCCTGAACAGCTATAACATTCTGAAAGTTCAAAATATTCTCCCAAGATCTCAAATTAGTGCAAAGAATCAATATTCATTAATTAGTCATGGGCAAAGAATCCCCAACATTTAGAGTTACAGGCTTTCTACCACTTTGATACCTCTATCAGATGACTTTTATATTTTACATGTAGCCAAACTTCTATAAATAACAGCAACCTAGTTGTACACACACACCTTTCTTTCCCACTCAGAAAAGTAAGTGGTATCCTTTCGATCTATATTTTAAAAAAGAAATAATTCAACGATTTTAACAGCAAATTACTTGTTGTACTATTGTGTTATTAACCTTTGGATAAGATCACTGCTCTAGAAAATAAATTGAACTTTTCAGTTGTTTCTTTCTAATTATGAAACATAAAGCCTAATTTAATGCTAACTTAACAGTAATTTCATTGGTTCAGATTTTTTCTATTTTCACTTTTGCCTCCTCTTTATATTTCTGTAGTATTTTAAAGGACTTACTATATGCTTTTTTCACTGTAAATAACTAGGAGTTCTTTTTGAAAAAAAAAAGTTGGGATTTAAATCTTATGTGACAGATACATATATTCTGTGATTCTCTGGCTTAATAGTCCAAACAGTTCATTTACTATCAATGACTTATAATACAAATCATGTTTGTATCAAACAGGAGAAATGGCTAAATTTGTAATTTTCCACTCAGTATATTTACTATGGAGGAATATGAAACTGACCATTTTCAATTACTTTGAAAACAATGAAATGGAAATAATAATGGTCTTCCCCAAAAGGGGAAGAGTAAAGTGTACACTTTTCACTGTGTTTATATTGCAACTGTGAAGTATGTCTGATGTAAGTCCCAGTGGAACTTGAAAATTTTCCTTCTGTATCATCTCACACTTCACAATTTTTAAAAATGCAGCATCATTTCAATTAGAAATGACGGGAAGCACCAAACAGTAACTTTATAGAGTAGAAGTCTTTTCTGCTTGGTTTCCACATGTAAAAAGGGCAAGAAACTAGAATCAAATCATGGGAAGTGTCTTTTCTGAATACATAGAGATCGTAAGAAAAATAGTGGTCATAAATCATTAGGCAAAATGGGCTTTACTATTCAATTATTCTCTGTAGTAGATTGTTTACAAAAAATGGCCCCAATTCTGACTCCTCCCTGTTTCCATGCTCATTGCCAGATGACTCTGAAGTTCCTTCAGTCAAGAGCTCACTCCTAGTCCTCTACTGCAGGACGTGTTGGAGAGGTATGGGAAAGAGCAGGTGACTGTGGAGATATGGGAGGGATAACGAAGGGAAAGTAATGTAGCAGAAGGGGAGGAGTCATATTGGGTTTGAACTTTGACAGGTGGAAGTGACGTAGGATACAAACAGACACAGAAGTGATCATTCTCATGAAGGGATAGAGTTAGTGCTTATCAGAAAATTCTTGATTGACAGGTTAAGACAACATTTCTGGGCGAGATTGAAACTCCCATTAGGCTAGGTATTAAGCCCTGGTGTGACTTGGTATGGCTATTTGGGACCCGTGGTTTTCTTTCTAACACTATAATAATACTACGATGGGTTTTACTATTAAAACCTTAACTCTGGAACCTGAAGGTGAGTTCTTCCCTCCTTCGTACAACATCAGGATTGCTGAGCTTCTTCCTTTTCAGCAGTAGTGGAACAGTATGGAGTTGAAAAACCTGGTTACAAAACAAAATGTTTTTTTGTGTGTGTTTCCACTCTGTGCAGACAACCCTTAACTCTATTACAGGCAGAATAGTATATGGTTAAGAGTATGCGCACTGCCACTCACAAGCTATGTAACCTTGGGTCGACTTCTTTAAGAGGTGATGATGAAAACAATGCTTTCTTCAAGGAATGCACCCTATTCTTGGTTCCTCTTCTACCTAAACATTTCTCCTTCTCAGGACCTATGAATGGATAATCCTTGTTTCCTCAGCCTTTAAACTTTGAAATATGGCCAGTTCAGTTTTGGAAACTTCTAATCTCTCAAATCCATAGGTGAACCTTGCCAAACTTATGTCTGAAATGCCATGTTATACACTGATAATATACACAGTCTTCACTTCTCCCGTGGACTTCTGATCCAAATACTCTGCCTTCTACTCCACGTCTCTACTTGGGTGGCAAATAGTCATCTTGTACCCAACATTCCCAGGCCAAATTCTTGATTTCCATCCCCCCACCAAGCCTATCCTTGCATACCTTTCCTCAACTCAATCATTTCAACTGCACCCATTTAATTATTATTCAAGGCAAAGCTTTGGAGTCATTATTGACACTTCTCTTTCTGTCATTTCCCCCATCCAATCCATCAGCAAATCTTTTTTTTTTTTTAAAGATTTTATTTATTTATTTGAGAGAGAGAGAATGAGAGAGAGAGAACACCTGAGAGGGGATAGGGTCAGAGGACGAAGCAGACTCCCCGCCGAGCAGGAAGCCCGATGCGGGACTCGATCCTGGGACTCCAGGATCATGACCTGAGCTGAAGGCAGTCGCTTAACCAACTGAGCCACCCAGGCACCCTCCATCAGCAAATCTTGTTGGCTCCACCTTCAAAGTATATCTGGCATCTGATCACTGCTGACCACCTTCATCACTGCTACCCAGGTTCCACTCATATCACCTCTCTCTTGGATTATGATAATATCCTCCTACTCTTTGTCTTTCTAATCCTATCTTTGTCTTTCTAAAATCTGTTCTCAAGAGATAAACTAGAGGTATGTTTTAGAAACATAGCCCAGACATAATGGCTTTTGTACTCAGACTCCTTCAATCGCTCCCATTCTCTTAGAGTAAAGCCAAAGTCCATCAAAAGGCTGTAAGGGATCTGAGTCCTAATCGACTCGGACCTCATTCATTCTTCCTTCTATTTATTCCTATTCATTCTATTGTAGGCATACTGGTTTCCTTGCTCTTTCTCAAGCACAAGCTCCTGCCTTGGGGCCTAGAATTTGCTGGAATCACTGGAATGACATTGGCTGGAATTAACTTCCCTAGGACATATATGATTCACTAGCCTGTATTTCAGGTCTTTGATCAAATGACATCAACTCCAAAAGGCCTCTCCTGACTACAGTCCTATCTAAAATAGCACACTTCTTTACTCCGCTATATTGTATTTTCTGTTTGCTCATCTGTCTCTTGTACTCCCTCCCCAAATCCGAGATAACAGTACTTGATATTTTTTTCACTGCTGTATCAACAGTACCTATAATTAATGCACATAGTAGGAACTCAATAAATATCAGTCAAATAAATGAATAAAAGAACCCTTTTATCCCTGATAAGTCACTTTCGTTGACTTTTCATTGACTGCAAAATGATATAGAAACTGTTCCTTTCAGCTTTCAAGGCTTTCCACAATTCATCATTTCAATCACATTTCCCCACTAGATACCAAACTTCTCAGCCTGCCTGTTTTCTGAGATCTAAGCCTCTCCTCCTGCACTCTGCCCAGGAGAGATTTCCTCAGCACCTCCACATGCACCCACACTCTCTCTTCATCAAAGTATGGCCCAAATGCTACAGACTTACCCAAATCTCCCCTGATTCCCACAACCCTGGTACAGATGTTAATATCTGTATCTTTTATGCTCCTAAACAGGGACTCCCCCCTAGTGATTCATGTCATCCATGCTCCTGGTTGGGACCCCAATCAAAAAATAAGTTTATTTAAATGAATTATAGCCAAGAGTCACTTTAGCAAAGAACCTGACAACCATCTAAGCCACATTACCATTCTAAGTATTACCATTCCAGTTTTGCAATAAGGGTTTGAAATTTAATTTTCCAAAGATACATTTTTGTTCATCATACATAGCAAGCGACTACTCCCCGTAGTGTAGGCTGAAAAATCTAGTTGAATTAAAATAAGATTATCGGGTTTGTTTCAACTGACTGGGAAGCTAATTGTTAGCACTGAATCTTCAGGGAAAGACTAAAAATCAAAATGGAATTATTCCATTTGAGGGTGAGAGTTACATAATATCTCAGTACTTGCATCCTGGCTGGCTGTGTAGTTCTTCAACAGTTTCTAAATATCCATCTCTACCTATGTCTTATACAGAGCGTAAGACAAATATATTGAATCAAACAAGAGGTCCTTGTAGCTTCAGTCATTCCCTGCTCACCTCTTTCCTTCTGTTCTTAAGGAAGCTGAGCCCAGGACACATGTAGTTCTCTAACCATTCCATCTAATTACAAGCGACATCTCCAGCTTCAAAATTCCAGCTCTGCTGAAGAGCGAGCCAAGTGCTTTACTCAGTGAGATTGATAGTCTGTCCTGCCCCCGTGGATGGGACTACAAACCAGGCCATGTCCCAGGTGACATCCGATTTCCAAATGAGGCCAAGAATATTTAGAAGTGGTTACAGCTCTGACTTGGGACTTGTCTCCCAGAGATGCCACGACGCCTTTTTAATTTCCTGACGTTTTCAGACATGGGGAAAGAATCCAGCTGATGAGTCACCAATATTAATGGGGGTTTGAATTCTGTTTGCTGCAGCAGCTGCCTCTCCATTAGTCATTCACACACACACACACACATATCAGGCAAACTCAGGGGAAAAGGCAGTGCCGACAGCCATTCAGTTGCCTTTTTCATTCTCAGACTTTGGCTGCTGCTTCTTTGGCTGTTTCCTTGCCTTGTGTGTGTCTGTTTGAGAAGCCAAAAATAATTACTGTTTACATACTACCTTGATGGAGAGGGCTTCATTTATTTGATGGACAGAAAAGACTGTGAATCTGCTTAATCATAAGAGGGTGAGAGTTACATAATATCTCAGTACTTCTTGTTTTTCTGGTTCCTGGATTTTATATATTTGCATGCCCTGATATGAAAAGGAGAAAGGATAAAGTGAAGCATTTATGTTTAGGGTAACAAATTTCTTTTCAGAAACGACTGAGCTTGCTGAACAATCAAGTCTCTTCATCCTATTTGAAAGATAGAAGTATTGCCTATCTTTCTACAGGTGTATGATGGGCACATCTCAATTTTCCTCTACTTCTTACACTTTTCAGACTAAAGGGGGTGTGGTGTGATTCTAGAGAGTCCCCTTTGTGAGTGAACAGAGGAAATTTTTATTCAGAGAACATCTCTTAAGTTCTTTCTCCTGACTCATGAGCCCATATCAGGCTCTCAGCTAGTTGCTCTCAACAATTAGTGTGCATAAGAATCACCTGGAGAGTTTGTTTACAATCCATATTTTCAAGATACAACCTAAAGATTCTGGTCACCAATTCTAATATGTGTTTGCGGGGGAGGTACTATTCCACAAAGCAATGCTCTGACAGCAGCTGGTTAAGTTTAACTTATTTCTGACATCATCTACACAGAGATAGCATCAGATTCCATGGGTTAAGGGCTCAGTCCTATAAGATTGTACCCCTCCCCAACTTCAGACACCAGATTATCACCCGAGCTTGTGACTAACTGGCTATAGATTGGAGGTTCTAAGGATCTCCTCTTTGGGTTTGATAAATTTGCTAAAGCAGCTCACAGAACTCAGAAAAACATTTTACTTACTAGATCATCAGTTTATTATGAAAGACTATAACTCAGGAACAGCCAGATGGAAGAGATACATAGGGCAAGCTACGGGGAAGGGGTGTAGAGGTCTGATACCCTCTCTAGGGTGCCACTCTCCCTGCACTTCTACTGTTCATCAACTTGGAAGCTTTCCAAACCCAGTACTTTTGGTTTTAAATGGAACCTTCATTACATAGGTATGGTTGATTAAATCATTGGTCATTGGTGACTGTTCAACCTCCAGCCTCTCTCCCCTTCCCATTCAGGGGTAAGGAACTGAAAATCCCAACCCTCTATTCAGAGTTGGTTTTCCTGGCAATCAGCCCTTGTCCTTTTACTTTCCAAAAGTCAGCTCATTAACATAAAGCCAGTCATGGCGACAAGGGGCTTGTTGTGAATAGCAAGACCCCCATTTCACATTTATGGCCCTGAAGTGATTTCAGGAACTGAAGACAAGAGACTAAATATTATGACTAAAAGTGCTTTTGTTACTCATGTCCTTCAGGAAGTTCCAAGGGTTTTGGCAGCTCTGAGCCAGAAACAGTAGATGAAGACCAGATATATATAAGAAATCTGAATGACTAAATATATATTTCTTATAAATCATATTGAACACCCCAGTAGTTCTTGGATAAAGCCCCAGGAATCTATAGTTTAATAAGGATATTGATGATTCTGATGAAGGCAGTCCATAGTGCAAATATTGGTCAATCCCAGTGCGGTACCTGAAATCTGCTGTGATGGAATGTGATGATCCATTTCTTCATCAGCTCTGCACTAATCTATGATAAAGCTGCCATCACCGCTTAACTAAGAAAGGGGAATGTCATACAGCAAAACCCAGCTACATATCTCCACCCTGAATCCAAAACACTCCCTGGAACCCCTCTCAGGGCAAACCCAGAAAACAGATAAGATATCTGTGCCCTCAGATCATAAAAGGAGTAAATGTCCCACTCGCACAGCTGACCTGAAGAGCTACTTTATCACCACCTTGTTCTAGGGTTTCTTAGGTTCCATATTATCTTGTAAATATACAATGCCTTCTGGCTTCGGGGTTGATTTCAAGGGCAGAAGACATTTCTTTGAGTTCTGCCGTGAGCTTCTCCAAGATCAGTCAGGAAGAAGAAAATTTCACTTCTTTCAACTTGCTTGTGGAGAAGACAAACCCTGGCAGCTCTCTCTTAACTCTGCTCATGAAGGAAAGGGAACATATGCATCTAAATATTCCTGGGAGAGCAGACTGCTGTTTCTACCATGGAGGGTACCACAGTTACCATGAAGAACCACGTCTTAGGCAGGAATGATCATATATTCTTCCCCACTGCTTCCCATGGCAATGAGGTCCTTCCCCTCCTCAATGGCCCAAGTCTGCAAGGTAGTTTAAGTGGAAGGCTCCAGAGAAGTTAAACAGAAGGAGTGATGGGGCATATCAAAGCCCCTTACAACCATAACCCCAGCTGAAGCAATTGCCATACTGCCTCTTGTCCACCTGCACTTCTCCATTCCGTAAGGAGCCTTTCATGCTTGCAGGCTCATGTACCAAGCGTTATTCCCAATTATAAACCCTTTATATTAGTTAAAACTTCCAGATTATAGAGAAACTCAACCCAAAGGAAATAAAGTTTTTTTTTAAAAAAAAAGTGGTGAGGAGTGGTGTTTATTGCTTAAGGCATGGCTGTGCCAGAGTTTGAACAATGTCACCAACTAACCCCCCTTTCTGTTACATTATTACATACCACTGTTCTGCTTCTCTCTGTCATTAAACATCATTCCACAGACAGGGTTTCTTAATGCAGAGAAAAATGTGTGTGCTGCTACCCACAAGACTGCATGATTATGACTTCTGATACTAAAAAAGAGAACCAATTATATTAAATTTCAGTGAGAACAGTGATCGGCACTGCTTGAGCCCGGTACCTACCCCTGAGTCAAGTGCTGTGCCAGGGGCTTGACTTTCCCTCATCATCAACTTTGAATTATGACACAAACTTGGCAGGAGGTTGTAGAGGTGAGTTGGGGGCCAGGGTGTGAGACCACAAGGAGTGAAAGCAGTGGGGAGGTAGCACGCAGAGCAAACAGAACCCTATCTCTCCTCTACTTTTCTCTCTGCCTTTTCCATCTTCTCTACCTCTCAGTCATTGACTCTCAGCTCAGATATCACCTCCTTGGAGAAGGCTTTTAGAACTCCTGAGTACCAGCTGTTCTTCACAGAGTGTTTACGTACCTGACTCTCCCATATGACAGACCTCCTTAAGTACGAGAAACAAATCAAAGACATCAAATGCCTCTATGTTGAGCATCTAGCATCTTGAGACACCATATACTAATATTCTCCTAAAGTCAATATGAGTTCAGCAAGAAGCAGCAAGATCTGGGGTTTGCCCCCCAGCCAGAGCAAAGCTGGTCCCAAGCATCCTCCCTGTGGAACTTCTCTCACACAGGATTGGTCCCAGGTCTTCCTTTTTTACCACTTGAAATTTATTTATAATTTCTTAAAACAGGCTTATTAGAGGTATAATGTATAGATTCTAAAATTCATTCATCTTCAGTGTACAACTCAGTGATTTTAATAAAACTACAGACTTGTGCAACCATCATTATCATCCAGTTCTAGAACATTTCCATAACCTTCAAAAGATCCCTTGTGCCCATTTGTGAACACTTCCCCTTCCCACTGCAGCCCCAGGCAAGCACTAATCTCCTTTCTGTCTCCATAGATTGTTTTCTCTAGACATTTCATGTAAATGGAATCAAATGATATGGGGTCTTCTGTATCTGGCTTTTTTTCACTTAACATAAAGTCAGTTCATCCCTGTTGCAGCAGGTACCAGTATTTTATTCTTTTTAATTGCTGAGTAGGATTCTATTCGTATTCTATTTATTCAACTCCTGTTTATTATCCTTGTGGGAGGGACAGAGAGCATCCACGGAGAAAGGAGGGGGAAGCCAAAGCAGCCACAGTCTTGTTGGCTCTGGGTTTAAAGCCCTTTGCTGTGGTGGTCAACACCCTTCTCCAAATGACCGTGACCCAGTAAAACAGCCCCAGTCTGAACTGTAGCCTCTCCTGGCCAAGGGGCAGAGGCAGATGAGGAGATAATGGCAACAACAACAGAGGAGCCCAGAGCCTTCTTCAAGGTGTTTTGGATGCAGAGTCCTTCAGATGTGACTGCAGGAAAGGAAACCATTTATAGGAAAAAGATCTGGTATGAGCTCAAGATTTTTGCATAGGAGACGATTTTTGTAAGGAGAAGCGTATGCCAAATTCAACTTAAATAGCAGTTACCTTAAAGAAGGTGATTATAACCTGCAGGTTGATATTTTTGAAAAATTATATATGGGTCTTGGGAGCATCTTTTGGGTAAGAATTATAGAAAAGAAGCACTTTTCTTTCATTTTTAAAGTAAAGGATAATGAAGTCAATCTCTTAGAAGATAATAATATACACTTTTCAGTACTCATTTTTCTAAAGTGTTCTTTCCTCACACACACACACACACACACACACACACCCCTTTGCTTAAACATGCTAACATCTCTACTTTTCAATTTTTCTCCAATTAGTGCCATTTAAACCGAGCTTTGCTAATTAAATAAACAATTAGTTCTGAGGTCACATTGTAGGGATAATGGTAGGGAGAGTGTTAGAAATTAGCTCACACATTATCTGAGATTTTATTTCACAGCATGCATACAAAAGGGTTCTGCATCCAGGGCACAAGAGATTACTCATGAAAGGAATTTACAGTGAAAGATAATGAGGGAGCTTTCAGCAAGCCATCAATCTGCTGGCTGTTCCTGGAAGCCCCTGGACAGTCAGAACACAGGCCACGCTGAATGGAAGCAAGGTGACATTTAGAGTACATGGTTCATTGAACAGAGCAAATGTATGCAAACCCAGGAATATCGTCTTGGGGGAAAATAAACCTTGCTACTGTGAACACCATTGTTGTAGCTGGTGAGTCCTTTCCAGCTTTCAAAGTCCTCTGGCAGCCTGGGGATACTGCAGAAAACTAGCATAGCTGCTGGACTTTACTAGAACAGAAGACCCAGCTGGGAGCAAGGCAGAGCATGGCAGACACTCTCTTAACAAAACTTCGCAAGAAGAGCTTCAGAGGGATTTCCTTGTCTTACCCATTTCACACTCAGCTATTTCTTTTTTCCTGCATAGGATTCAGTATGAAAGAACTGTGGTATTCTTTGAATTTTAAAAGTTGGTTTTAGAGAGAAGAGGTAATTACTGTGAAAAGACTGGGTATATTATTGTTTCATTAAAGAGAGCCAAGTTTTGAAATGCTATTGTCTTTATTTCCTCTAGGGATAAGGTCTTAAGGAGGACTCAAATATGTGTAGGAGAGATTCACTGGGACATAGAATCCCTCTCAAATCCCTGTATGCCCCCGTATCTTTAACCTGATTTCCTGCTTATGCCTCCATTACACAAAAATACAAGTTCATTATAGAAATTTCTTTGGGGAGGGGATGTCTGGGTGGCTCAGTCAGTTAAGCATCTGCCTTTGGCTCAGGTCATGATCCCAGGGCCCTGGGAGCGAGCCTGGAGTCGGGCTCCCTGCTCAGAGGGGAGTCTGCTTCTCTCTGTCCCTCTGCCACTCCCTCTGCTTGTGCTCACTCTCTCTCTCTCAAATAAATGAGTGAAAAAAATATTTAAAAAAATAAAATAAAATAAAAAGAAATTTCTTTGGGGGAAATGTCAAGAAAAGTTTGAATCTTCTGTGATGCTATCTATCAGTGGATGACCATTATGAATATTTTATCTATAATATTCTCGACTTCTTTTTAGTAAATGTAAATGTATACATATATGCATGTAACTGGACATACATCTATTTATATATTCTTTTCATAAATGGAATTATCCTGAAATAGATTTTGTAACTTACGTTTCTTCATTCAGCAATATACAAATTACATGCCACTAAATATACATTTACATTTTTATTCCCAATAACTATATTGTATTTCATGGTATGGATGTCCTAGGATTCATTTAAACCTAGCATCAGAAAAAAAAATCAGAAGCATGACAGGGAGAAACTATGATTCTAAACCTCCCTGGATACCTTACTCAAAATACAAGTTGACACTTATTCATGTACACACAGCATCTTGTGGCATAACATCATACTAGAGAAGGCTGCAGTGAACATGGGTAGTTGCAAAGATGCTGGAAGGATTAAAAAGTATACTAAGTGCTGGAAATATTTTTCAAAACTTGCTGGACTGTGAGTAAATTATAAGCCATCATAGATGTTCTTCTGTATCATCTACCATGGCTATTTTGCACATAGTAGGTGATCGAAAAATATCTGTTGATGGGAAATGGATAAAGGAGAGGTGGAAACATGATCCTTGCCATGAGCTGGAGGACTCTAAATTTGAGTAGTTGCTCTTTATGTCCTCATACAACAGAGGTTAAAGTATAACTCTTTGGAATAAAGGCAAGCGGGGATGACTGGACATCCTAGAAATTGCTAGAAGATTCCAAAAGAAAGTGTAAGACGTAAAGAAAGCAACTCTTATCTCAATACTGTAAAAAAGAAAGCAAAACATTGTAGAGAATGTGAGAGCTGGCTTAGTATGTATAAGCTGCAGTTAAGGATATCATCAGTTGAATGCTTGCAACATCAAGTTGCAAGTTCTCAAATGTTGAGACAAGCTTCTCTTTCTGTACAAGAAAAAGGTTGCCTAGCCAATGTATAAACGGCTTCCAGCATCAACGAAAAAATATGTGGAATTGGTAGGTGAAGATCACAATCTCTATTTTATAGAGAAAAATAAACAGATGTGTCTGTGGCTCTAGCAAATGCATGATGACCATAACTGTCAGGGAAACTGATTGAAAAGTCTTCAAGGTCCCTGTGCTTGGTGGAAAGAATCTAACCTTTGGTCTGCATGATACACCATCAAGCCAAGCCAAGCCTTTCCATATTCCTTCCTCATAACAGGTTTTTTTTTTTTTTCTTAACATCTAAAGTCTAAAAGGAATCTCACTTTTCATGCAACCCATAGCAGGACTCCAGCTGATTTTACATCATCCTTTTATTGTAAAATGTCTGCCAACTTTGCATTTTATAAAATAGCTCCTATATTCCTCCTTTTGGTAAATTGGAATATTCATAAATGCGCATTCACCATGGACGGACTTCAGATATTTTTTCACCACAAATGCCAATGGCAAAACCCTCCAAGTCAGTCACTGCGTCCCATAGCAGAGGTTTAAAATGCGGCTTAAGTTGCCAATCTGATCCCACTACACTCCTGCCTTCTGCTTGGTGAAAAGGAGCTGCTCCTATGTCAAGTTCATCTGTTTAAAATATTTACTGTATGTAATCCTCATTTAGCTGGTGGGCCTTTGCCATGGAAACTGTCTTAGCAACAGAGATGAGCACCAGCAGGAAAACGAGCAAACATTTGAAAGGACAGAAGCACCTCTGCAAAATACCCGTGGTCCTGAAAGGAACGATTCCTGTGTGTGAAACGCTGGGGAAATGAGCACTGGTTAAATACGCAGAGCACACTGGGATCAAGTGCTGTGCCAGCCTGTTGTCATCATGCTTGATTTTCAGCATAGAAAGCCAGACTGGAGATGCCAGTCTAAAGATGCTCACCTCAATCTGTAATTACACACCAGCTGGAATTATAATTATTGGAGCTTGTCAGGCTTCCTACTCAGCCCTGGGAGCTTCAGGCACAATAACCTGCAACAAGCTAACTCAGTCCCATCCAGTTTCTGAGACAATCCATTTATGCTTTCAGCAATTACTCATTGAGCACCAACCAACGTCAGGCATTCAGCTACAGGCTGAGGGTAGAGTAGTGAATGAGATGGATAGGATCCCATGTTTCATGAAGCTTGCCCTCCAGTAAATCAAGATAGGAAATCATCCACCCATTCATACATACACACATCAGACATGAACAAATAAGTAAACAATCTCGGATACCGATAGGTGCTATGAAGAATCAAACTAAGGAATGAAAGGAGAGTAGTAGGGGCTAATTTAGGTAACTTGATCGGCGAAGTTCTATTCATGTGTCTCCAAGCAGAGGGAAGTGCCAGCGCATCGGCACCAAAGTAGAAACCAGCTTGACATGTAGCAAGAACAGAAGGAAGTCCAGAGAGTCCAAAGGGTAGTGAATGGCGTCCTGCCTTGGTCTCATGAGTTGGGCTAGATCTTGACATATGGTGATGCCTCCCTTGGGTCAGACCCTCTTCTTGTGGTTCGTGAGGCTGGCTGTGTCCTATTTTAACCAAGAGGTGTACCATTCCCATTCCCCACTGAGAAGGTTCCATCTGGGTGTCATCACTGTCTTGAAAGTCTCACAGCTGGGCCCACAGCTTCCTGATATGCTTTCTTGGAAATCTGGTCACGTCACCTTACTCATTGCATTTTAGATTGCTGGCCAATCACCCCAGACCAGTTGATTAAGTCTTGATCATCTCTGATCAAATCTTATTCTCCTTTTCCCTAGAATAGAATGCTAACATACTTTATATACCGCAGGTTTATTGAGGTATATTTTATATTTTATTGTATAATAAAATTCACTCACTTTAGTGAACATTTCTAAGAGTTTGACAAGTGTGTACAGTCACACAATCATTGTCATAAGAAAGCTGTAGAACATTTCCACTAGCCCTCCCAGATTTCTCCTGCCACTTTGTAGTCTGGCAATCACTGATCTATTCCATGTCATTAGTTTGGGCTTTCCCAGAATACCCAATAAATGGAATTATACAGCACATAACTTTTTGAATCTGGCTTCTTTCACTTAGCATAATTCATTTGAGATTTCTCCATGTGGTAGTGTGTATCAGTGGGTCTTTTTGTTGCTGACTAGTATTCCATTATGGGTATGTACCACAATTTGTTTTTCCTTTAAGTAGCTGAAGGCCATTTGGATTAGTTCCAGTTTTTGGTAATTGTGAATAAGGTCTCTATGAACATTTATGCACAGGTTTTTATGTAAATTCATGGTTTAATTTCTCTTGGGTAAATATCTAGGGATAGAATTTCCAGGTTATACGGCAAGCATATGTTTAACATTATTAGACTAACACATGTTTAATGACTCATTTGTACATCTGAAAAGTACACCTTTGTGTAACAGAATGAAGATTAAACCTGAAATCTAAAGACCTTATTTCAAGCCATACATTTGAAACTAATAATTTTCATGATTTGGGGAAGTTATTGCACTTTTTTTCCAAACTCATTTCCTTGCTATGTAATGTGGATTAACATAATTTACAGGGGCATATTACTGTAACATAAGAGCTTTATAACATATAAAATATTATATTTTACAATAAATTATTATCACATTATATTATTATTACGTTTTATTACAAATCTGCTACAAATGAGAGGTCATATTAGTGTTTAAATGCATGCTGCAGGTGGCTGGCACAGCTGAACTCACAGGCATCGGTAAGCCACACGTTTCACCCTTTGCCCTTTTAGAATATAAAGTTCTAGAATTGCACTGTCCAACACAGTAGTCAGTAGCCACGGTGTCTGTTTAAATTTAGATTAAAATTAGATACAGTTAAAGACTCACTTTCCTCAGTTGTACTGGCCACATCGCGAGTGTTCAATAACCACATGTGGCTAGAGGTTACCTTATTGCACAGCACACGTGATAAAACATTTCCTTCATCGCAGAGAGTTATAGGTAGTGCTGATCTAGAGGGCAGATTCTATGCTGTTGTTCTCAGAAAATAATATAGCAAAAAAATTTTAGAACCCACTTATAACTCAATATTAAAAATTTTATAGTGGTAACTATTACTCATTTTGAGCTTGAGACTTCTAATCAGCCCTATAGGCCCACACACCCAGGCATCTACTTGCTTACAGAAGGAAAACCCCAAACACCTACCCATGAGTAATGAAATCATCCTGTAGAATTCTGGTCAGCGCTTATTTTGATCCAAGCTTCTTTGAGTACTTACTCCTGACTGTCTCTAATTTATTATCTTGTTCTTCCTCTTTTGGGCTTGGCCTTTGCTTCCAATAGCCCTGGCTTAATTTTGGTTTCCTTCTTTACTTTTCTGGAGTATCCATCCCTAAAGGGTACAGTGAATAGTTGGTTTCCGCAAGACTAATCCAAGTTATGGTGCTGACCCACCCTCATCATCCTGACCCGCCTAATCCTGCATTGGATAGGAGAAATGCACAATGATGCTCTAAGGGCAGGAGCTGCTCCGGTTATGTCAAAGTTATTGAGTGTTGACAGGGGTCACGTATTCAAATGTTTTCAGGAGCCAGACTATTAATATAAATGAGTGAAGCGGGCTGAGTTTAATAGTAAGAGCAGAGGGGATCGAAGCAGACTAGAAGTCTATGCTTCATTGGGATGCCCAGGTGGCTCAGCTGGTTAAGCATCTGACTCTCTTTTTTTTTAAATTTGTTTATTTTTTTTTAAGATTTTATTTATTTATTTGACAGAGAGAGACACAGCGAGAGAGGGAACACAAGCAGGGGGAGTGGGAGAGGGAGAAGCAGGCTCCCCGCTGAGCAGAGAGCCCGATGCGGGGCTTGATCCCAGGACCCCGGGATCATGACCTGAGCCGAAGGCAGTCACTTAACTGACTGAGCCACCCAGGCGCCCCACATCTGACTCTTGATCTCAGCTCAGGTTATGATCTCAGGGTCATAAGATGGAGCCTCACATCAGGCTCCACGCTCAACAGGGAGATTGCTTGAGATTCTCTCCCTTTGCCCCTCTCTGCACATGCTCTCTCTCTTAAATAAATAAATCTTTTTTTTAAAGCATATGCCTCATCATGAGAAGCTCAAATAAAAAATAAAATAAACACTATATAAGCAATTGAAAGTACAGAAATTGGTAAAGAAGAGATAACATTATTTCTTTTTTGCAGATGATGAAATAGTGTCCTGGAAAAACCCAAGAGAATCAGTGCTAAAACTAATAAAAACAGTAAAGAATTCAGTAAGCTAAAAAGATATAAAAGTAAAATACAAAAATTAATAACCTTCATATATACAAACAATAACCAGCTAGAACATATAATGGGAGAGTAAACCTTATTTACAGTATTAAAAAAAGAAAAAGGAAAGAAGGAGGGAAAGAAGGGAGGAAGGAAGGAGAAAAGAAAAGAAGAAAAACGAACAAAAATTTGGAAAATCCAAATAAGAAAGGCTTTAAAGTGCTCTCCAAACAAGACAAAGTTAATTGGAACAACAGAAAGACACTCTTGTTCTTGAACAAACCCATTTAACATCATAAGCTTGTCATGTTTCCCCAAGGTCATATATAAATATAATGAGATCTCAATAAAAAACTAAAAGTTTATTTTTTCTGGAACTAAATAAGTTAATTCTCAAGTCTACATGCATTTTTATTTTTATTTTTTTCTAAGATTTTATTTATTTATTTGTCAGAGAGAGAGAGAGAAAGCACAAGCAGAGGGGAACGACAGGTAGAGGGAGAAGCAGGATACCTGCTGAGCAAGGAGTCTGATGTGGGACTTGATCCCAGGACCCTGGGATCATGATTTGAGCCAAAGGCAGACGCTTAACCAACTAAGCCACCCAGGCGTCCCTCTACCTGAATTTTTAACCATTCAAGAAAATCTAGGAAAACCCTAAAAAAGAAGGGCCATGAGAGGGGACAATTTCTGTCAGATTTAAACATAGTCTTAAAATAGAATGGTCCTGGGATATGAATTAAAGGGAATAGAAAGTCCAAAAATGAAAGAAGAAAGAAAGAAAGAAAGAAAGAAAGAAAGAAAGAAAGAAAGAAAGAAAGAAAGAAAGAAAGAAGAAAGAAGGAAGGAAGGAAGGAAGGAAAGAGAAAGAAAGAAAGAAAGAAAGAAAGAAAGAAAGAAAGAAAGAAAGAAAGAAAGAAAGAAAGAAAGAAAGGAAGGAAGGAAGGAAAGAAAGAAAGAAAAAAAGAAAGAAAGAAAGAAAACAAGCAAGCAAACAATAAGCAAACAAGCAAGAAAAGGGATAAATTTACAGAAGTTTAAAGTAAAACTTCTTGCATGAAAAATGCCGTCAGAAAAACAAACAAATTAAAAACTGGTAGAAAATATTTGCCACATAGATAAAAGGGATAACCTCCTTAATTTATAAATAACTCTTAAAAATGAGAAAAAAAGAAACACCAAAAACCTGATACAAAAATGGACAGAAATTAAGAAGGCACACAAATTAACACTAAGGAAGAAAATATGCCCAATTTTGCTTATAATAAAATGCAACTCTGAGATACCATGTCTCACCTCTCAGATTGGCAAAAACTCAAAAGCTGGAGAGAGACCCTGTTGGCAAGGCTATAAGGTGATGGACACTAGAGTCATATATTGCTGGTGGTTGCACAAAATGCCATAAACCTAAGCGGGGCAGTTGGCAGTATCTTACAAAATTACATGCTTTTACCCTATGATCTAGCAATCCCAATTCTAGGAATCCACTTGCAGGCATACATCCACAAGAGAAAACAATATGTACACAAGGTTATTCATTGAGGTATCATTTATAGTTGCAAAAGATTGAAAACAATCCAAACAGTCAATAAATGGGGAGCTGTTGAATAAACGGTGGTAATCCACACAATGGAGATTTGCAACTGCAAAAAAACAAAACAAAACAAAACGAGGAAGAACTTTATGAATAGGTATGGCGTGGATTCCAATGTCTACTGTAAGGTTAATAGGGCAAGATACAAAATCATGTATATGGCATAGTATGCTACTTTGGAGTTGTTGTTTTTTTTAATAGCTTTATTTAGGTATAATGGATACAAAGAACTGCACATATTTCATGTGTACAATTTAAGAAGTTTGGATATATGCAAATACCCTTGATACCATCACCACAATCAAGGCAACAGACATATCCAACACCTCCCAAAGTTGTTTTTTTTTTTTTTTGGTCCATGTGTTTTTGTTTTATTTGTGGCAAGAACACTTAACTTGAGATCTATCCTCTTAACAAATTTCAAAATGCACAATACCGGTGGGAATGCAAGCTTGTGCAACCACTCTGGAAAACAGTATGGAGGTTCCTCCAAAAGTTGAAAATAGAGCTACCACATGATCCAGCAATTGCACTACTGGGTACTACTTACCACAAAGATACAAATGTAGGGATCTGAAGGGGTACATGCACCCCGATGTTTATAGCAGCAATGTCCACAATAGCCAAACTATGGAAAGAGCCAAGATGTCCACTGACAGATGAATGGATAAAGAAGATGTGGTATATATACACAATGGAATATTATGCAGCCATCAAAAGGAATGAGATCTTGCCATTTGCAA
>NC_138371.1:12966456-13040111 GCF_054177405.1 Leptonychotes weddellii | reverse complement strand
TTTTATGAAGAGTAGAAAAGATGCTCTAAGGAGATACACTATGCTTATAAGTAGGATGTGGAACTTGGTAAGCAGATTCTCAAATTCACCTAGAAGAGAAAAATGTGCAGAAAAGGCCAAGAAATTTTTGTTGAGGAACAATAAAAGCAAGTAATCACTTGCTTAATAGATACCAAAGAGAATTATAAGGCTGTGATAAATTTTAAATTATAGTTTTTATTCAATTTTTATTTTATTCAATTTTTATTCAAAAATAAACAAATAGGTCAAGTATACAAAATAGAGAATTGAGAAACAAGCCTGCATACCTATGATAATTTCTAATCAGTGATATTTCAAATCATGAAAAAATGAAGGTCTCTATACTAAAAATGGTGTCATAGCCATTAGATCTATTTGGAAATATATGTGTGTGAGGACATGCATGCCAAAAGAGACCTTATGGATTTTCTAGTTCCAGCTTAAAGTTTTACAGAGCATCCATTGGCTTAGAAAAATGAGTAACACATCTCAAAGAAATGCAACTACCTAAGAGAGTATCCTGGAATAAGAGTTTTTTAATTAAAAAACTAATGTGATCCAGGTGCTTTTTTATATATTTTATCATTTATTCTTCATTTCAACTCTACAAGAGACTCATGATTATCTTTTTTTTTTACATATGAGGAAAGTAAAGTTTGGATAGTTTCTGTAATTAATTTCCCTGAGGACTGTACATCAGTTAAGCAAGGAGCCAGGATTCAAAAACTGATCTATTCGCTCTAGCTTTTTTCCACTTCATCATGTTTCCTCCTACACAAGTCCTTGTGCAGAGCTTTTAAAGAGCAGTGAATCCTAGCTGTTCCCAAGGTAATTATTCCCCATTATTATTTATTTGCTGGGTGTTTTTACAACAGCCTCCAGAGACCCTCATCCCTAGGGACCCTGTCACACTAGGTTGTCCATGTGGGTTGTTTGATTTAAAGTTGATCTCAAGCTGCAAAAGGAAGATGTCAATTGTTCCATTAATTGAGATGATATGACATAAAATGTCAATGGTGCATGGCCAGAAGGCTCACAGAAAATACGAAAACATTAATGAGATATAGACCACGGATTTCAGAGTTTCAAGAAGCAATATCCTCCACAGAGTTTCTCTCAACCAGTCAGCCCTTGATCATAAGGGAAATAACAACTCCGAGACCACAGATACACTGATGATTTTCTCAGTAGATGTGACAATACAAAAGCATGACAGGGCAAAGGAGAGTCCTGATGGGAGAGAAACATCACAGGCCCTGAAAAGGGAATTTCATAACACAATGAGAAATTCATGAAATTGTGAAATTCTTTGAATGTATTTTTTTTGTCATAGGCTTTTTTTTTTTTCCATTTATATCTGGGTTTGTTTTAATATCTCTAAAAGCTTTCCTTTCCCAAATCTTCATCCAAAATTTATGCCCTGAAATATATGTCAGATTTTCCCTTTGGTTTTGATTTCCACAGCACACTCAGAAATCTCTTGCTCCAGTCTGAAAAGTTGGGTTCTCACTAAGCATAAAAGGTAAACTCCTGACCACAAGGCATTTTCTGATATGATCCTGCCTACACTTACATAGTCTCAGTTCCCCATTCCTTCCCCACACTTTTCGGTGAGCTGTGATATCCCTAAACATGTCATTCCTTTTATTCCTCTGCACCTTTTCCATACTGTCATCCTGCCTGGCGTGTCCTTGTCTAACAATCTTCCAAGATGAGACTCAGATGGCACCTCAGCTCTTCCCAGCTTTCCCAGATGTAACATAATATTCCAACAGTGCTTATCTTGACCCAGTTTTGAAGTCATGGCTAAAGACTCTCAATTCCTCTTCCTGGGCAGTTTACCAAGCCTCCAACCCAATTAGCCCCCCTTTTAGGCCCTAATACTCCTGGGCCACAATACTCACATACCCAACTGCCAGAGGCCCTCAGATTTCTGAGGGATGTCTCCTTCTTTTGCTCTGCAGAACTAGTCAAAATATCCAATCCCTAAAAAGCTCTTGTGAAACCTGGCTAACTCCTCCCCACTTCCCCACAGAAGATGCCTCCTACAGTTCCAGTTTGTTATTACCCCGTCCCCAGGGGCAGCCCTCTGTGTGGCAGCCTTCTCTTGTTTAGAGCTGCAAAGAACAAAAAGTTCTGCTTCTGAATGTCTTTGTGTTGTGTTCTGCCATCCAAAGAACCAATAATTCTACCTAATATATAGTTATGAAATACCAGATGAGCAAGGCATTCCCTTACCTGTGCTTCATGTGCTTGAAGGTCAGAACTGTTTAATTTTAGACCATCAAGATTAGCTGTGACTCAACAAAGAAGTTGATAATTATGTTCGACACTTCCAGCCTCTCTTTATGAATCCTGTTTCGCCTTTTTGGTGCCCCTTTGAGATAGTAGAAACAACTTCTATTTTTGGCAGAATGGCCCGTTAGATACCTTTTAAGTGAGGGCTCCCAAATGAGACCCCTGTGAAGACAGAGAACTGGAACAGAGACTTCCAACCATTACAGAAACCCTTCCCAGACTAAAGAAAAACCCACCTGCTTACCAAAGAAATGTGTCTGCCTTGCTCTAGCTGTTAACTGGGGAGGGAAATCTTCTCTGAGAATTCATAACCACAAGTTGCCCTCAGAGGGCTTTGGTGTTAAGATTTACACTCTTTGCTTGGCCTGAAAAACCCCAAGCCAATTCTTATGTTGGTAATTCCTCAGGATATTGGATAAAACAAATAAGTTCCCTCTTTAAGGATACACCTCCTCCACACCCATAGTAGAGTAGATAAATTCGCACTGCCCATGAGCTCTCAATCCAAAATTTTTTAAAAAAGAGGAAATATGACATTGTCATGTGTGAGAATAATTAAAGAAAACAAGCAGCAGAATAAAATCCCCCAAGAATATGATATTGGAATGATTATATATAGAATATAAGTATCTAAAAAATAAAAAATAAACTATAAAACATGAGAAGGAGCTTTATTACCCCCGCAATCAGGCATAATTAAAAAAAGAAGAAAATGCTTAAATCAAAAATATAATAATTGTAATTAAAAACTCATTTAATAATTGAAAGAGCAGATGAGATAGAGCTCAAGAGAAAATTAGTAAACTGGAAGATAAATCTGAAGAATTTACCCATAATGAAGTGCAGATTCAATAATAACAAATATTCATATGGTACTTTTTAGGTTCAGGTATTTTTCAAAATTTTCTAACTGTATTAACTCTTTTTACTCCCAGCAACTTTGTAAGTTAGATACTCTTCTGATCCCATTTTACAGATGGTGGAATTAAGACAAAAAGAAATGAAATACCTCGCCCAAAGTCACACTACTAGAAAGTAGCAAAGCTGGAATTGGTACCTAGACATGTAGACTCTGGAGCTTACAATCTTAATTATTAAGAGACATGAAGGGAAAAAAGAAAAATTCTAACATTTATTTATCTATTGGAGTCTGACACATGAAGAAAGAATAAGGGAGAGGGATATTTAAACAGGCAATGGCTGAGAATTATCCAGAATTGATAAAAAAAACAGTGAGTTACCAGATTCAGAATATTCCAAGTCTTGAGCAGGGTAAGTAAAAATAATTCCATGCTGACATGACAAAAATAATTCATACATATTGTTTTAGGATAATGATTCTATCAGACTATCAGGGTATTTCATCTTCATGCATGAAAGGAGAACTAAATTTCAGAGTTCCTCAGGCTAACAAACAAAAAGAGCTACTTAACATATCTTCCAAAATTATAGGCATTAATATGTATATTGTTATTCATAATAATCAATTAACATAACATGATTGACAAACCTGAGCTAATGAACATGCATGGAACCCTCTATAAAAATTAAAGAATAAAATTCTCAGTAAGATTCTCAGCCACAGCATAAGTTCCAATAAAGCCCAAGAATTGCGGTTTCATTGCAAGGCAATAAAGTTTGAAATCTAATTTTTTAAGTGATAACTTTTTAAAAACTTTAAATATTTAAAAATTTTAAAACACATTTCTAGATAACTTATAGCTCAAACAAGAAATTGTAATAGGCATTAGAAGATACAGAACCTGGAAGGAAAAAAAAAAGGAAAAAGAAAAGAAAATACAGAAACTGAACTACAAATGTCCCAGAGCTCTACCTCTCCTGTATCCACTCCTTCTCTTTGGGAAGAAGTTGACGTACGTCGTTTACTTCTTGGTGTGAATCTCAGACCAAGAGTTCTCTGACCTGGGGAAATTTCCATTTAAAGTACATCAAGGTGGTGAGAGCCTAGAAAGTGGGCCAGTCTTAAGGGTTCAAATTTTTGTTCTGCCCCTTACCAGTTGTGTTTCTCAGTTGCGTCATCCATAAAATGGGAATAACCATAACTTTGTACAAAGTTATGATAATATATATGCACACACACACACATACATAATATATATTGCTAGAATGTTACTTGACATAAAGTAAGCACCAAACAAGTCTTTGTTGCTCTTTTTGTTGCTAATAGAACATCAGTGAACAGATGGAGGTAGTGTTTAAGGAACACAGAGGTCTTTACAAAAGTCCTAAAATCATGTTTGTAGGCAGTCCCCCTCTCTGCCTACGGTTGAACCCAAATCTATTATTTAGTTCAACCACAGTTAACATTAATCACCTTTCTCTCCATCTCATGCTACCATAGACTTTGGGCAATCTGGGTAATGTTTCCCTTGAATTATTGTTACTTCTCCATTTTGGAATTTTCACCTGCTTGCCTTCCTCAAGTCAGAGGAAAAAGAGACAGAAAACTGGGGAATTCCAGGATCATCACATTCCACAATCTTCCTCATTGATGCTACATGAAAGATTCACCCCTTAGAAAGTAAAAAATTATATTCTATTCAAATGAAATTCAAAATCAAGTTTGACAAAACCAGGTTGATAATACATATGGTATTTGTAATATGCATTCTTTTTTAAAAAGATTTTATTTTTATTTATTTGACAAAGAGAGAGAGAAAGAGAGCACAAGCAGGGAGAGTGGCAGAGGGAGAGGGAGAAGCAGACTCCCCCTGAGCAGGAAGTCCAATACAGGGCTCGATACCAGGGTCCTGGGATCATGACCTGAGCTGAAGGCAGATGCTTAACCGACTGAGACACCCAGGCGCCCTGAACTATGCATTCTTTTGGGTAAGAGTAATAAATCTTTTGTTTAAATGCAAGGGGATTGGGATTGTTCCTTTGCTTTGCCATGCCTGCAGAAAGAATGAAAATCTGCAGGGTCCAGAGGAGTGGAACTGATTCTTTAATTCTTTTAACATGGGCCATAAAGGGCTAGATCTCCATTCAAAGGTGATAGAGCTTCTTCTCTTCTCTCTGCAGGTGGCATGTTAAAGCGGACATTTCCATCATCTGTGTTTATCAATTATTCACTGCTTCCCATGTGTGGGAGGAAGAGTAATTCATCTGATTGTTTAGAGAGAATCCAGGACAAAAGAGCAGGCTCTGTGCCTTTCCATCTGCCTTCTAGAAAAAACTTGTTATTCATTCCCCGACCCCCACCATTCTCTCTCTCTCAACTTCTCCCTGTCCCCACCAGCCCCCTTTCTCCTCTCTTCTTCTCTGCCCATAAACTAGTGAGTAAATCAGGCTGTCTCTGCCCCCATTTATCTGGCTGTCTTTAATTTGAGGTGGAAGCCAGGAAGGAGGACCCTCCACTTTTTTTTTAACACAGCCAGAGACCCTGCACTTTGGTGAATAAAAGAGACTTGCTTGGCCATTTATAAAGGTTCCTAATGGGTTTTCAGTTCCTTGTGAGCACAAATTACCATCTAGAACTGGAAAGAAAAGGGGCTGAGTCTTAGGTCTCTATACTTCTAATATGTACACACTCATCCCTGATTTAGAATTAGGAATATTGAATAATTTATATAAAATGAGTTTTCTCGCCAACATAAAATTATATGACTTGTAATGTTGAGAAGATAAATTAATAAGCAGCCTGGCCATAATAACCTTTCCTAGGAAGATTTCTTTATGAACTCAAGATTTCATTAGTATTATGTTCAATGATTTCAGTAACTTCAGACCATTTCCTCCTACAAGTGAAAGAAAACTTTTCATGAATCGAGCAGAATTAGATATTGGCATTTCTTAGGGAAATATGAGGAAATTGTACATGAAGAAAAAAATGTAAATGAAACAATATGTTAATACCCGGACTGATTAGAGGAAGCCAAAGTACCCAAAGAAGATAAAATGCAAACCATGGAGAGTCTTCTAAATTAGACTTACTTATGCCTCAGGTCCTCCTCAAAAATAATAGATTAAAAAGAAACTATGCAGTTGAATCAGGGCTTATGGAAATGTCCTCTAACGGAACGATTTTCTTTTTTCTGAAGTAATTGCCAAGAAGGCAATTTGGCGGTTTTTACTTGAATAGCACAGAATAATTTAAGGATGTAGGAGTACACACCCTCCATATGAGATAACCTTCTTACTGGAAGGACTGCATCTGCATTGCAATCATGGCTCGGGGCATTCCAGGCGCCCACTACGGCTTTGATTAATTACATTCCTTGTGTTCTATTTTATTAGGTAGTCACCATGAGGAATGAGGACTAATTTGATCAGAAAACAGCTTCTGTTTAATCAAAGGCTTAAAAATAGTATTGAAATGTGGTGAATCAGGGTAAAAAGAAAGCAAATGGCCCTAATGAGAATCTCAACAGCTGTTTGCATAACATGGGGTCTCCTAAACCCCGTGTCCTTCACCCCCTCGCTTCATGGTGAATGCAACCCAAATTCAATTATTTTTTAACTACATGATCTGCACACCCCTCTATGAAAAGAAAATGAGAACTTAAAAATAAAACAAATGGAAAGAAAAACACTAAATAGTCTGAGCTGGTTAGACTAGTTAGACAAGGCAGTTTGGGATGAACAGCATTACAAGTAGCGAGGCACAGAGTTGGTATCATGTTTTATACAGACCAAAATATTTGGAGGATGCTAAGCTCTCAGGCTTGAAGAAAAGTAAACAGAATGAACCACATGGAAATCAATTGGATGTAACTCTCTAAATATAGATGTCCCACTTCCTCCATCAGCCCCATTTACCTGCCCCTCTTCAGCTCTCACCCACAATGCAGCCAACTCTTGGTGGTCAGACCACTTACTTGGCCTAACGCTTGGTTAATAACTTTGTTTGTTTCTCCTATCATCTCAGCTGACTTAAAGGTTCTTCAGGGGCCACAGATCTTCCACTTTATTAGAATTTCTAGCACTCAACAGTGCCAGGCACAAAAAAGGTGATATTCAGAGGTCATTGAGAGTCACCCACTGAGGCCAGGCCAGCCATTCAATAACAGTATTCAGAGTGCTGCTCCCTGATGCCCTTGGAATAAAAGTCAAAAGCTTAGCTTGCTCAAAAGGACCCTCATTCTACCTTGCCAACAATTCAGTTTCATTTCTCACCAATACCAAGTTCCAAGCATCCTGAATTTCTTGCCGTGTCTGAATGTGTCATACTTTCTCTTAGTTTGGGACTTTGTTATTCTCTCTTGCAGCTATACTTTTCCCTTTTCCCCCATCACCTGGATTACACCACTATTGACTTGACTTAGGTAGTCCTTATTATTACTTAGCTATTCCTCAGGAAGAGACCCAAGACTGGGGTCCACATCCATCCAGGCAGGGCACCTCTGTAATACCTTAGACCCCCCACTGCTGTACCACTCAACCAGATTGCATTATAAAGGCCTTACAAATGCCTATTGACCTGACTGCCTGAAGACAGGGGCTGTGTCTGAGTCACTGTTATGTCTCTTTTAACAACAGTCTCTGCCACATACCGAGCCTCAATTGATATTTGCTGAGTTAATCAACAATTGAACGATTGAATGGATGGCCTGGCCAGTGGGTGACTCTCAGTGACCTCTGCTAACAGGAATTCTCATGTTTGAATGATTCTAAATATTTTCTCTCTCCTACTAGGTATTCTGCTTTAGGAGGTAGGTTGTTCATTCTGATATATATTGGTGGGACCACCTGAAGATTGTTTATTCTGGAAGCTAAAAATTTGCATACTATGCTTTATACAATTTCAGGATTTGGTGTTGACAAAATGATGTTGTGCTTTCTTTAAAATCTGGTTTTAAAGAGCCCCGATACATTTTCACATGGAAATCACCATAAAACTTTTCTCGTGGTACCTTATCTACAGCTGGAACTTATTAAATGCTGGCTGGATGTGTGATGCACAAAATAAATCTTGCTCAGGAAAACACTTTGCTAATAAAATTAGCATACACCCAGGCAGTTCTCACTCATAGATCAAGAAAACTAGACAGAGACAAACTTACAAGTTTAACTTGAAAATTATTAACTAAACAGATATCCAAGGCCTTGATTTTACATGGCTTATTTGGCTTAACAACGGATTTAATGTAGTTTTTAAAAATTATTTTTTTATATTTGCATGTGTTTTATAGTAAATATACAATGCAATTTAACTACAGGTTCCAATCAAGTTTTAATATTTTTTTCTACTAGTTGCTTTGTGGTGGGGTAGTCAGGTAAAGCATTTAGGTCTGTGGTCTTGCCTAGCCTGATTGCATGTCCCTGGACTTCCTTTTTCATTTCAAAAGTGGAGAAAACCATGAAGCCCTGTATATCATTTGTTCTTCTTGAGGCTCTTCTGTAAACATCCCCAAGTATTTGCTTCGTGAATAATATTTCCTGCCAATCCTTGATTTTCTGAAATCCTCAGGAAAAAATTAGTTTAATCAAAGATTATCGAACTCTGTTGACATTCTGGAAGTCACTTGCGTCATGACTCAAGAATTCAAATGATGCTAAAGGAAAGGCAATAATCCAAACAAACTTATTCTTTAAGGGGTTTGAATTAAATTTTCAAAATTTGAGAGATGGATAATGGAATAGAGAACACTTAACAAAGGTGAATACTGACATCAATAGCAATAGGAGTTTTGCAAATAAAGTTCCTTTCTTATCCAGAAGGCATGAGTCTTCCAGGAGTTCTCATGTCCAAGCTGTCTTTATTTCTCCATTACTTTGTGCCACAAACTTGAATTGAAAATCAAAAATCTGTTGAATGTAGGAGAATGTGGCTGATAGGCAACTGTGTCTTGCACTACTAAAACTGAGGGATCCTTCCTTATATATTCCTTATTATTTACTTTCCTTATTATAAAGAAATGTAAAAGTCCAAATTATAGGTTAGTTTGACTTCTAGAAAATCTGTTCAGTATCTGGCAAAACTCAAGAGGAATTTTCATACCTTGTCAGATGAAAGTTAAAAGGGGTCTAAATCAATGTTTCATAGAATTGATACTTCCTTAACACATCATGCTTTATAAAAGATTTTGGAAATTTGGATTGTCATCATGTAAATAAAAACTGATAATAAACTATAATTATATAACCTTTTTTTTTTTCGCAAAGCACTTTCATATTTATTAACTCTTTTTGCCCCTGTAATAAACCTATGGAATATCCAAGATATTTTTTCTATATAACTAATAAAGAAACTGAGAGTTAGCAGGAAGGTAAAATGAGTGAGACAGAGTTGTATAAGTATTTTCCCTCTTTCCTCTAAGTCCAGAGAAATCTAATTTTCCTCTGGTTGACAACCTGAAGTAGAGCAAAAAACATCACTTTTTTGCCAATGTCATTTTAATTCAGTTTGGTGATAAATTAAAATCATTTTGCACTGGGGAACTAAATTTCTACAAAAGGAAAAGAGATTGTTTTTCTTGCTCAGAGATGGGAGTGCAATGAGAATGAAACCCTAGATTCTTTCACCTTGAGCTCCAAGAAATGAGCTAGTTCGCCCCTCAGGATTCAAATGTGAATCCCATAAGCACCTCCTGCACATCCTAAGAAATCCTGGTTGTGCTTCAGTGCATCTTGGATTGATGTCATCAGATCTTTAAATTGTTCATTCTTTGTTTTAAGATTTTATTTATTTATTTGGACAGAGAGAGACACAGCGAGAGAGGGAACACAAGCAGGGGGAGTGGGAGAGGGAGAAGCAGGCTTCCCGCCTAGCAGGGAGCCCGATGTGGGGCTCGATCCCAGGACTCTGGGATCATGACCTGAGCCGAAGGGAGACGCTTAACGACTGAGCCATCCAGGCGCCCCTAAATTGTTGGTTCTTATGTGAGACTTCTATGCCCTTTGAAGTTAAGGCATCCCAAATAGCTTTTTATGTCTCCCTTCATCAGTGTTTCTGATGCTCTAGTGGGAAGGGAAAAGGTATAAATTGTTATTTTTTTAAATTATTCAGTTTGGGGGGCACCTGGGTGGCTCAATTGGTTAAGTGTCTGCCTTCGGCTCAGGTCATGATCCCAGAGTCCTGGGATCGAACCCCTCATTGGGCTCCCTGTTCAGCAGGGAGCCTGCTTCTCCCTCTCCTGCTCCCCTGCTTGTGCGCTCTCTCTCTCTCTCGCTGTCAAATAAATAAATAAAATCTAAAAACAAAAAAAATTATTCAGTTTGGGAAAATCTGACCCTTAGAGACAGACTTAAAGTATAAATAAATATTAAAGAGGAACTTTTCTCTCTTGTCCTCTGATTTCCATGAGTAGGAATTTTTCTTAATCCCTTTAAGCCTGTCCCAAAACTTACTCTTGGAAGTAAAGTTATCCATGTGTGAGCAATACCCATTGGTCATGGGTGGAGTTAATTTATCATAAGCATGGGGATTTGGTTTCTTTCTTTCTTCCTCCACCCTGCATTAGCTGAGGCAATGGTTTCTTTACAGATTAAAACTTGCTTTTGGACAAGTAGTCCCAAAGTCTAAACTAGGTGAGCTCATTTGGTTCTATCCCTAAACTACATTCTTCCCATCAACTTTATCAGCAATAAAGATGACATTTTGTTTCTGCTTTGTTTTTAATCAAGCAGAAAGGAAGGATTCTATCTATTGGACTTTCCTCAAAAACCCTGCCAGGAAGAATAAACTTTACTCGAGTATTCAAAATAGGGGGGAACTGGATTTAGAATGCAAGCTTATGTGTTATATGGAATTTCAAGATGGCCTCCAAGGTTCCCTCCACCTTGGAATTCCCACCCCGTATAATCCCCTCTTCTTGAATATAAGTGATATAGTGAATATGATAGAATATCACCCCTGGGATTAGGTTACTAATAAACTGACTTTAAGTTGACCAAAAGGGGGCTATTCTGGCTGGGTCTAACTAATCAAGTATGGTCTTTAAAAAAAAATGAAGCTTCAAAAAATGTGCTGCCATTGACCAGGAAGAAAGCAAACAGTTGTGTTGTGAATAGCCACATATCTAGAACCTAAGGGCAACCTCTAGGAGCTAAGAATGACTATAGTCAATAACCAGTAAGAAAACAGGGGCTTTCATTCTATAACCACAAAGAATTTAATTCTGAAAGCAACTTGAATGAGCTCAGAAGAGGACCTCAACCTCCAGATGAGACTTTAGCTCTGGCTGACACTTTGATTTCAGCCTGTGAGACCCTGAACAGAAAACCCAACCCTGTTATGCTAGGATTTCTGATCCATGGAAAGTATGACATAATAAGCATATATTGTTTTAATCTATGAAATTTGTGGTAATTTGTTATGCAGCAATATAAAATTAACACAGTCATTGAATATTTATAATTCCATTCAAATAGTTGTATCCAAAAAACATGTAAACCAATTGCTTTGAGTTGAAAAGCAATTTCTAGAGGAGCAAATTAATAACTTAAAAAATAGTTTGTTATTTTATATATCTAATGTGATTTTTTTTAAATGTTATTCACCAGAATTCTAAGGGAGGCATCTGAGAGGGAAACAGGTAGAACAGGGAACTGGTCAACCTGTCCCAAAATTTTCTGTCACACAAGTCATAGGCTTGGAAAGGGAATGGGGTATGAATGCATTATCAACTGATAAGAGAATGAATAGGCCCACCCCATGCAAGCAGGGTGCTATGACATGGATAGGATGACCTCTCTACTCAACCTCTCAAGTCACCAGTAAAAATATCAACAAGGAACAAGGGACAAGGCTTGGGAATAGAATTTTGCACACAATTGACAAGAGAAAAAACTAAATGGGCCTCTATGAATAAAGGGAAGAGATCAAGAGGATGCAACTCATACCCAAGTTCAGACACAGAGGATTTCAGCCAAGTTTACCCAAATCTCTAAAGAACAAAGTCCCAAGTTATATTCCAAGTACAGGCAGTTCTGTCATATTTGAAACACAAATATGACTCAACTTTGAACTGTCAAGACATTGGGATCACTGAGGGGAAAGAGGCACCTAAGAAAATTCAATGTGTTATTGCAAAGTGTAGGAGAAAAGATGGATTTGTCAAGGATTTGCCGTAAGTAGATATCTAAATTGAAAGGATAATGTTAGATCCCTATCTAACACATCATTTTAAAAAATCCAGATGAACTGAAAACCTAAATGTAAGCAACAAAAATCTTATACTTTTAGGAGAAAATATAGGAACTTTAGGAAAAAAATGTAGAAAATTTTCATGACAGGGATTTAAAAAATTTAATAAAGAAGAAGCAAAATGTATAAAACACAAAGAAGAAAAATACAGAAATTGAACTACTTTAAAAATGAAAAACCTTATGTACAATGTAAGACATCATAAGGAATGTTAGAGTTAAAGCACAGCTTGAAAGGCTTTAAAAGTTTATAACCACCAAAGATGAATATCCATAATTTATTTTTAAAATAAAATAAATCTTACAAATCAATACAAAAAGACAAATAATCCTATAAGAAACTGAATAAAAATATCAACATGAATTTTTCAGAAGAGAAAATTAAGTGACCAGTAAACAAAGAAAGTATTTCTAAGTCACCCATGACATTGAAGGGAAAATCACTAGGGTTTTGGTGGTGATTAGGGAAATGGAATCATACATTGTAATAAGAATGTATATTGTTCTAACCACTTTTTTGGAGCAACTCCTAAAAGTTGAAGTTGTACATGACCTTTGACCAAGCAGTTTCGTTTATGTTGCTTTCCAGGAGAAATGTACTCATATGCAACCAGAGGCACATTCAAAGATACACATGTACTATTTGTGATACCGAAACAGTAAAAACAACCTTACTAATCCACCAGGAAAGGAATGGAAAAATTACATGTAGTCTAAATATATTATGAAATACTATAAAATGAATGAACTAAGTAGATGAACAAGGAAAATCACAGAACATAATTATGAGGGGAAAAGTTGGAAAAGCCATTCTGATAGTATATCATTTGTATAATATGTCATTTAATATAATTTATGCTAAGTTCATATATTAATAAGCAACATAACTTTTAATGTGTGTAACATATGACATATAATTTATTAATACATACACATATGGTAAATATATAGATACACAGATATGACATACATTGATTTGATGAGTGGAGCTTACAATCAGAAATTAGACTGTATATTTCGTGAGGACAGGGACTTATTTACAGCTATTCCCCACACCTAGAAGAGTGCCTGATAAATGGTAGGAATCTTTGGACAAACAGATGAATGAATAAATTTTTATATCTAGGGGAGAATGAGAGGAATGGAATGAGGGAGAATTTAAGGTGTATTGGTAACATTTTCTATATAGAGGAATTAAGATGTACATATAAAAAATGACATCATAAATTAAGTCTGGATAATGATTTCTTCTATTTTTTTAAAGTATTACCTAATTTAATATTAAAAATTTTAAAACTTGTCTGTAACACCTTTTTCTTATAAAAAATTTACCACCCCCTTCCCTCTGCCACCAAGAACATCTTTAGAGAGCCCACTTTTTATTCCATAGCAGAAACCTTTCAGTGCACAAATCAAAGAACTGACCTGAATTCTAAATGTTGTAGACTAAAACTTAAACTAATAGTTGAGCTACTGCTCTACTTACAAGCAAGTAATAATCTTCTTTGTTGAAAAATTGCATTATTACCTTGTTTATAAATTTTAAATGAATTTCTAGAAGCAATAATTAATTACAGGACAGAGAGTTGGTATACTTCAAAGCAGAGTTAATTTAAATTTTCTACCTTTTGTGTAATTACATGTATTCTAATTTCATTTCCCTATGAAAGAAAACACAGATATCCCTCAAGCTAGACACTATAATAAGAACTAGATAATCAGATGTCCAAGATGTAGTTCCTGACTTCCATGATCTCATAGTCTAGTAAGCAAGCTAGAGAAGTAAACCATTAGTTGTGATACAGCATGACAACTGCTACCATACAATTATTCAGAAGATTATTGAGCACATAGAAGGGATCTTCTCAATCTGGGGGTATAAGGAAGGCTTCCTGGAGGAAATAACACATGAGCTAGACTTTGAAGGATAAGTGTTTGCCCAACAGAAAAGTTAACGAAGTGAGGAGTTGGGGTTAAAAAGGGATTTTTGTTCCCTGAGGCAACAGGACAGATATTTGTAAACTCTCCATAGATTAAGAAGCAAATCTGGAGAATTACAAGTAGGATAATCAGCTGTCGACCAAAGAAGTATTTTGGAAAGTGGCAGAAAAGAAATTTGGAAACAGAGACAGGCACAAGACTGTGAAGCACCTTACAATGCCAAGATATCTCATAGATTATGAACAACTTCATCTCCTAGATTATGAGGAACCATTAAAGACTTTTAAACAATGGAGTGATATATTCAGATTAGGTAAAATTCAGATTCAAGAGGATGGTTTGAAGTGGGTCAGATTGGATGCAAGGAGAATAGAATCTATTAAAGGGAGATATGATGAGGCTTCCCTAACCTATGACAGCACCATGGGAATGGAAAGGGGAATAATAATTAAAGACACATTTCGGACATAGAATCTATAATATTTGTAGGTATAACTTTCAAGAGGAAAAATTTTGGTAGTTTGATAAATGGACACAATTCCTGTCTTCTTTTTATCCAGGTCCCCTTGCAATGTGACTTTAGAACACCTTCCATCAACTGTGGAGCCTCTTTCTCCACCCTTTGAACCCGGGCTGGCTCCATGCCTTGCTTTGACCTAGAGAATGGTGCAGATGTGACACTGTGCCACTTCCAAACCTAGACCTCCTTGCTCTGGAGACCAATGTGTTTCACTCTGTTCCTTCTTAAAAATCCCACTAAAACAACAATGAGTGTTTTTTTAAAGGCTTAAATACTCATGGGCATCAGAAATGACAAAAATACTGACATTAAATTAGATTAGTTAACTAGTTTTCTATCAAAATACCTAGTAATATGGACGTTAAACTGGCATAATTTGTTTGCAAAGTCCTTTGGTTTATGGAACTCACACATTAACAACTATTACTTGGAAGTAAATATTAGTTTAATTAATTTGGAAATGCAGTAGCTTGATCTAAAGGAAAAGTCATGATATGTAACGAAGTCTTCTACAGCTACACTTATTAAACCATTGTCTTTGGGCATAGTGTCCACCAAATAATGACTGAGTTTTGTAATAGTTGTTGATGTTACTTCAGAAGATTTTTGTATTCTGGCTTTCTTATGGCCAGTTTTATTACTAGAGTTCCCATGGTGGGTGACAAATGTGGGTAAAATTTTGAGCAAATTAAAAGTTCATTATCAACTTTCTTGAGAAATAGAAATTTAACAATTAATTTATTATTAAGCATTCACTCTTGTTCTTCAGCTCATTTCTGTTTTAAAGGTTTATTGTGAATGTTACAAAAACATCATCAGACAAAATAAGCAGCTGTTGACTTGCAACATATAATAAATTATAAACAATAAATCATAGCAAGAATGTTCCAATAACTTTCTAAACACTCTGTAGCAGAATAATAGTCTCTATTTCCCACACATATTTCATGTTCACCTAACCTATGATTTCTGGTTTCCCACTGACCCCAAACCCCACCAAGTGGCAGTTTGGCAACTTTCTGAGTGTCACAGGTCACAGCCAAGATTATGGCAGTACTGGGAAGTGCAAATAAAGCTAGCAAGAGCAACAGTTTCAAATGCTTCTTTCACCACCATCCAAAACTGGGAAGAGTTGACTTCCCCTAACCTCTCATGTGAGCATATTTGGTTTGCCTGCAAGCATCCTCCATGCTGTCTTTGAAAGGAAAACAGTTGTTACCTTACATCTAGAAAGGGTTGGAAAAGAGAAATGAGTTACTGCTAATTGTCTTTCAGATTTAATCATTTGTTAAAGAATTCTGTTCTTTACACAGGAATCTCAAAACTTTGTAACCGTGGCAGAAGTTGGAAGTACATAGTAGAGGTCTACTGAAATCCATCCCAACTTATTTAAATGTAACTTCTAATTATAACACTTCATTAAAAAATGAAAAATTCAAGGGGCGCCTGGGTGGCTCAGTCAGTTAAGCGTCTGCCTTCAGCTCAGGTCATGATTCCAGGGTCCTGGGATTGAGCCCCATTCAGGCTCCCTGCTCAGTGTCTGCTTCTCTCTCTCTCTCTCTCTCCCCCTCTCTCAAATAAATAAATAAAATCTTAAAAGAAAGGAAAAAAAGAAAAATTTGAGGAAATGTTAAATAGAAAAGACACCAGGACAAAAGGCTCAAACCCATACTGCTCTCAGTAAGCTGGGACATAGGGTTTTCCATTTTGAGCCCCCTATTGTCCATCCCCAGCTCTGGATCCATTAGCATAGATCAAGGACTCAGGCTCCAGGGGCAGGAAGCAGAACTAGGCAGTAAATGCCACGCAAGCCATTGGAAGGAGCACTGGTGACTTCCACACGTAGGCTCTCTGTCCCAGCAGCTACAGTTGCTTTCTCTTTGATGACTAGCACTTAGGCTACATAGGTTATAAGCCCTCACCATCAAGGTCCTCCGTTAATACCTCATTGCATATAAAATGTTTAAGGACTTAATATGTTCAAAGACACTTATAAGGCACACTCACGGTCCTAGAGGCAGCTCTGAGTCATGTCTTGTGGGGGCAGTATGTATGCACCATGTGGGAAAAGAATGGAAAAAAAATTCTTCCTCCTTTATTTCCTTTTTAAATCAATATTTCTTCAGATTAGATAGCCACATATTCTCACTCTTCTCATCTCTGGAAGAATTATTTTTTCCCACTGATCTCAGGAAGTTGCTCATCAGAATGAGTTAGAGAAGATGGGACAGAGACCATGTTCACAGTGTGTTATTGGATTAATTAATTCTGTGAACTTTATAACAGAAAATGCTATGCTTCCTGATGCCTATCACCTAGCAAAGACTTCATGAGTCACCTATTTGTTCCTTTATAATTAATAGATTTGATTCCCATTGGGTCAGGGTGTCATTTCAGAACCATGGATAGGTGTCCTCAGGACCTTTGCACTTTCATACCCACCATCTCCCTATCACTCTTAAAGAAGTCTGAATGATGGTCCTGAAAAAAGAAAACACAGTAGAATTGTTTCCTTTTTTCTTATTCCCATCCAAAACCACCAGTTGTATCCTTTGGAGGAAGAGGAAGTTTTATACAGAAAATTTAGAGGTGTTAAGAAGGGCATCTATCCCCACTCACTACCTATTTGGTAGGAAAGCAATCCATTTTCAGGGATTTAAACTTTTCATTCCACCATTAGAGATAAGTGTGAATCCAGGGCAATCATCCTGGAGAGGAATGGATACAACAGCAGACAATGACAATAGTGTCTTCATAGACATGTAAATACTTGTGGGTGAGTCTATAAATCATCTGGTCTGTGATTGTTTTTACAAATAAGGAAACAGAGATTGGATGTAAAAGTGCCCAGGACATGGACTCATGTCTTCTGATTGCTCACCCATCGTTCTTACAGAAAGAAGATGAAGGGGAGTGTAGAAGATATGGGCACCAATGGAAGACAGAAAGGGATCCCAGAAAGAGAAAGGGCAAAAAATAAAAAATCTAGTCATTACCTCCAAAAATACATTTATGTCTCAATCGCCTCAGAATAATATAGGGTCAGCAGGAGTAATAGGGTCACAGGAGCACATCCATGCTCTCCCGCACCCAACTCAGAAACAATATGTTCCTGGTCCTTGCTATTCAAACTGTGGGACTCGGTGCAGATCAGCGACCAAGACCAGACACCACAACAGCCTCACCCAGGAGCTTGTTAGATGTACAATCTCAGAAACCACCCCAGACATATTGACCCAGAATCTGCATTTTAACGAGATCTCCAGGTGATCCATGTATACATCAAAGTATGAGCAGCACTAGATCAGGACACAGGGAGAGATGAGGTCCACAAGCAGTAACTCAGACTTGCCACAGAAACCAGGACCAGCCTTGGGCTAACACAGCACCTCGTTATTTTAAGACCCCACTTCCAAGGATTTTTTTATATTGCCCCAGAATCCTCAAAGAGGGTAAAGAGAGAGTCTTGATGTATAAAGGTGGGGGGGGCACCAAAAACTGGACAGTTTGAATAAAAGCTGCTAGGATTTTACAGGTGTGTCTGGTTTTTTCAATGTTGCAGACATGGAGGTGCATCTCTCAGATCCCACTTCAAAAAACGACTCTCTGCCCAGTTGTCAGAGATTAGCTGAGAGCCTCCAACTATTAGCTCCTACAGAGTCTGCTTCAATTTTCAAGCTAGGATCATGTTTTTCTTAGGTAGTTTTGACCAATGTCTGAGCAAGAGTATGATATGATAACCTAGCCGTGGTCTTCTTGTGGTGGCCCCTTGCCAGTGCATGAGCAAGATGGTATGGGGTTCTGGCCATGGCTGCCCATGCAGGACTATTCTAACAGAGAAGGCTTTCTCTGAAGTGTCTCACTGGACCAGCAGTGACTTCCATATCTGTATCTCAGTCTCATAGCTTCCCCTCCTCATCTTGCTTCCTCCCTGTTGGAGGTTGTTGAGAGGTGGTGACCACTGGTTGACCCATGAATGGACCCGGCAATCAGAGGCTCCTCACTTTCTCCCCTGCTCTTGGAATGTATACTTTGTTTGCCTACTGCTCCCACTGCTCACACAGTGGGAGCTGCTCCCAGGACATAACCTTCAGAGAGTTAAGTGTTGTTGAGACCATCCAGACTGAATGTGACTGAGCCTGGTCAAGGCCTCTATATAATCTTTCAAGATTCTGACAGGCAGATGCAGAGACCTACTCATCTTGCTGCCCAAGACAAGCCTTGTATGTAAGTTTCCTTGCTTATTAAACCTGCCACCTACCAGTCTGGAGTGGCCAGCCTCTTTCTTCAGTCTCTCCTTGCCCTGCATGTACTGAGGCCAGTTTCAGATTTTACCCAGGAAGCCCCCAAGAGTGCAAACCAATACTTCCTTTTTCTTTCAGAAGTATCATCCAATGAACATATTGCACCCCTACCTCCATCTTGGGGTCTGCTTCTTGGAGCACTCTACTGGCATTCTGGGATAAAGCTACTTGTCCACCTGAAGGCCACTTGCCCTGCTGGTTATCCAGGCTAATCTAACTCACAGTCTGATCTCTCCAAGTTTTTCCGATGTTAATAATTGCTCTGGTAATAATTCAGTCTCATCTCAGCTTCTCCTGGACTGCTGTGTCCTTCATGGCCTCAAGCCTGGCAGTCTAATAAGGCAATAGATATATACAGGCATGAAATATTCAAACAAAGTCCCAAGAAATTCTATTTCATAGCATCCATATATAAATTCTTAGGGGGATAAAACTCTGATTAGCTTGGCTTGGATCACATGCCTGTCCCTGAGCCATCACTAAAAACAAGGGGATGGGGTACCATGATTGATCAAACTCAAAACTCCACATGGCTTCGTGGCTGCAGGTAGGGAGGTACCATAATTATTAGGCCCAACACATATACAGGAAATGGGGAGAGGCAGTCACCAAAGCAAGGTGTGGTGGTGTGACCAAAAGAAAGAGGAAGTAGGATGCTGAGCATACAAAAACGAAAAAATACACAGTTTCTCGCCACGTATTCCCTGTCCTTAAGGAATTCAATATTTCATCATAGAGTTACATATAAACAGATAATTATAATAACATGTGGTAGGTGCTTTTGAAGGAATAGTTACTACAAAGAAGAAAAAGGTCTAACTCTGGGAGGATGGTGAAGGCAACGTGTACGAGGAGGGAAGTAAGATAAAACAATATCTGAAAAGTCTTCACAAAGCTGGATCTCAAAGAGTGAACAAAGGCTTGGTAGAAAGACAAGATGGAGGACCATCCAGATAGAGGGAATGGAATCTGACAGGTCACTAAGGTATGAAACATCATGGTGGAACATCCTTCCTCCACTGAAATCCCTATTGGAGCATCTCCATGGCACTATGTTATTTCAGAATAGACTAAACACTACACATCTCTAGCCCTAATGCACTCCTAGTCCCCAAATACTTCCAGTTTACCACAAATAAGAAGAAACTATGCATTTAAGAAATCAAGCTGGTCTGTTGGCTTACCTATCTCTTTATAGCTATTTTTCTCTAATTTTACAGTCACAACTTCATCCATAAGGTGCAGGTTAGTATTTCAGTCAGGTAAAGGAGAGAAAATCATTCCATATGAAGAAAGAATGCAGAGGGCATATTAGGTGATATTAGCAATTATTAAACTTATTAACATTTTTTAGATTATTTTTTAATTGTTATGTTAATCACCATACATTACATCATTAGTTTTTGCTGTAGTGTTCCATGATTCATTGTTTGTGCATAACACCCCATGCTCCATGCAGAACGTGCCCTCTTTAATTCCCATCACCAGGCTAACCCATCCTCCCACCCCCCCTCCCCTCTAGAACCCTCAGTTTGTTTTTCAGAGTCCATCGTCTCTCACGGTTCGTCTCCCCCTCCGATTTCCCCCTCTTCATTCTTCCCCTCCGGCTATATATGTGCATTAAAAAGGCAATCACATAATGAATACTCATGTGATATACTCCACGTATGTTAATCTTAAATGTCCACATATGTAAATATACGTAAGCATACCGATCATTTGTTCTACATATTTAAAATGTTAATAAGTAACTTATTATTCAGTATGTGAATGCCTTTTTAATGCACATATATGTAGTACATGTATATAACATATTCACATATATTGTCACAAATATCACAAATTTTTACATATATCATATTAAGAAGGCATTTTTCACATAATGGATAGACTCAAAGGTGAACATTTTATATTATATTGAAATCTGTGCTTCAGTGGTTCCAATTATAACGCAGTTTGAGTATATCCAAACATAGACATTTTTTAAAATTAAACCTTTAATTTAGCTCTGACTGGATAGGAATAGAAATATAGAATGCAAAATTAGAAACTCTACTAATTCATTTTTTGTGCATGCAACTTTCCATAAATAATGAGTCTTACCAGAATCAAATCTTGAGCTCAATAAATAAAAAGCACAGATGATGCTTACTTCATCTAAAACTTTGGAAAGGCGACTAAGCCACCACAGAGGCTCAGGTGGGTACTGCCACCTTCTTATTTTCATTTTCTTAAAGATGCAAGAAGCCTGAAGTTTAAAGCACAAAATTGCTTCCACCAGTCTCATGAATTCTGAAGCACCTCCTGCACCATGCTGATTTCATATTGCAGAATGGTTCAGTGCTGTAACCCTGACTCTCCTGCTACCATAGCAACCTGTTGGTTCAAAATGAATTGGACCGTAGGATTATCATTAAGGGGAAGAGGGGAGGGGCTTCTGCCTTATTTATTTTTTAGTCAGTTCACTGTGCAGTGCGTATGAGAGGAATAACCAGGAAGGAATGATTCTGTTGTTTCTTTTAAAATCTATGTTGCATTTTAAAAAACCGTGGTTGTTAGATATTCATGTAACATCTATAGAAGTCAGTTTATCATTGCATCATCATTGGGATGTAGAGAACAAATAAAATCAAAATTAAAGCCTTTATCATCTCATTGAAAATTCATTGTAAGGAAAAGATGGGATTTGGAGCAGTGTGTAGAAAGGACAATCATATGAAATTGGAACTTGATCTCATCAGTTTTCCCTGAACTTTCGCATGAATTGGGATTTTAAGCTTAAAATAAACCTGAAGTGTTGGTTTATGCCACCTACAGACTTCTGAACATTTCAATTCCCATGAAAAGACCCCGGTTAAATTGGAACCCATGACAGACGGAATCAGAACTTGTTGCTTCATCACAAAGCCCTTTCCTAAAATAGCTGCAGCAGGAGAAGTAATCCTGTTTGTAAATGGAGGAAAAGAGCTTTCACAACATGGTCTATTTTTGTGGAAATACATTATGTGCATCACTTATATCCCTCTTTTTACATAATGTCTAATACTAGGTTGCAACATTGCAAATGATTAATAATAGTTTTTGATTAATTGATTGGGAAGTTCTGCCATATATCTAATATTTTCTTTTTTATTTATTTATTTATTTATTTGACAGAGAGAGACACAGCAAGAGAGGGAACACAAGCAGGGGGAGTGGGAGAGGGAGAAGCAGGCTCCCCGCAGAGCAGGGAGCCCGATGTGGGACTCGATCCCAGGACCCTGGGATCATGACCTGAGCCGAAGGCAGTCGCTCAACCGACTGAGCCACCCAGGCGCCCAGTTCTGCCATATATCTAGAAACTACTTTGTTCTGGGCACTGTAAAGCCACTTCACACACTTTACCAATAAATCCTTGCAATAGCCCTATAAGGTAAACATAAACCCTACCTCAGATGCAAACGGATTAATTGCCTGACAAAATAAAGGAGCAAAGCCAGGATTTGACTCAGTTTTGTTTTGTTTTGTTTATTAGCCCCAAATCCTCTTCTCCATGTAAATGTTCCAATGCTTTAGGTAGGTCAGAGGACTTTCTAGAACTGAAATCTGAATGGTCTTTGAGCTGTGATATAGGAATTGACACTCCAGGCAACATTAGAAAACCTAGATTAGTATGTGGAAGTCCACACTAACCCTATCATACATGTGTGAAAACTTAATTGTTTGAAACAGCAAACTCTTGAGTGTCTCTGGATCTCAGGGTTAGAAAAATGCCAGCTAAAAAGGGATGCCCACGTGGGAATCTAGAGTCAGACTCCAATTTAAACTCAAATTAAATTGAATATTAAATTAGATATTCTTTAAAGAATAACCCATGGCACCATTTGAGATTTCGTATGTGCTGAAAACACCAAGGTCAAGAGCCCCTTCAGACGACCATGTGGGATGCACAGTAGGCGATTCACTTTACTCTTTCCTATTAAATGAGCTGAAGGCTCAGGGACATATGCACAGACTTCATAAAGCACAAAACAATAAAGAAGAAGGTATGCTTGCTAACATCTGTTCATTCATTCACCACATGTCTATTGAGTAGCTCCCTTGAAAGAGACAGAGATTGGGCATTGTAGAGGATATTGAGAGGATATTCAGAGAAGATTCCTGACTTGAGAGCTTATAATTCAACAGATGAGGCAGACAGGTCAACATGACTAACCATGGCCATGTGGCACAACAAGAGAGATAAACATCGCAGTGAAGGTAAAGGAAAATCACTGTGAAAGCCGAGGAAAAGGAGTAATCAGTGCACTCTTAACGGGGGCAACAGCATGTCCACTAAACCTCGAAGAACGACTACAATGTTGGAAGAGTCCATCAGACTGAGGAAGCAAAAGCATCGAGATATAAATATGTCTTGGAGCAACAGAAAGAACTAAGGTGGCTATTACATCATTGTGTCTTAAGCACAGACGGCCCTTTCTTTACCCAATCCTTCCACCCCATCACCCACTGTTCCCCAGTGATGTCCAGAAGTCACATCAATGATAATGATTTAATGAAAGGACTTCAAGGGAAAAAAGAGTCTGACAAAAGAACAAACCTCAAGGTATCAACAATACACTTCTTACTTGAAATGTACTGTCCTGAGAACAGTAGACAGAGTGGCTATGGGCATATGTAAATAATATAGAAATTAATGATAAATACACATGTGGGTTTGGACTTCCAGAAAAACTTGCTGAAGATTGCTGCAATAAACCCTCTAGAAGGTAGATACTGTCTGAACACTTGCAGACAAATTGTCATCTTTGTTCCAAATCAAAAGACTTCAACTTGCCTGGAAAACTCCACTGGCATTTCAGTTCCTGGTTCTTTTCAAACTCCAGAAGTACCCTGATCAAAACCCACGGGGCTTCTTAGCCTTCCAACCATCAGGAATAATAGTCGCAGCATAAATAGCGTTAGCTGTAGTAGCTACATATTCACACTGGCATAGTTTATACCAGCATGTGACTAATTTCTATAGCATTTCTAATAACAGTAATCTTTTTCTTCTATGGAGTAAAATAACTATAATTCTCACCTATATTGATAAAAATACCAAAATAACTATAATTTTGTGGTGCTGGAAAACGACATCATCTTAGAGGATTGCCTAATCATGACATAGGCCCTTCTGATAATGCTTAAGTTGGAGAAATATCTGAACCCACTTGTCACAAGCTGACAATTTCTACCTATCTCTTCCTGCTAAGGCACAGAGGTAATTGAGCTTCAGTGCCCCTGCTGTGTTCCCTTTAGGCAAAGATGGAAGACTTGGTAAAGGAGGATATTGAAATCTGGATCAGGAATTTTATTCATTAATTTCATTCTATAAAAATTTTAAGTGGATCTTAAATCTGTATTGATGTAATAAAATTGCTGTTTCTTTATTCTTTCAACAAGGATTTACCTTGTTTTACTGTTCAAGACTTCTGCCTCTTATTCCCAATTCCTTAATTTCGTTGATAACTAGTTTCTATGCACTTTCTATGTTCCAGTTACTAATCTAGGGAGCTAGAGGTGCAACCATGGATAAAGCAAACAGTAGCTACCTCCTAGTGGTGGAGGAGTGGGCAATAAATAAGATAACACTGTAACGTAAGAATGCTAGATGTAGGGGGCCCCTGGATGGCTCAGTTGGTTAAGGGTCCAGCTCTTGGTCTTGGCTCAAGTCTTGAACTCAGGGTGGTGAGTTCAAGCCCCAGCTTGGGCTCCATGCTGGGGGTGGAGCCTACTTAAAAAAAAAAAAAAAGAATGCTCAATGTAGTATGTGGTAAAGAGAAAGGGTCAAGCAAGGAATGGAGACAGGAAAAGTATGTAGGAGTTTAAATTTGAGGAGGAGTAGCATTGAGAAGTCAATATTTGTGCCAAAAACTTGAAATAGGTGAGGGAGAAAACCATGCAGATATTTTGGGAAATAGCACTTCTGAAAGAGGAAACAGTAAATGTAAAAGTCTTGAGGTGGGAGTATGCTTGGCATATTCGAGGAACTGAGGAGGCCAGTGCCCATAGAAAGGAAAGCATAATGGAGAGAGTACTAGGAAATGAGTTCAGAGCCAGACCAGGTAGGCAACTGTAGATCATAGCGGTAACTTTGGCTCTCAGTCTTGGGTATCATCTGATCTGGATTATAATTGGGTCATATTGGTTGCTCTGTTTAGATTGCACTGAAAAGAGAGTGGAAGCAGGGAAAACCAAGAGGAGGATATTCCAATAACCCAGGTGAGAGCTGATCATGGTTTGTAGCATGTTGATAATAGCGGAGATGGTAGGAAGATGGACTGTGGATATATTTTGAAGTCGAAACAACAGGATTGGATGCCAGTTCATGAATGAGTTATAAGATAAAGAGAAGAGTCAGGGACAAAACCATGGGTTTTGGTTTGAAGAAGTCAGATGGAAAAATCTGTGAGAGGAGCTGGAAGTTTGTCAAGGAGAGGGAAACCTGGGATTCTTCTATGGTCGTTACATGTGAGGTATCTATTGGATATCCAATGGGGATGTCATCTAGACAATTGAATTAATGAGTATGGAGTTCAGGTTAACATTATGGACTGGACATACAGATTCACCTAAGGAATGAGTGCAGACAGGAAAGAGAAGGGTTCCAAGGTCTGAGTGCCAGTCTCCAATGTTCAGAGGTTGAAGAGATAAAAAAGGGACAGTAAAGGATAAGTGAAAGAGTAGCCAGTGAAGTAGAGGGAGAGCCAGGCATCTGCAGTGGCCTGAATACCAAGAAAATAAGGTGTTTAACAGTGCCAAATGTTGCTAGAACAAGTGAGATAAGGACTTGGAATGATCATCGTACCTAGCAATGTGGAATCATTGCTGATCTCAACAGGAGCCATTTCTGTGAAGTGGGAGTAAAAACCTGACTGAAAGGGGTTTTAGATGTGAGAAAAGAATTTGGTTAAGTGTACGCAACTCTTTAGAGAGTCTTTCTTTAAAGGGAAGAATAGGCATGAAGAACTGGTGTAAGGGAAGGCAGAGTCAGGAGAGGTTCTTGCTTGCTTCGTGGGTGTTTTATTGGTTTTGCAGATGAAAGAAATTGCAAACTATTTGTATGCTGAGAAAGATCATCCAGTAGAAAGAACAAAGCTGATGCACAAAAAAAGGGGAGAATTTCTGAAGCAAGGTTCTCAAGTAAGCATGAGGGCTGAACTGAGTGCACAAGTGGAGGGGTTAATAAAGAAGGAAGTACAGTTATCCACAAGAACAGGAAAGCAGGGAATGTATCACCACAGAGGCAGGCAGGCAAACAAAAATAAAGATGGGGGGTGGTGCCTGGGTGGCTCAGTTGGTTAAGCGTCTGCCTTTTGCTCAGGTCATGATCCCAGGGTCCAGGGATTGAGCCCCGCATTGGGCTCCTTGCTCAGCAGGGAGCCTGCTTCTCCCTCTCCCTCTGCCGGCCAATCCCTTTGCTTGTGCTCTCTCTCTGTCAAATAAATAAATAAAATCTTAAAATAAAATGGAGATGAGACTCTGTAGACCTTCTCTTCTGATGGCTTCATTTTTCTCAGTGAAACAGCAAGCAAGATAATCATGTGCATATAGGTTGTGGAAGCAGGGTTGAATATTTGTGGACAGAAGGAAAGTATGAAATTACTGTCTAAGGGGAAAGAGCCTCAGTAGACATGGGGCATATTAGAATTCCAACACAGCATTATGGACTGCTTGAGGTCAGTGGGGCATGAATTTAAAATGAAATCAGTCAGTGTGGTTGTATGTCTTTCACCTGCTATGTTCAGTTGTAGGAGAGAAGGTAAGAGTTGGTGGAGAATTGGACTTAACTAGAATTCCTAGATTAGCAAATAAATTACAATTAATTACAATGAGAGACTGAAGAGAGCTAAGACTTTCAAGGAGTATAATGATGAACCATGAAATTTAAGACTGGCAAGGTGGGTGGTGAAGAATAAAGAGGATGGGAGAGAGTAGAAAGATGATAGGATCCATGGATAACATCTCATTGGTGGGTGTGGGTGATTATTGGAACTCAGGTGCCAGAGGAAGTGCATTGAAAATATAGAAGGTAGTTTTAGAGTAAAATGTTTGGGATTTAGATTTAGGTTAGGTCGCAGTTATTGCTAAGAAGAAGAACTGCAAGTAAATAGCTGATGGAGGATGGTGCCTGGAAGGGGCTGGAAAGATCTTCAGGGATATTGAAATTGACAAGTATTATGAAGGACCAGTGCTAAAAGGAATGAAGTGAGCAGGAGCTACTATCTTTAATGAGTGAGTGACCTGGAGCAGGGGATGAATGCAACAACAAGGGGTAATGAGTAGGTACTGAATGACGCATGACATTCAAAGTACCAAATCAATATGTTGTATGTCTTAAATTTTCACAATGTTATTTGTCAAATATATTTCATTTTTTTTAAAAAGGCCATTATTCTGGCTGTTCTGGATGTCCAACATTTTAGCTTGACCTTTACTTGGATTTTGTGACCCTCTATTTATGTTTTTAATATATCTCATTTGAATTGGTTTTACTTTCACCTGCATCTAAGATAATTTTCACTAATAACAAAGCTGTGTATTAACTACACCCCCCCAAAAAAGTTGAAAAATAAATGTCCCATAAGCAGCAAAAAGGAGTAAGGAAGAGTTTCAGGGGCAGCAGCAACCTCAGAGGAGAGAGGTGAGTTTCCTTTAGAGCAAGAAGGTAAAGAGAATATTCAGAGAAAAGGTTCAGGATGCAGGGAATTTTGCTGATGACCGACCTTGAGTATCAAAGGGCATAATAAAAAATGTCATAGAATATGGAAAAGAGTGGGAACTGGGGTCAAAAAGGTGATATACAAGGTTTAGTGAGGGTTGAGTGTGGGAAATGAGGAATAACTTGGACATTTTGTCATAAAGGGCACAATCAGATTAGTCCTAATTGTTCCCGAGGCAGGTAGGGTGGAACAGCTGTGAGTGTTAAGGGGACAGAAGGTTGGTAGTGGGGGACCTTGGCAAGAGCATAGAGACTGCTAGGCTGCTACCTGACATCCAATGGAGGCATGCACTCCTACAAGGGGTGCAGTCTTAGTGTCCAGGCAATTCTTCTTCTTGCAGTGGTAGCCTGCAGAGGGCATCTGTTTGGAGGGCTCAAGCTACTCCCTGACTTCTGCTGAAGGAGGCTTCTGGGCAGACAAAGAGGCTGTGTTGCTCTAATCCCAACTAATTTGTCATTTACATCCTTAAATGGTACTTAGAGCTTTCTGTCTTACACTAGTGAGCAATGTACTAAAGCACTTATGAAGAAAGAAATCATTGGATCTGAAATAAGTCTGATGACTCAGTAGCTGGGGATATGGTGGTATTGCAAAAAGGCAAAGATGCTTGCTGACTGATGCTGGAGAGAAGTCAGGCAAAGAATATACATTCCAAATTAAAGTAGCTCCCCAATGGCCAATCCTGATGCCTACAATGTCATCCTTAGAGAATCATGGAATTTCAAGTCTGAGACTTTTAAGAAAAAAGTATCACATTGTAGCAGAATGAGTGCAGGGTTTGACATCCTACTGATTTGTGTGTAGATCTCAGCCTGGAGACTCAGCTGTATCATGTCCGGTAACTTGTGCTCAATTCCTAACCTCTGGGTAGAATGTCCAAATATCACAGTGAGGGCATTTCTGTTGAGTGGAGTCATGTGCCAAGTTCTCCTTCCTGCTTAGGGTTGGCATGGAAGTAGTCACGGGGTTGACTTAGGATACTAGGAGTGACTTCTTGTGTGAAACAGAAAGTTGAAGAGAATATACAAAGGGCAGAAGATATATGTGGACATCTGCCAAGCATGGCATATAGTATGTACCTAGACCTTAAACCACCCAAATATCCTGGATCTCTCCATAATATTCAATTCATAGTACTGTCTAGTGAGGTAGTCTTTATTTTGAAAGTATTGAGTATTAATTAATTAGGTATTAATTAGAAACACTGTAGAGGTAATTTACCTCTAAGGTCTCTTCCACTTAACAGATTCTAGAATTCCACAAAATTGTGTGTGAATTTAGAAAAGAGTCTAGCCAAAACTGTAAAGTAGAAAAACCTACGTTCAATGTTTTCCCCCAGGTATGCAGGCCCTCTCTTTGCCTTCCGACCATTCAAGGATCTCCTCCCCTCCCTACCCCAGGCACACAGACAAACGCACACATACATACATATCACAGGTGCTGTCACTTGGAAGTAACCCACCCTGAGACCTCATGAGTCTCTCACCATCCCACTTCCAAAGTCCCAACTCAGCTGACAGGGCACTTCCCTTAGAAACTACGTAGTGAAGTGATGAAGAACTCAGGCTTTGGTAACTCGTAACACCAAGTGACTTTGGGAAAGTTATTTTTTTCTTTTTCTTTTTTAATTTAATTTTATTATGTTATGTTAATCACTATGCATTACATCATTAGTTTTTGATGTAGTGATCCATGATTCATTTTTTGAGTATAACACCCAGTGCTCCATTCAATACGTGCCCTCTTTAATACCCATCACCAGGCTAACCCATCCCCCCATTCCCCTCCCCTCTAGAACCCTCAGTTTGTTTCTGAGAGTTATTTAACCTTTCTGAGTTTTGCTTCTCCTGATGTAAAACAGGGATAATAAGAGACCCTTGACAGTGTTACAGTGCAGACTAAATGAGGTAAAGTGTTTAGTACAGTGCCTGGTGCGTAATAGGCATCCAGTAAATAGCAATTATTTATTTCCTTGTTTCTTTTATGACTATTACTGTTTTGTTGCTATGTATCTTTTCTTGTGCCTGCTGCCTTTGCTGTTGTTGATTCCCTGTTGATATGTTAGGATGATATCATTCCCCAACATGACACACATTGTAACAATCACACACTGCCTAGCCCACTCAGGATTCTCTCAACTACAGGGACAAAAGAGAAGGCAATTGGTGTTTTCCACTGTGCCTGTGCTCATTCACTTACCTGACAGTTTGAGGGTCCTTAGCCCCTCTCAAATCATACAAAAGAGGCATCAGCCTTGTCTTCTGAGGACCAGGGTGATCTGGAAATAGGTAGGTTACTTCCAAGTCTGTCGTTATTTCTGATTGCCCTGAACACAGCTTTTTTTTTTTCCAAAGCTGGTTATGGGTATGGAAGGCTTAAATGTATTTATTTATTTATAAATCAAAGGTGCAAGGTATAACTATGACAATAAAAGTCTTATTCCATAAATCATATATGTGAGAAAAGCCATAGGCAAGTGTTAAGCAGTGGGCTATTAGAAGATGTTACATTCTAAGCACATAGCATAATAATATATTTACAATTATTTCTTACCTGGGTTGACTGTGGAAGATAAGGATTTTCTCTTTGGGCTCCATAGTCATTGTCTCTGGCTTTCCAGAATGAATAGTCCACATTGGTCGAGAAATAACATTTATTAATCAACAATTAAACACACAATAGAAAAGGCCTTATGAATAAAACTATATATTTATAATGCTTTATTTTTTTTTTTGCTCCAGAACTTCACAAAACACTACAGACAGTAACAAAATAATTCAATAAATATTAAAAACTTTCAAGAGAATTATAGGACACTCTTTATCATATGTGAGCATCAACAACGCCACAGCCATTAAATACACTATTAAACACTATCACAGATATCTTTCTTGAATAAGGGATATGATTAATTTTTTTATCCAGAAGTCATAACATTGACACATATCCATACACAAGAGAATAGCTCAGAATAAGTGAAGCAGATACCCCAGTGAAATGGAATCATCTGCCTGTACATCATTTAAGGATATTACAGTGTTAACAGGATAGAAGTCAACACACTAAAGAGAAATGTTAGGGTTTTCTTGGGGTTGGAGGAAGAAATTAGGGCATTTAATGAAAACTCTTACATATTTTCCATTGCTCTCTTAGCAATATGATCCCTTCCCTTTTCTGCCTTTTCTTGGTTGAGGTATTCCAGCACTTTCATTAACAGATCTTCATCCAAGTACTGTCTGTTTGGGGTATCGTCATTCTTTGGGGGCGCCACAGGGAGCCTTTTGCTTACCGAGGCCAGTTTGTCAGTCTCCTGAGAGCTGCCTTGATTCAAATGCTCTTTGATGGCCTGCTCCATTTGGTCCTCGTCCTGTAGGTTATCTTCAGATGAGACTTGACTTGGAACTCGCTTCACCTGGTTTGAATTCATGATCTCAGGGTATTTCACTAGCATCCTGGCCAAGTACTCTCCTAATTCTTGATCCTTGTCATTCAGGTTTTCATATGCCATTTGCCTGTTCTCCACATCTGGTGCCCAGGCACCTTTGGGAAGCTGGTTTGCTCTAGATCTTCCAGGACCATAGGGGAGTCTTGGCAGAACTTTCTCTCGGTTATACTGACTGGAAAAATATGGAGGCTTTTGGTTTGCTGCACTCTCCATCCCTAAAAGATTTAAAATGTCCTCAACAGTGAGCCCATCTGGTAGGGCCTCTGCCATAGCACGGCCAGGTGTTTTGGAGTAGCCATTCTTGGAGAGCATTTTATTTTGGAACAGGTCTGGATGGTCTACGTCAACCTCTGAGATGTCATCTAGGTCAACGGGAAGTTCAACCTCCTGCTCTGGTTCCACTGATCCATTTGGCTTCTCTCCAGTTTTCAGCATGTCAATTAAGTCTTCAGGGGGTATCTGTAAATTCCTTGAGATTTCAATCAGCTGATAAATAGACTGAGAATCAAGTGGTTTCTCAAAAAGCCTGGTTGCTCTTTCCCCGTTCTGCCCATTCTGTGATTTCCCACTGCCTGCGGCATTCACTAACCTTTTCAGATATGCAATTACTTTGGAGACATCATCTGAGAGTTGGTCTTTACCCTCTTTCCGGAGATCTTCATCTTGGAGGCCCAGCTGTCCCGAACGCTTCACTTCATCATTGATTTGTTCATTTTTTTCTACATTCTCTTTGCTGTCTCTTACCTCTTCCTGGGTTTGACTCTCTATCTTTTCTTCTACTGGGTTCCAGTCTTCTCCCCCAACCACATCTTCATAAGCAATGTTATTTGCCTTGTAGATGTCATCTTCATCATCTGTGTAAAGTTTTTGCTCCTCATCAACTCTCTCACGCTTCTGGTTGTTTGGTCCCGTCAGTTTCCCCAGCTCTTGGAACACGGATTCTAGTGTGGCAAGACTTTGAGGAGTATATTGTTCTTCTACTATTTCATTTGTGCGTTTAAAGGGGTTATCCCTGGAATTCTCTTCATACATAGGAGGGAGTCGTATGTGCTTGAGCTTCCTCTCTGGCCACTGTTGAGCCTCGTAATCATCAGGCATGTCGATTGGAAAGTTCTTTTCTGAATTCAAGGCATAGGACTTTTCTTTTGGTGCAGACTGAGGCACATTTTCAGCCTGTCTCAAAGCTTCAAGTATTATCCTCATCCATTCATCTTCACTCAGGGAATCCCTTGTACTTTCTGGCAAGTGACTTTCATCACCATTTTCTTTTTTCTGAAGGGGAACAGAGACTCCTTGGTAGGGATTGTAGTCTGGGCTGTTTTCTTCTTTGTGAGCTTGTTGTCGGAGTTTTTCTATGTATTCTAAAGCTCTGATCATTTCAGGACTGGGAAACTTTTGGACACTTTCCAATCTGAGGTCTGGTTCCTTCTGAAGCAGCTGGTTTCGCTGAAATGAAGCTGCTTCATCCCCAGAGATGAGGAAAATTAAAGGGATGAGAGACAGGGCTGTTCCAAGCCGGTGAGTCTTAGCTTCTGCCATGTTTGAAAGATGTCCTTAAAGCATAGAAAATATGAGTTAATAGAAATGAAAAACTAGAAGACACTATAGCAAAACAAGTAACTGATCATTGAGGGAAAACATACAGCAGAGATTATTTCACATTAAACTTGGGATGACTCTTTTTAAAAGCACACATATTTCCTATATAACCCTCACAACCTAACTACAGGAATCTAGCAAAATTGTTACCCAATTTCATCAAATTTTCATGGCATTCACTTTGTTAAAATAATAACAAAAATACTGATATGAGGTTTCTCAAATTTTATTTTTTAATTTGCAAAACATGTAGTTTTTTTAATATGCATTGTCTGTTTAATAAAAAATTCCCAAGCTGATTTTTACTTCTCTTGTATAGCATTCTTATTGAAAACATTGGCAAAAAAAAAAAAAAATTAGTTGGCTTAATTTAAAACATGTATGTACATACACACACACACACACACACACACACTAAATGACTTCCTTAAGGTTGTATAAAAAATCATGTGGTTAAGTTCCTGAATTGTCCATCTAATTTTTTGTAGAAACACTATAGCAGTGACATTACATACAATGAAGTAATACAGCATCTTAATGTCAATCATACTGAATTGCCTTGTGGATGAGTCCTATTTACCTACATTTTTCAGAAATAACTTTGTTCTCACTCTGACACCAAACCCAACTGACAATTTTAAAGGTTCTATACCTTAATAGCCTCCAGAACATTCTCTGGTCCCAGCGAGTAGGCTAACCTACTGAAGTTTTTTTCTGTATAAACATACTGAAAAAGTAAACTTTTAAAATATTTGTGCTCCATATTTCTTCTAATCATTTTATTTGTGACTGTCTTTCAAAATGCAATCATGGTTATATTTGTCATCAGCCTTCAAGAATGCATAGTAAATAATAACAGATGCTACAGAGAGAACATAAGTTTTCTTAACCAGTCTATTTCTGAACTTGTGAGTGTTCAGATTCAGCTTGACTTATGTCTGTGTCTATTTTGGTGTGGACCTGTGAAATCTTAAATGACTCATACTGTTAGAAAATCTTAAAATAACCACTATGTAACTCCCAATATAGATAAACACAGACGATATGTTGAATTCTTCCTACTTAAAAATCTTCATTCATTTTTTCCTCCAATGTCTTATTATCTCACATATGAATTAGCAAAGGGATTATTTTTTTACATGTTTTACATTCAGCGCTGCTAACACTGAAAAACTATTTTAATATTTGCAATTTTTGTTGCAAATAAATGTGCGGAGAGCTCATAAATTTGTTCATGATATCTTATTTGCAACATGATTTTGTGACACACAAGCTAAGTTTTGTGGGTACAATATTCTGTTAGCTTAGATATCAATTGTAGAAAATATCATTTTTCATCATTTGGTATTTAAGTAATGCTTTCAGTTTTTAGAACTTAACAGTGGTTGTAGTTATAGAAATTTCTTTAGCTTAAATGCATATAATTATTAAAATGATTCCCATTAATCAGACTACTTCATTTACTGCAAGAAAAAAATCTTTAAAGGCATGTCAGAGAAAACTTCTGAAATATTTACTATGAATTAATGTTTACTATAAGAAATTTAATTCATAGATTCTTAGATTTAAATAAAAGTACGTTATAATTTCTTCTTTATATTATTTCAGGATGAATTTAGCTTTGATTATCTATTTTCAACAGTGGCATTTGAAATAGTAATTTTAAGAATCTTAATGAACTTATTTTCTTCAAAACCATTATCCTGGGGTATTCTTAATATATGAGTTACGTGTTTGTCTTTAAAATCATTATCTTGTAGATGGGCTTTGCTGTGGAATTGAGGCAGAATATTTAATGCAGGTATTTAAACCACAGCCTAACATATGCTATCCTTTGGTCATATATAAGGTTTCAGTTTGGATGACATAGTTATTGCCTTTGAGTAAGACTCAAGGGATTTCTTTCCCAGGTAGCAGTTCTTCAATATACTGAAAAAGGTTTCAACAGCTCTAATATCCTATGTACAATTTGAACTAGTGCTTCATAAGCTAAAAATGTCTTTTCTATTGAAATTAAGACTGGAACATTGACAAATACAGGATATATTTAATCTAATTTGAGCAATTCCACTGGTTAAGATACAGAAAAAACAAATGTGTCCCATTAAAAATGTCCAGCAAAATATTGTATAACCTCTTTCAATCAAAACATAATAATAATATCTTACACAGTTATGAAGGTTTTCCTCATGGTAATTCAAAATTAACAACTCTCTGCAATTCATAGTCATATCTAACCTATAACCCAAGATAATATTGCACCCTGAATAAAAGAAAAAAACTGTACTCAGGATAATTCTAATCTTACTTTCCTGGGACTAAAACTAGGAAATAACAATGTAAGCCCTTTCAGAGTATATCAATTCAGAAAATAATTTTATATAGTTTATTAATTTTGAGCCCTTGTAAGGTAAATGTCAAAGAAAAAAAGAACTAGTTCCAAAATTGGTTGCCTCTATGACTAATGTATTAACAGCCTTTGAATGATTGGAAACATACTGCTAAGAATATTAAACATATAAATTATATCTCTGGCTTTGTATCTAGTTTTTAACAGAAGAAACAATACATTAAGGAAAGAAACAAAATAATCAGTCTTAGTTAACTTTACATTAATATGGGTATTGACACTAAAATCCTTAACTTTTTCACACTTCTTACATATGGTTATCCAAATAGCATCATGGTTATAAATATCCAACAGCATCTATAAATCATAGATTCAATTCTATATGTACGTATATAGTGTCCTTACATTGATTGAAGAGCAGCAGGTTGCTATTCAGTTATTCTATAGATATAAGGTTGCCAAACGGTCTTTTTCTTCTCAGCTAGGAATTAAGGAAAGAACACGCAATTTAGAACTTTCCAGTAAATCAAAGAGAAAAGCAGTCTTACCTCCGTTTTATATGGCAGAGGAGGTCCCCGGCATGTTCCTCCCAGTGCTCCGGGTGAGCTGCTCGGGCCGTTTCAGCACCCGGACAGCTCCTGGGCTTATAGAGAGCCGCTGCGCCTGACTCCGCACTGCCACACTGACGTCACCGGGCTCAGCCACGAACCCGAGCACAAGCGAGTTTTTTCAAAGAACCCAAGAGAAAATAATCACTTTATATATTTGAGGGGGGGAAAAATGCTGCATGCTTACGCCACCTGTCTTTTCGTGGCAAAAATTGCAGTTTTTTCTTTCATCAAAATTTTTGAGGCTTGAAATAAAATGCTCTGCACAATTTCCCTTAGAAATAAAGAAATCTGTCAGACAGACATGGCTAATTGAAATATAATCTCATCTGTGTTCTAATATCTTGTGATAAGTGTTTCTTGTTGCTGTTGTTTTTGTCGTTATAAAAAAGTTTACACACAAGGACTTTTTTTTCTACATTGTCCACAAAGAAATTACATTACCATTCCTTTGTATACTCCAAGAGGAATGGAAGGCACATTATTAATATGAAAAGTCATATTTCATATCATGACCAGAAGCAAAATTGTTTTTAAACTCCATTTATTTGAATAAAAAAGAAAGTATTCTCTTTTTTTTGTATGAGAATAAACTTTAAGGCTCTAATGAGTTGGAATTTTGCTTTAGAGCTTCAATATAATTTTGAAGCAGGTATTTCTAAGATTTCAGGTCTACTAGTTGATAATTCTATATGAATCTGTTGGTATCTTTTGCAATATCTGTCTCAAAAAAGGAGGCTTAGAGGTTGAATGTTAATGAAAATACTTCCATTAAATAAAAAATGGATTCTTTTACTGTTAGAGAAAAATGTGACACGTATGTAATGGGAATTCATCTGTAATTGAGAGGAAGTAGCTATAAATATTTTTCTTTTCCTGTGGAATCAGATGAATTGAATACCTTTCATAAATGTGACCAATCCAGGGAATAAGATAGTAGTTAACTCCCAACCTCTCAGATTTGTAATTCATGACCAGTGCTCTGCTTTGCCAGATAACATGATTATTTATTTTAATAATTCATACAAGTCTAAATTTTTACCTATTTTATTAAAGATGTGTTTTCTAGAAACTGTATGTTTTGAAATATACTTTAAGTATGAAAAGAATCTTGCTGTATAAGAGATCCCTTTATATCTAGGGTTAAATGAATAATCAGCTACTGATTTGTCCATTCAATAAGTTGCAATGCCTACTAAGCACCAGATACAAAGATGAATTATATATGTATGTTAGTTTATATATGATATCATATATATATATATGAAAGCTTTTTATGACATCATATGTATATGACTATATATATATGGCTCTCTATATATACTTTTGAGGATCCTTTAGTCTAGTGGGGATGACAGACAAACAGATTATTTTGATATAAATTGGAAAGCACTAAGAAAGAGGTTAGCCAGAAGTGTTTGGGAAGCACTGTGGAGAGCCATTTGGTTCCATCTACAAATTCAAGGGAAAAAAAAGCCTCCTGGGAAAAGAAGGCTTTGCTAAGATATCTCATTATCACGTTTTATTAAAATGATTTCTAGCTATGTTAGGTAAACCACAGTATTCTTGAAATCCTCAAGGAAATAGGAATAGTTTAAAATATTAGGGAAAAAACAATCTTAGGGAAAATTACCCTTGATTTTTCCCTCCTCCCTTCCTTCTTTCCCTGCTCTCCTATTGAAAATATTTGATTTTTCCAAATGACCAGACCACCATCATCTGTGAATTGACATGGAACTCATAGTTTCAGACTTAAACCCTATGGCCAATTCATCTAATATTTTTATGCTTCTTAATGAGTTTTTAGAGCAAGGTCAAGTGCTAGGTTAAAGAGAAAAGGTTGAAAATCCCATTTCTCAACCACTATCTCAATGATGTCGGCTCTTTTGCTGCTATTTTTGTTAGCTTTATATACATAATAACATTTTCTTTAACCTTGATAAATATTTAAGCCACTCTGAGTTTGACCTGATTTGTTTTCTAGTAGTTCTGTGTGGCCACTTGAACTAACCAGTATCAATACTGCCCCAGAAAATTCTGCAAGTTTAATCTTGAAGGGTTGGTTCAACATAGGTCTCAATAGCTCTCAAGGAAGTCACTCTTGACTAGGCTAGTTCAGGAATTGAACTTTTTTAACAAGGACCAGAAGCTATAGGGCTTCTAAGGCCCCAAAGTCAATCTCTTTCCTGAGGTTAATCATCCAAAATCCATACAAAACGTCATTCAAAAACTCCAATTGAGATGTCAGGAGGCAGCTGCTGGGATGGACTGGCTCCATCAGCTACAGGTGTGGGTAGAGTAATGAGCCATATGTGGGTAAGTGAATTCCTGCCTACTGTATGATACAAAGATAAATACGTATCATTTAGTGAGTTCCATTATGTTCCAAGCACTGTAGTTGGAATTTCTACAATCTAATTTAATCCTCGTGTAACTACAACAGATAGTTATTTTTATCTCCATTTTGCAGAGGACAAAACCGAAATTCAGAAATAAATAAGTCAGCCACTGGTTCCTCACTCATAACTTGTAGAGGTATGATTTGAACCTAGTTCTTTCCAAAGGTATTTCCATAACTCTGCTGGGTTATAGGAATAGAGAAATGAGTATGGCATGGATCCAACCATTAAAGATCCAAGTCTAGAATGTCGCCACTTTGACAAAAGTCCTCAGGGGTTGTCCCAATTGCTTTTCTTGGTCACTGTCCAGATGGCCTAGGCCCAGACTCCTATCTGGGACAGCAAAAATGGAAAACAAGAGTTGACATTAGATCACTTTAATATTGCTATGTGGCATATTATAATGTCTTCCAAACAAGAGAGTAATTACTGAATTTGGAAAATTCTACTCACCAGCAGCCTGTGTTCTATAGATTTTTCAATGAGTTATATTTAACATAGCTCTAGAAATCATTAATTGTTTTTGCCAGTAGTTACTTGTTCTAAAGGAAACTATTTTCTGAAATAGAAATCTATTTGAAGAAGTTAAAATGTAATATATAGAGAGAAGGCAGCATTTTTGTTGATGTGAAATCTTTTAGAGCATGTATAATATATTATAGATAACCTATAAATCTTTTTATTACTAAGCCTGAGATAAAATCATTTTAAATGTTCCTTAGAAAATTTTAATTTTCTGTTAGGTCCAAATTACCAACTATTATTGCCTCTGAAAAACAAAGCTCTATATCTTGAACATTTTTGAAATAATTATGTACTGTGTATGATAATAGTTTTTACTAAATTAGCTTGAATCATCAACATGTGCTGTTAAGATCAAGCCAATCATTCACAATTCAAATCTAAGTAATTAGAATGGACTAATTTGTTTTTATGATCAGATTTTCTTAAATCTTAGTCATTTCATTCTTTGTTATTCAATTTCATATTTCATTTAGACCAGACTTTGAATATTTTTTTGTCATTTGTACAAGCAATCTTAGTAATCCCTCAATTTGAAGTGTATCTCTCTTCCACGCCATTACATTTCCCATTTTGTTTCAATTTATATGAAAGCAATTAAGATTCAGAAGCCAATGTGTTTTCTTTTTCCTCTTTCTCTCATCTCCTTCTCCCCTGTCTCTTAACTCCTTCATCCTTCTGTCCCTTGGAAGATAAGACCCATGGAGGAGTCCAGTCTGCAGCATGTATGACCTGAGGTCCTCCAGCATTTGCCAGGGGCAAAGCGTGTCTTCCCCCACCCCTAAAGGCCTGGGCTACTTCTCATTGCTCATTCCTCACGTCTGCCTCCCTTCTCTTCTGTTTACTTTTCCTTCTTTATACTCCTTGTTTACTCTTTGCCTCCTGGATGCACTGCTTCCAAATTTTATCTAAACTTCTTTCTTTTAGTTGTAGTATACTTTCTTTATTAATAACCATTCCTGTCATAAGATGACTTTTTTTTTTTAACTCCCAATCATAGAAGAATGAAATGTTTTACTACTTCACTTGCAAAGGCAGAGCCTGCCAAACTGCTTTCAGAGAACATATAAATCAGGAACTGGGTACATTTAATACTGTAACTACCTAGTTCCTCAGACAAAATTCACTAATTCTAAGAGGCAGGAACTCTGTTTTCTGCCACTGTACCCTCACACCTACCCCATTGCCTTGCCACAATGGCTGGCCAAAATGATTTGTGTTCAATTGAGTTAACATGTCCTCATTTCTACTGTCAAAGTTCCATCTTGGAATGTTTTTGTCATTTCAGTGTCTTTAGGCAAATGAACTGCCTTTGTATGTGAGCTTCAAGCACTACTAGCAAATTATGTATAGATTTCTTTTAAGGAAAATTTTCTTTCACACTATTTTTCTACTCTTTCCCTTATTTTGTATAACATTTTTCCCAGTATTTGAGTTAAAATTTGAGATTGTACATAAGAAAAATGAGCCATTTATAGCTCTAGTATTTGTTTATTCTTTGTTTTGGGGGAAGGTTTTGTTGTTCTTCTTCTTCCTCCTCCTCCTTTTCCTCTCACCTACCCCCTCCTCCTCCTCCTCTTCTTCTCTTTCTTCTTCTTATCAAAGTACCACGTTGCTAGTGGCCCTAGATAAATTAGGTAACATTTAAGGCCCCTTTTAATCCTTGGACACTGTGCCTTTTTTCTTTGTGAAATGGGATTTGACTTTGAAATTATTTTTGCATTTGCCTACTAGGTACTAAAATATGATCTTTCTCATAAACTCTCAATGAGAGCCACTTAAATAAATTTAGGCTTTCTTTTCCATTGCCTTTGGATTCTAGAACCATCTGGTGCTTGGAAGAAAAGAAAGTACCATTCCTGTAATCTAATACCATGCATGTTTGAGCATCTGCTTCCTCAATGGATTTGGAGAAAGAAGTTTGTGCACTAGAAGTTAATTACTTTGTTTAAAACAACACTGAATGTCTCAATCTTTCAGATTCTCCTGGCATAATTGTTTTGTGAATCAACATTTTGAGTATATACATACAAACATTTTAACAAGGATATTTTCTGTTTGAAAATCTCCCAACTATGTATTTCTATACCTCCTTTTAAACAGAAGCCCAAGGAGATGTAGGAGAGTCTTCAAGGTCAAAACTTAGCATCTTCATGGTCAAGTTTAGCATTTTGTGTTCAGGATTCCCACTGATTCACCAGATGACTTTCACAGTTCACTTAGCCTTTGTTGGGATTTTAGAGTGCTTATTTTGATAAAATGAGTGTATCACTTCTGGAGGTAGAGTATTCACATGTGTAATATGAAGTCAGGAGCTGAAAAAAGGCTCCCCAACCTAAAATCTCTTCCCCCAAAGAAAGCCACTGAGACTGTATTCTACATCTCAGGCATTTTTTTTTTTTTTGAACTTTTGGTATACAGTCTGGGAATTAGCACATAAATCAAATCATCTATTACTTTGACACTGAAGAAAGGAGGACATGCTACAGGTAGGGTGATTTAAAGCATCTGTTAGAGCAGTGATTCTCAGTGTGGTTCCAGATCAGCAACATCAGCATCACCTGGAAAATAACAAAGCAAATTTTCAGACCCCACTCAGATCTACTGAATCAGAAACTCTGGGGATGGATCCTAGTGATTGAGGTCCTATGACCCCTCTAGGTGATTCTAATGGATGCTATGTTTTGACTGACAGAAAGTTACACCATAAGAAAGCAAGCCTGGGGTGGGGGGGGGAGCAGTCGGTTAAGCATCCAGCTCTTGGTTTTTGTTCAGATTGTGATTTCAAGGTCATGAGATCAAACCCCACATTGGGCTCCCTGCTCAGCAGGGAGTCTGCTTGAGATTTTTTCTCCCTCTCCCCCTGCCCCTCCTGCTTATGCTCTCTCTCTATAAAGTAAATAAATAAATCTTTAAAAAGAAAGAAAGAAAGCCTGAGAAAAGAGCGATAAGGTGGACCCTGAGAATCTTCAAAGGCCAGAACAAAGATTGTAAAATAAAGATAAGAACTCTGACGATGGGGAATGTGGGGGCAAAAAATGAAGTAAAAAATAACAAAGAGAAACATGGCTAATAAATTTACAGTTTTGCTTTAACCAGCCCCTTTTAAAGGTTCCTTAATAACTCAAAAGTCCTTAGAGTCCCACAAGCAAATATTAACAAAATGAAATGCATCTGTACCACTGGTCCTTTGTGAGTATTTGGAGAAGTTGCCTCAGCAGCTTTAAATATGGGGAAATGAAATAGCCCCCGGATTGCTGTCCAAGGGGCTTAGAACTGGAAGCAGTGATTCCAAGGCCATTTCATACATTACATCTGGGATAAAGAAGAATACTAAAAATTTGATTAGTTAAAACAAGTCATAGCAACACTATAGTAAATTTGATTCTCTATCTTTATCAAAAGATATGGTATTTCCGGGGCGCCTGGGTGGCTCAGTCGTTAAGCGTCTGCCTTCGGCTCAGGTCATGATTCCAGGTCCTGGGATCGAGCCCCGCATTGAGCCCCGCATCAGGCTCCCCGCTCCGCGGGAAGCCTGCTTCTCCCTCTCCCACTCCCCCTGCTTGTGTTCCCTCTCTCGCTGTCTCTCTCTCTCTGTCAAATAAATAAATAAAATCTTTTTTAAAAAAAAAAGATACGGTATTTCCATGCCTTTCTTAGACGGCATAATGAAACACTAAGTTTTCCTTTTCTCACACCTTTAAATTTTTCTCATATCAGAACTGTTCATTAAACATAAAACCAAATTTAAATATAAATATATCTGACCTTTTTTTACAGTTTTTCTAGAGACTTGCTCGCTAGTCCATTATTTATTCTCATTATGGAAATGCTACTGACATTTGTAAAGAATATCTCTTTCTCAACCTAAAAAGACTTCATTTTAAATTGATTCTTGAATAAATACAGATGAGTTTATCTGAGTCCAAACTAGTTCATAGATTATCATGATTGGAAAGGTATATAAAATGTCATCTACTCTTCCCTAGTCTATTGCTTTCATCTACTCTGTCATATCTCTAACAGCCTTCCAGCCTATATTTAAACCAAATACCTCCAATGACAAGCAACTCATTATTTTCTAATGCCACTTGTTATTCCATCTTTGGACAACTTTATTCTTAAATTTTGGGTTTCTCCCCTTGTAGTGGTCTGAAGTATGACCTCTTGTAGGCTTCACTATGGATCCCAGTTCAGAACTTCAGGGCTCTGTGGAGCTGGTCTCAACCCTCTTCCTATGAACAGAATCATGTCTCCGCCCCCACTCTGTTTTTCCTAAGTGAAATAGCTCTACTGAATTTTCTTCATGAGTCATGGTTCTGGTCCCCACCCCCAAAGCACATTCTTTGTCTTAATTCAAAACTCCAAACAGCATCTAACTCAGAACAGACATTCATCCCAGTCCCTCTGCCTAGAAAATCTCCCCAACCCTACATTGCCTGCTTTTCCCTTTGAAGCTCTTACTTCCAAGGAAGCTCAGTTACATTTCCTCTGAAGAACCTTCTCTGACTTCCTGATATAGCAAATTCTCTCCAGAATATTCTCTCATGGACCACATATCTCTCCTGGTTAATACATATTGCAGTTGTAATGTAGCATTTATTTGTGAGATTCTTAGATTATTCTCTTCCCAGTTGACTATAATCTCTTTGAGGACATGAGGTCAGGGATCTTGTTTTGTTTCTTTTACTCTGTATGCAAAAGCCATCCAAACCAACCTTAAAAATAATCACATCTACAAATAAGCATATCAAGACCCGAGCTGACCCCATTCCCTCCCAATCTCTTACCTCCTTCTCAATGTCCTCACATGATCAATTATAATCCTTGGCCCTCCGTTCCAACCATGGAATGATAATCTCAGCTCATTCCTGCATTCCCTCACCAACCCCTCCTTCCCTAACTATTGCTAATTATTCAGGTTGCTCCTTTCTTATTTGTCCATTTTCACAGCCTCTTCATGCCCCCTTATGTTTGGTCTTTCTCGGAATCTCTTCCCTATCCAGTGTTTATCACTAATCTTTCTCACGTGTCTTTTTCCGCCAGGAAGCTAGCAACTGAAGGGAAATAATTTCTACTTTTATTCTGAGCCACCACTCAGAAAACACTGTTGTGTGAATGACTGGAGTGTTTGATTAAAAAAAAAAAATCACAATAAATTTATATTAATTGTCTACTAAATACAAACCATGGGGGCTTGATCCTTAGAAATACAGTAGCAAATTATCTTCCAACATTTTTCCATTATGAGGCTCCTCTGCTCAACTGGAACCAACTGGATTGACTTTCCATACATAGTTCAAGATCTTTCACTGATTTTTTTTTTTTCTTAATGCTCTCCCATACCTTCCAGTCCCAACTTCTTGGATTTTCAGCTTTAATTATATAAATGTCTTTACCAGCAGCTATACTGATTCTCATCAGGTCCATCTTCAGCCACATCATTCTCCTTGCCCAGAAAATGGTCTACCTCTTTTCTCCACCACTGTGATTCTTTAAAAACAAAATTTAGTTGATTTGTCTCCTCAGGGAGGCCTTCCTTGATCAATCCCTAGCCCCTGCATGCAGTTACTCCATTTATTAGACCATTAGATTTTTAACCTGAGGTCCACTGAATCCCATGAAATTGAATGCAAATGTTTATATTACAGCATGCTTTTTTATCAGACAGCTCCAGAGATATAAATAGATGCTCAGGTGAGTATGTAAGCTTAAAATTTTGTTCTAACTCTTAGTACTATTTGCTAAGTATTTCTAATTCTCCCCTCTTCTGGGAATACAACATAATTACATTTCTTGGACTCATGATGGGGTTCTAGCCTATGAGCTTAGGTGGACATATCAGAGTTCACTTTCCTTCACCACAGTGGCAGGCAAGGTTTGAGACAGTGGCTGCCCACACAGCCTGGTCCCTGAGTGACTGACTGCAATGTGGAGTGTTGCCTTCCAGACCTTTCAGTGGCGTGCAGAGTAAGTAAGAAATAAAGTTGTTTTAAACAATTGATTTGGGGGGATTGTTTGTTACTACATAGAACCTTGCTCAAACTGACTGATACAAATATTGAGATCACCTGGTTTAAATATTATTATAACTTGAATTACAGTCATTGGTGAGACAAGTTGGTAACGAGGATTTGTCCTGCTTTCCCCAAGGGGCTCCCTTTATCAAAAGAGTTAATCAGAGGCATCTATGTCTCCTAAAGTATAGAATGCATCACTGGAAGTGATTTGATGTCAGGCATAGACAGGGCAAAAGTAAAATTGAATTACACAGTCTGAAATTTCTTCCTTGTACAATTCTCCCAGTTACATAAAGATGAAATTTTCATCTGGGGGCTAGTATGTTTTTAACAGTTTTCCGACACTTGAAAATCTTCTCTTTTTGGCCTTAGGCTCAGAGCTTTCTATAGGCTGCAGGATCTAAACAGAAATTTATTAACATCTTCATATTTTTATTGAATTTATGGTTTGGGTTGCCTATTTATGTAGGTGATAAAATTTTTAAGTTGAGGCAGTGATACAAACTCCTTTTATTTAGGCTTAACAAAAGACTCGATATAGAAAAAATATTAAGAAAATAGTAGTACAGATAATGCTTAAAGATAGCAAGAAAATTCTTCAAATGACTAATTTTTTAGATATTTTGTGTTACATTGTAGTTCAACCTTGAGTGGGACTTAATCCTCATTTTGGGGTCCAGAACTATTGGTTATATAAGTCACATCTCCCCTTTCTTCCCATGTCCAAAAATGCTATATTCACTAAGCAAAAAAAAAAATCATTTAAGTTTTAAAGACATTTTACTTCCTCAGTAAAACTTTTACTTCCTCAGTAAAAATTTGCCCCAGAGCAAATCCAACAGGCAGCAGTTATTTATGCGGGGAGGTACAATACTGGGCTCCTGCCTGGCTGTGTCACTTCAGGGAAATTACTCAACCTTTCTGAGCCCCTGTTTCTTAATTTGCCAAGTGACGGTGATGTTACCTGGGATAAGGGCCTAAGAGAGTTGCTGCCAGAGTCCAATTATATAATAGTTGTAGAAAATGTTCTGGAAAGTTTGAGGCACTCTGCAGATTATTATTCACCTCCCAGTCCCTGGGAATTCACTGAAACAGGGCTAGCCATATCTGAATTTTGAAACTGTAAGCAAGCTAAAAGATAATTTCCTTTATTCCAATGTGATTAGAATGGATGTCAGGATGCCCCTGCAAGGCAAGTCACTTGCAACCGCCCCGCAGCTGGAATGAGGAAGGAGACAAGTGTTTGCGTAACTGCTGGGAGCAAGTTCCGCTCTCCAGCCTCCAGCCCGCGGAGGTGGAGTTTCTTCTGAAAAGCTGCTTCTGCCACAAGCTGTCTTGACTTCAGCCCCGGCGTGGCGTCAGACGGATGAAATTGAAAGTCAAAACACACGCGGCTACAGGGAATAAGACGTGAGTCATGGTCCGCTGGGGCCGAGGCTCGGGCGGATCGGCAGCAGATCTGAATGGAAGCGAACACCTCATTCCAGGCGCGTGTTGTCGCCGCCGCCGGAGGCCAGGTTCACGGTTTAATCATCAGTCTCCCCGGGCAGCCCTGCACCGAGGCGCACGACGGAAGCAATTTGCACACATTATGCATTCATTACACTCATCCCCTGGCTCTGTCCTAATGAGACTCGGGAACAAGGCTGAAATGTCACGACGCTTGGGGGTCCAGAACACGCTGCTGAAGATGTCCTCAAGGCAGCCGCCGCAGGTCGGTGGAGCCAGGGGGCCTCCAAAACTAACCCTGAAATCGCTGCCAGCCCGAAGGCTCCTAGCCATCTTGGCTGCTGAGCCAATCCGAGTGTTCTGAGTGCATGAGACTCTTCAGAGTCTCTTTTGGGCATTCCCCCCCGCCCCCGGCCCCCACCCTCAATTCTGAAGTCTCTAAATTGTCTGCGTCTATCTCCCTAGTACCCATCAGTCAAGTTGGGTTTGGGGTCTTGTAACAATAGCAACCAAAAGCCCAGGAGATAAAATCCTGTTCTTCTCCCGCAACAGTGAATTCCTTCCTTCTGAGCAATGCTTCATTACTCTTCATCTTAGCCAAAAGCCAAGAATTCTCCGTTTATTAAAAGGAGAGAGATGCAGTTAATAGGCACGTTCTGGCGCCAGACTGCTTGGGTTTGAACCGTTCCTCTGCCACTCACGAGCTGTGGGGGCCTGATCAGGTTATTCTCTCTGCTTTTGCTTCCTCCCCCATAAAATAGAAATAAATCATCAGAGTGGGTATGGGTTCTGTGCAAACTCAATCAGAACATATAAGCATTCAATAAATATAGTGCTATTATTATTAGCAAGCATTTATGGGATATTTTCTTTGTGCCAAGCACTGCATCAGGCAACAATGTTACAACGTGAATAAGACTCATAGGAGGGCTGCCCACATAGAGTCTAGGAGGAGAAAATGGCTTTTGGGGAAACCATCTATACAAACCTAAATGCAATGGGCTGTCAGAAATGTGTACTCAAGCAGCAGTGGAGGAGATCTTGATTAATTCTGCAGAGGAGGGATGCAGATGATTTCAGGTAGCGGGAAACTTTGAACTTGGCTGTCTAAGATGGACGGAAACTACCAAGAGAAGAACAGAAGAATTTGTTTCATCTTAGTCCCCCAGGGGGCTGAGATTTTACACAACACTTTCTTCAATTGTCCTAAATGCAGACTGGTCCCACACCCTACATGTGACTCACAAGATATGCAGCTGTTCTGGACCCTCAGGGTCCAGTGCCTTTTCCCCACACTTGTGCTTCTCCAGAAGACGATGCATGTTCCAGAGGTTAGCTGTGTCTCCCAAACCCAAAGATACTAAGCTTAGTAAAAGAATGGGTCTATTTTTAAAAAAAGAAAGAGACTTGCTGAAGGCCAAGATTTTCTCTATTTGTCTGGATATCCTGGTCTTTGGGTCTTGATATAGGATCTCGTAGCTTTTAGCCATAATAGGACAATGAGACAACCACATTTCAGAATTCTTGGATGAGAAAAGTTAAAGCAGGACCTATTAACCGTATACCAGCAAAGATGGCTCAGATGGGATAAATTCGGTTATTGGTCACAAATGACATCCACTCTGAAATTCATAGAATACAGCACAAGTTTTGTTTTGTTTTGTTTTACAAATTCAGTCAAATCCAATTCAATTCAGTAATTATTTATGGAGTTTTTACTGTCTGCCAAGTGTTACGGACAATACTGTAGCTACAACACAGGAAGCAGGAAACCACACAAATACACACAAAGTTAAAGTAGGAAAATGAAGCACACAGAACAATTATAATAGTTAACGTTAATTAAGTTTACTATGTGTCACACTCTCGACAATTACTGTCTTTACAACTAACTTTATAAGGCAGGGAATGTTACATGTTGAACCATCCGAAATTGTCATTTTTATATTGAAAATCGTTGAATATAGACAATTTTCTGTGATTCAAACTAATATTATCACCATTTGGTTGATGAGGAAGCTGAGCCTCAGAGTGTCATAAACACAAGTGACCTGTGCTCAGACCACCTGGATATGATTTCTGACTACACTTCTTAGTAATATTTCCTACCTTTACAAGGATTAAGTGGAAAACTATAATAAATGTTAAGTTCCTGGTACATTATGAGATCTTAATAATTTTATTTTCTATAGCAATTTAGCTCCTCCTTAAGGGGGAAAAAGAAAACAAATAGACTGACTCCATTTCCTAGGCAATCAGGTGATTGGGGTTGAGGACGTGGCCTCCAGGTACACTGGGTTGAATATGAGATCTGGCCCTGTTTGCCCCAGTTCCAGAATCTGGAAATATGGACGCATTTGAAGGTAACAGTTAGACACAAGGCTAAGTTAGAGCCAAAAAAAAAAAAAAAAAAATCCTAAATCAATCATGAATGCCAAGGAACTAGACAAGAGAGAGAATCTGAGTAAGTAGCTAAAGACTCTGATGGGTAGAACCTGGAGCAATCACTGAGTTCAAGGTCAGGAAACTTGGGAGGCAGGCCCTTTGCTGGGTTTCTGGAGACTTGGGATGAGCCTGCTAGTTTTGATTAAAGTGAACACTGAGAAGCTGACAGAAACTACTAGAATGGAGCATGAAAAGAACATAGAAAGTAAAAGGGCCAAAATGTCAAGAGCATCCTGTTGGTTGTGTCATTGATGGCCATTTCCCAGAAGCCATGGCAATGGAAAGTTTTCCAAAGACTCCCCAAAAATCTTCTTCCACTATTTTCTTCTCTTTGCTGCCCCAGGGCTACTGGGGCACCTGGTGATCATGCTGGACAGTTATAGGAACTCTCAACTCCCTATTGGTATTGAGATGACAGCTTTCACCCACATAATCCCACTATTTTATCCCACCTGAAGGTATGACCACTTAAGTGAAGTAAATTTAAACTTGAGAATTTGGTGATCATCTTTTAAACAAGTAGAATCCCCACTAGTGGGTCTTACACAGGCTACATGGTGTGTTCTGCCTCAGCCTCCCACATGACTCCATTAATCTTTGAAAGAAGCAATTCCCTCCTTCAAGAGCCACTATCACTCAGGGGGTTTTAACTAGAGGTGCAAAATCTAGCAAGATGGATATGGGCTTTGCTACATTCAGATTTGTATCATTTTACGTATGTCTATTCATCATCTCTCATGTAATTACTTGTCACCATCAACTCAAACCAAGGCCACAGAGCTTTTTTTTTTTACTTTAAAAAGGAAGTGGCGCTTCTCCAGGGGTCCTACACCTTCTTTGGCCCCACACAGGCCTGTCTTTCCATGGCAGCGTCGCGAACTTCAAACCTTAGCTTGGTGAGCACCAACCATATTGGAACTTAAGTTACTTGAAGTCCTGTTCTCTGATAGAACCAATCTGTAATAATGGCAGAAAGTGCCATTTGAGGGCGCCTGGGTGGCTCAGTCGGTTAAGCGACTGCCTTCGGCTCAGGTCATGATCCTGGAGTCCCGGGATCGAGTCCCGCATCGGGCTCCCTGCTCGGCAGGGAGTCTGCTTCTACCTCTGACCCTCCTCCCCCTCATGCTCTCTGTCTCTCATTCTCTCTCTCGCAAATAAATAAAATCTTAAAAAAAAAAAAAATTAAAAAAGAAAGTGCCATTTGAGTAACCTTCCACTGACGCATTCATTCGGTCATTTCCTCATTCATCAAATGTTTACTGAACTGATTGAATTATTCAAGAAGGAAGGAGCTGCATTCCATGCCCTCCTAGAGCTCACAGGGTGGTGGTTGGGAATGAGGGTGGTTGCATGGAGGTGGGGTGAAAGACGTACATGCATAAATCATTGTCAGATAAAATAGAATAAAATACATTCTCAAGAGAGGCACAAGGAAAGGGCCAAGAGGGAATAAGTAATTAATTCTCCCAGAAGCTTAAGAAAGCCTTCATGGATATTGTGGCATTTGAACAGGATCTTGAAAAAAGATTTCAGGTAGGAAAAAAGGTGACGTAAGAACATGCTCTACTGAGTGAATGACATAAGCAAGGTGCAGAGCAGGGAGGAAATAGATCTGTTGGAGAAAACGGAATTCGATTTGCCGCAACAACAGTTAACGTTTATTAAATGTTTACCTTGTTCCAAGCACAGGGTTAAGTGTTTTAAATAAATTATAACACTCATCCTTGTAATAATCTTATGAGATAGTACCCTTAATTATTCCCTCTTTACGGAGAAGGAAACTGAAGGCGCAAAATACCTATTTTTGCCAAGCTCAGGTACTAAGAGGAGCTGAGACAATCCCAGGCCAGTTTGCCCTCCTAACCACGCCCCCACAGCCCCCGCCTCCCAACCACGCCCCCACACTATCCTCTGGATAGTGTAGAGCAAGGTTGGGGGCTTGATAGAGAGGGCTTTGAAAAGCCAGGTTAAGGAGTTGGGGCTTCATTACCATCACACTTTCTAAGTAGAGAAAGGAAATAAATGACAACACAAGGAAAACTACTAGGGCAGCTGTGTGGAGAATTAATTTGCATTTTAATGAGAACGTTAACCGCCTCAAGCTAGAGCCTTTAATGAAGACCTTCCAGATGAAGCTGAGGGTGGGAGCAGCATCAATTTAAAGAGACCCTCCACGCATCCTGCGAAGGTTGCTCTACGGATAGGAATCCGCCCCCATCACCCGCACACGAAGTCATTTAGATCAGTCTTCTCATTTTACAGACAAGGAAAGAGAAAATCTGAGTTGTTTTGCCCAGAACCTGGCAACCAGAACGTGGCTGAACTGAGATCCAAACGTGGGTCGTTGGTCTCCAAGTCCTGTGTTCCTCCCACCGCGTGACTCAGGTTTAAACTTCCCACTATTTAAACTAGCAGCAGCTCACCAGCAGCCTGCGGCGGACTGCACTTCCAGCCTCCCCTGGATTCGGCCAGGCCAGGGAGCAGGGCTAGCCCCGCCGAGCAGCGAGAGCTCCCCACGCTCATTACTCTGTAATCGGCGCCCCTCGTCACCCCCAAGCTACCTCAAAGTGCATCCTTCCACTGCCCCCACTGCTTCCCACTCTCGCCCACTCGGTTGTTTTGTTTTGTGTTGTTTTTTCTTCCAAGTTTGGACCAAAGCCAGTAATCTAAAAGTACCCAGGGAAGAGTTAAATGCAACAAGTCAGGTTGGGAAGGCAAGCGAACCAGATGCAGAAGATCAAGCTCTTGCTGTATTTTGGTTTTAGTTGAAGCATAGATGACACACAATGTTATATTAGTTTAGGTGTACAACATAGAGATTGGACAAATCTATAGGTTATGCTATTCTCGCCTCAAGTCTGTTACCATACAATGCTGGTACAAGACGACTATTTTCCCTATGCTGTGCCTTTCATCCCTGGGACTTATTCATTCCATAAGTTCCTTCTGTATTTTAAACACAGGACTCTAAGAACAAGAAATTAATCTCAAGACCGCCGTGGAACTAATTCTCCCACAAATTCATAATTGGACACATGGAGCTATTTGCCTTACACCTAATTGCTCCAAATTAGGTTTTGCATACCAGCATTAAAGCCTTGCTGACTTGTTATTCCTGCATTTTTAATGGGAAGAAGCCAGCCTGATTTCAGCTCTATGCCCCTCCGCATACCAATCTCTTATTCATTAGGAGGAGAGTCTGCTTCCTGACAGAAGAGCCACTTTTCATCAAATCTTTCAAATTTTTGCAAAATTTGGCTAAAGTTAACTCCACTAGAATGCCCCTTCCCTCACAGGGATGGTAGCTATATGGGCAAGAGAGGAAGACCGGAGCTAGAGGGCGGGCACTGAAGGACTGGCCCAGGCTCTGCCACCAAAGCAGCTGGGGTGAGCAAACACAGGCACCCCTGGGCAGCTGTCTAAGGAAGTTCCATTTGCTGGGGAAGGTAGGAGAGCAGTGATCCTCCAGATCAGGAACATGGCAGCACTGATGGTGATCCCAGTAGCTGGAGGGATCGCAACAGGATCCACTTACCCAGAGGAGAGTTCTGATCATACCCAGGTCAGGTGTGAGAGACCAACCAAGCAGGTGGGGTGTGGGTTCTTGACCACTCTCTACTTAAAGTCCTTCAGTGGCTAGCCACTTCTCCCAAATGAATATCCCAATCCCTACCAGCGCTCATCAGTCTCTCTCTGCTTGCCTCCCAACTCCTACCTCCTTTCACTCCAGTCTTACCTTTCTGTTCCTCAGTCCACCTTAGGGCTTTCTACCACCCCAGCACCTTTGCACATGCCATTTCCTAAATGTGAAATGTGGTTCCTAACCCCTCCTAATTAACTTCCATTCAGTCCATAGCCTTCACTGTACTCATCATTTCCTCACAGAAGCCATCCCTGACCTGGGTTAAATGGCTCCTTTTTTACAAACTCTCGGAGAATTTAATTGCTTACTGTATTGACTACATTTTCTTATTTTCTGTATTCTTGATGCTCTGGCTTTTGAGGCCTTGGTCTTGAAGTAACTGGTTCTTGCAAGGCGGACTTTTTCCTGCAGGTGGTAAATGACTTGCCTTGCAAGCATGCCTTTGATACAGAAAGCAACCAACCCAGAGCCTACACCACACTATCTCTTTTATCAAACTTTCATACACCAAATCACCCCAGGGCCAGGTACTGGACAATTAGGGACCTACCATCCAGAGCCTGCTGAAATTATTCAAACTACCTGATCCTAAGTTTACTCAGAATACCTGCCCTGCTCACCCACTCCTTCCCACCAAAATCCCAATAAAGGCTCTGGGACATGCTCTGTTCTTTCCCTCTCTCTGCCTCCTGACTGACCCCAATCCTTCTCCATGTCACCCTGCATGGTGTGTGTTATCTCCTCTTTCTGAAAATATGAACTTCTTATATTTTTGAAAAAAAAATTTTTTTTCTTCTATTTTTTTGTATCTATATAAAATGATGGATGTTAACTAAACTTATTGTGGTGGTGATTTCATGATCTATATATATGTGAAATCATTATGCTGTACACCTTAAACTTATACAGTGTTGTATGTCAATTATATCTCAACAAAACTGGGGAGAAAAAAAACTTCTTCCTTCATGACAAATCTTTTCTGTGTCTGTCATCTTACCATACCTGGTTAAAACAAATCCCCAATATACTTTAAAACAATGTCACAGGACTTTCTTCAGCCACTTCTATGACTGTTTTATGTGCCCCCCCACTAGACTGTGAGGTCCCTGAAAGCAGATTCCATATCTGTCTGTGCTTACCTTTTTATCCCTGTACCTAACTCTTAAGAGACACTCTAAAAAAGAACAAATATTCCCAGTCCCATGAGGACTAGCAGAATTACACAGGAAGAGGGAGGCGGAAACCTGTCATAACAACCAAGTTGACACAGCCAAGCATGGGAACAGACTGGACACATAGATCTATCTAGGTGGGAACCCTGAGCTCCCTTAACAGAGGGGAGAGATAGGCTGGAGAGATAGGCTGGAGAGATAGGCTCAATTCCAGTTAGGTCTGCGTCACTAGTATGTATGCCAAAGGCATCAATAACTTGTTGAGAGGATCTGGGGGCCTGGGGGCTTGGAGAGACATGGTCAGACTGACTGGTGAATCAGCATTTTGGTGCACCCCACCCCGAGTGAGCCTCCATAGGCCACCTGCTTCACCTGAGGTTCTCAACCATCTAGACAACATAGGAATGGTAAAAATTATACATGAACGAGGGGGCAGGAAATGGGGACTCCCCTTTACCAAGGAGAAAGCTATAAGTGGTCAGGAACTAACTTTGTGAGTGTGTATGTGTTTGTTTTTATTTAATTTTTTATTGTGATATTATTGACATATAACATTGTGTAAGTTTAAAGTGTACAATGTGTTGATTTGATACATCTGTACATTACAATGTAATTACCATCGCAGCCTTAACTCACACCTCTATGGAGCCACATAATCATTTCTTTTTTGTGGTGAGAACCTTTAAGGTCTAGTCTCTTGGGCGCCTGGGTGGCTCAGTCGTTAAGCGTCTGCCTTCAGCTCGGGTCATGATCCCAGGGTCCTGGGATCGAGCCCCGCATCGGGCTCCCTGCTCGGCGGGAAGCCTGCTTCTCCCTCCCCCACTCTCCCTGTTTGTGTTCCCTCTCTCGCTGTCTCTCTCTCTGTTAAAAAATAAACAAAAAATCTTAAAAAAAAAAAAAAAAGATCTAGTCTCTTAGCAACTTTGAAGTTTATAATATTGTATTGTTAACAATAATAGGAGGTTACTTTTCATATTTGTCTGAAAGAAGGCATCTGTGTTCTCAGCACGCCCTTAGGACATCACAGAGTGTTTCTGGAAATATGTCGTTGACACCCAAGGGCATTTAGGAACACAATCTGAGTGACGGTTGACATAGCTATAACTGTAAAATAACAGCACTGATATGATAGCCAACTCCCAGGGCTTAATCACAGGATACAAGAGTGTCACTGTCGCTTCTCACTTTCTCTCTAAAATGCGTCACAGAGGCTCAACATGCATCCTGTGCCTTGTGTTGGAAGCTTCAGCTCTGCTCTCTGACACAGTGTGTCCAATTAGAAGCCCAGCATCTAGCATCTCTGACCCCATCTGTGGGAGGCAGGCTCCCGAGCTCTGGATTCTATTTCCAGCCTCGAAGATGATGAGCCCAGGGATCTGACGCATCCAAACACCTCGCCTGTTGTTTCCTAATTGACAGCCTGAGAGCATCGCATCAAATGATCCTCTCTCCAAACCCAATTAAGTAGCTTGCCTGTCCCGGAAGGCAAGTTTTTTAAAAATGCCCTTTTATCCCCGTTCTCCATTCTCATTCCCCAACTCCTAACACCTCCCCACAGGCAAGCATGCTAATGTGTTTAATGTGGATCTTTTTTGCTTGTTTGTATTCTTGCAAAATGGGCTTTGTTGTGGTTCTCTGTGCATGTATTTTTAATTTATGTAAATTGTATTGTGTTAGATGCCTCCTTTCATTTCTTATGTCTTTTGTCATTCATCACTACGCCTCTCTAGTTTAGTTGCTAGGTGTACATCTGATGTGCACAGTATGGATGCTCACACCTTACCTGGCCACTGACCCAGCGATGGATGTTCTGATTGCTTCCAGCTCTCCATCATTGCAAACAATGTTGCAGAAGACATCCTTGTGCATGGCCCCTTACATCTGTGCATATTCTTATTTTTCTAAGGGCCAGATTGCTCTCCGGAGGTTCTTGAGAGATTCTCTATTCTCGAATTCCCATCCTGGTGAATGCTTTGGCATTTTCCAGCCTCCCATTTTTTGCCAAACTAGTATGTGTATAGTGATATCTCATTTCTTTAATTTGTGTTTACCCAATTGCTAATGAATTTGAACAATCCTCCGTATGTTTGATGGCCTTTAGGATTTCCTCTTCTGGTTACATTGTCTATTTATATCCTTTGCCTATTTTTCTTTTGTGGTTGTTTTCTTCTAGAGTCTTCATATTAATCCCTTGTCAGTCTCACATACTGCAACTACCTGCTCCCATTCTACCATCCATTAACTTTGTCTATAGCATCCTTTATTGAACAAAAATCCTTAATGTGGATGTCATGAAATTTATCATATTTTATCCTGAAGTATTCATTCAAGGTTTCATTTCAAAAGATTTTCCTTACTTCTGTGTCACAAAGATATTTTACTTTTTTTTTTACTAATAAGTTTATAATTTTACTACCTATATTTAGGTCTGGAATCCCTTTGAAATTCACTTTTAGTTGTGGTATTAGTAGAAATCCAGTTTCATTTTTCTCCATACAGTGAGCCGCTTTTTCCAATCTCACCTAATAAGCCAACTGTAAATACCCTATTGATTTGTGGTGCCACATTGATTGTATATGAAGTTCTATATATTCACAGGACTGTCTCTGAGTTCTTCATTGATATATGTATCTGTTCTTGAACATATGCCATACTCTTTTATTTTACTGACTTTGTAGGCTATTTTGATTTCTGTAAGGGCTAGCACATACTTTTAATGAGTTTTGGGGACGGAGGTTGTTTGTTTTGGTCTTTTTTTGTTTGGGCCAGACTTCTCACTTTATTGAAGGTGAACTGTTGGGGCCAGGATAAGGAGGAGAGGGAGAGCACTAGAATGCATTAGACAGATACCACACAGTGGATGAAGGCCTAAGTGGGGGGCACACCCTTGAGGAGGGTGGGTCAGTGATGGTTGAGCAGCTCCCAGTGGCTAAAACCTACATTGCACCCACAGCACAATTTCAGAAAATCTGGTGTTCTGTTGGAATCCAAGGAAACAGGACGGGGGGTGGGGGTGGGGAGAGGGCACCGGTAAAACCATGTGGTCAGAGTGCAGGGGTGAGGCTTACGTGGTTAGACACTATGCAGGTGGCTCCAGCACTTCATAGATGTTTCAAGAAGGAGCCTTTGATACTCTGCCACCTCTCGCCAAGCTCATGTTTTATCCTTTTTGACCTTCACCCACCCATCTCAAAATTGGAAGTCCCCTCCCCTGGGTCAGTTTACTCTACTGCTTCCTGATAGGATGGGCACCCTGCACTGGAGACTGCTCTTAAGCCCCTGGGCAGAAACTGCTCCCTACCTGGAGTAGGGGCTATCATGATTAGCTTTGCCCATCTAAGAGGCTGGGCACACTCCCGGCCACACTCAGCCCACACTGGTTGCAGACACAACTGGTCCACCATTCTGTCTATAGGAAGTCTCCTACCTCTGTCCAGCAGTTGTCCAAAACAGAGATTGAAAGATTTGTGGATGACTTTGTATTGAGAATACAATGGGCTTTGGGATCGGAAGAGTAGAGTTAAAATTATTTTTAGGCTATTTAGTAACAGTGTGCCCCTGCGCAAATACTTAAACTTCTCTGCCTCTTGAAATCCCATTTTTCAAATGAGGGTAATAACACCTCACAAGGCTGGGAAGCCTAATTGAGCTAATAGAAGCAGAGCACCCAGAACAGAAGCAACATAGCGGTCACTCAGAAGTTTCTTTTCCTCCTTCTCTAGATTTTCTGGATCACTTCTCCTCTCACCCTCCATTTAACTCTGGATATGGGGTAGGTCACTGAATGTTACCTGAAGACGCACATTGTGCCACCTACATCTCAGGTGGGAAAGGCTCATGATAGTCTGACTCCCCTCTATGTTAAGTTCGCCACGTGGAAACATCATCATCAGGGTGACCAAAGCTGACGTCATAGGCAGGGGGTAGACTAAGAGACTCCAGTTTTGGAGGGGCACTACCAAGCTCTGCTGATTTGAGCTTTTCCAGGGTGTCTTGGGGTCACAGACCCCTCTTAGCCCACTTGCCTTTCTAGTCTGGCTCTATCCGTCTCCTCTAGATGGCTAGACTGTCCCTCCTCAAGTCCTGGGGGGATTACAACACTTCTGTGTGTGGGTGTGGGGGGGGTTGATCCAACCCTTAGGGACAGCACTGGGATTCCAAAACCACAGCCTCCTCATAGGTTGGCACCTCAAAGGTTTCACTGTTGCTGTTGGGACTTACTCCTACTTTTAATGTTTTTAAAGTTAGATATTTTTGGATCTTCCTTCTCCCCAATAATGTTAGAGACTTATCAAGTTCTTTTTAAAGTCCAGCTGGAATATGAATGATGTTGATCAAATTTAAAGATGAATTTTATGAGAGTTTAAGTCATTATACCCAAATGTTCAATATACTTAGAGTTATAAAGTTTATGTCTTCTTGTATATGTTAATGCCTAAATACATCATGGGTTTTGTTGCAATTATAAATGATACCTTAATTTTCATTATATTTGGTACGAGTATAGAGAAATTCTATTATTATTAGGGATTTAATTTCATAGCCTTTAACTTACTGAATCCCTTTGATAGCTCAAAGAATTTTTATGTTGATGTTGTTAGATTGTTTTGTATGAGAGGTAATATCACTTGCGAATAACAACAGTTTTATTTGTTTTCCTAAAAGCTTACATCACTTTTACCTGGGCCAGGACCTCCAATACTCTGAAAACAGAAGGGCTGGCAACAAGATCTCTGTCTTTGTTCTGGTCTTAGACATAATATATTATAGTTGCTCTATTAGATATAATATTTGTCATAGGTTTTTGGAATATAACTTTAATCAAATTAAGGAAATTCCGTTGTATTTCTAGCTTGTGAAGAATTTTCCTCACAAATAAATTTTAAATCTCAGGAAATGTACAGATTGCAATAATTATAAGATTTTTCTCCCTTCGTCTATTAAGTAGGCATTTCATTATTAGATTTTTATGTTGTATCTTCTTTGCATTTGGGGAGAAATCCCTAGTTGATCACGATGTCTTTAAAATACATTATTAGATTTGGTTAGGCTGTATTTTATTGAGAAATGAGTTAAATTTTTCTTATCTGGTTTGAAGTCAAAATTAGACTAGTCTCATAAAAATAAGCTGGGTTGTTCTTGTCTTATTATTTTCTGGAAGAACTTACGTAAGCTAGGAATCTAGTGCTCCTTTCGTGCTTCCACGAAAACTTCTGTGCAAAGACTGGGGACAGGGAATGGGTGGGACCCTAGGGGAAGTTTCTTTAATAATTATGGGTGCACTAATTTCTCTATTTCTTCTTTTATCGATTTTAGCATTTGATTTTTTTCTAGGAATTCATTGACTCCATCCAGTTTACCAAATGAATTAGATGTAATTCATAGCATAACAGTCTTTTATTATTTTTAAATATCTATTGTGTCTGTAGTTGCTTCTCTTTCTTTTGTTCTGCATTTTAACCTTTTTTACGTTTTCCCTTTTTTCTTAATCTTTCTTGCCAAAGATCTCCTTTGAATTGTTTCCAAAGAACCAATTTTGCATTTATCTTTTTTTATTTTTCTTTATCCTCATTACATTGATATCTAACTTATTTTCCCTCCTGCTTTTCCTTTCTTATTTATTTGCTCTGCTGTTGTTTTTTCATTGTCATAATGCTTAGTTCATTTATTTTTAAATCTTTCACATGAAGTACTAAATATTTCATATTTCCTGATAAATGTATTTAAAGTTATATATTTCCCCTCAGTACTTCTGTAGATGTGCCTGACAAATTTGACATTAATGTTTTCTTTTTTTTTTAAGATTCTATTCATTTATTCATGAGAGACAGAGAGAGAGAGAGAGGCAGAGGGAGAAGCAGGCTTCCTGCTCATTCAGCCCTCCATTGTTTAATGGATCTGCTGTCCATTAATTGCTGCTTAAATTCACCAGCATTGGTATGTGTTGGTGGAAACCAAGAACGCTCACTGGCATACTCATTTATCCATTCCACCCTTGTGGGCCCCCAACGCTAGTGACCCTGAATCTCTGCAGACTCTGGGCCTCCCTCCATCTGGGCCCTAAGGGAGCTGTATGCCTGTGCTGTGCTTCCTTGGCACCCTGTGCAAGGCTTTACTGCCCCACCCATTACCCTCCATCTGCTTTTCTGCCTTCCCAGCATGACTCTGAGCTCTTTAAGAGACAAGAAATGGGTCATATTTGATTTTGGAGCCTCAGACTCGATCTCAGTAGCACACAATAAAAATTTTTGAACATGCTTATTAGTGGAGTGGTCTCCCATCTACCTTAAACCTCTTTGAGAATATGGTTCCTACTTTTCCTTTCAGAAAAGTAGGAACCGCATATGAAACCTAACCAGAATCTTCAGGATTTCCTAGGTGTTCAGATGCCACACTCTTGAGCTGGCTTGAGGCTCCAATCCTGCCCACCCTTAGCCTAATTTTTCTACTACTTTAGATTATATCTGTGTCAGCATGACCATTCCTATCAGTCTTCCAGCAAGAAATTGAAAGCTGGGGCATGTGGGTGGCTCAGTCAGTTAAGCATCTGCCTTCGGCTCAGGTCATGATCCCAGGGTCCTAGGATGGAGTCCTGCATGGGGCTCCCTGCTCAGCGGGGAGCCTGCTTCTCCCTCTCACTCTCCCCCTGCTTGTGTTCCCTCTCTCACTGTGTTTCTCTCTGACAAATAAATAAATAAAATCTTTAAAAAAAAAATATTGAAAGCTGAATGCATCACATTCCACACATTTTCTTTCCTTTTCTTTTTAACTAACTAACTAACTGGACTCTCCTAAGGCAGTAGTAAACCGGCTACGACTGCTACTTCCTACTTAGTGCCTCCTCAAGCATTCTAAGATCATGAGGTTACACTAACATGTCCCCCACCCACACCAACACACACTTTTTTGGCCCTCTTGGACTTCCATTTTCCCAGTTCCTCTCTGGTTCCCAGAAATGCCATCTCCAGCAGGCAATATTACTTAATTAAGGATGTTTGTCTACAAGCGTTAAGTAAGCTTTTCTAATTGCAGTGGATTCACATCACTTTTGTTCATGTTGATAGTTATTTAAACACCATGAATAATTCAAAATCAGGTTTTTAATTGTTAATCAGAATAATGATAGCTACAGTTCAACACTCCGTAACAATTTGACTTGCAGTCGGCTTGAAAAAGCCATTTCTGAAATCATTTCCTTCGACAGCTTAAAGCTCTGCTCCCAAAGCAAAATGAGAAATATCCAAAATAGAGGCTTCTCTGATCCTCCAAGACAGCCTCTCCCTCGCAGTGTATGTTTGTGTTGATGATCTTGAGTATGCCGATTCAGTGGAGACCCGGCTACGTGTCACACCTGCCCGTATCTTTGCATTCTCCTTCACTTTGACTGGCAATCTTTCAATGAGTGGCATGTCACTAAGAAACAGGGGAAAAGTTTCTTTCTGCCTAAGGACTGTCAAGTAGGTACCCCATTTGAGAACAATTAAGGTTTGCCCTCTAGACAAGATACCCCTTGCTTCACTTGGCCTCTTGGCAAATGACTCACTTCTGAACCTATAACTCCGGGTTCCTGCTCTCAGTACAAGCCCCCACCTGCACACCAAAGTGGCCACCCGATATTTCAGCGTGGGTGTCCCATCATCTCAACACACCCATGGTTTAATTGATTCCCCACAGCTAGCTAGTTTCTTTTCCAAACGTTGTGCCTTGGTTGATACTGGCGAGACAGGAGGGTATAGTGGTTAAAAGCACATCAGGGGAGCCTTACTACCCAGTTGTAACTCCCGGGTATAAATTCTGACTTGCCACTTGCAGCTACATGACCTGAACAGGCTTCCTAGCCTCTATGTGCTTTGGACCTCCTTCTCTATGAAATGGACATGATAATACTTAATTCATAGGGTTATTATAAGGATTAAATGAAGTTAGCATTTCTAACGCACTTAGACCAACTCCTGGCACAGAATAGGCATTCGAACAGTGTTCGTTAAATAAAATGTTATTGAACCCATGGAGGGCTCCAGGAGCTACCTTCTCTCCATCTTTCTTTGCTGGCTCATGCCCTACCTCCTCCACGAATCTCTTCTGTATCCTATCAGCACAGAGCGGCTCTTCCCTTTCTTACCTGCAAATAACAAATGGAATTGGTGGAGTTTTGTACCTTAACTGATCCATATCTGCTATATCTATTGTGTCTAGCGACCTTGTCATTCCCTCTGGTGTAGACATCCTTGTTATGGACTTTGTTTCTCTTCTATTAATCATCAAAGATCAGGGCATTCACAATTCCCAGGCAGCCCCGTGCTGATCACGTAGTAGGCACTGGATAAAGATTGCTTAATAACTAAGTGCGGTTGAGTGAAAGAAAAGAGACAAAGGAAGAGACTATGACAAAAAAAATATAAGAAGCCCTGAGCCCGAGAGAAGAGGTCATATTCCCTAGCCCTCTGGACACTCTATCCAGACCATTTCTCACAATTTTAATTATTTGTTGAGTGATTATGAAGATTATGTCTTCTTCTAAAATGTAACCTCTGTAAAGGTGAAGATCATGACTAAGATTGCATGGGAAACAATATTTTTGGGAACGCATTCCCATTGCTCTATGGTTCTTAACTGAAAGTACGTGGCTATCACTCCAGTGCCTCTGGTCATAGACAGTTATGATGTTCATGTGCTGGTTCAGAATAGCCTGGGTGTGAGAGGAGCTAATTTACTATTAATCACCAGAAGTCACTACAGTTATATTTGTGCAAAGAGAACTTTTTACAGAGGATTAATAAATTACCTTCTGACATTAGTTTGACTCCAGAGACTTCCTATAACCTAAACCTGAAATGCAGCATTAAGGAATTGACTGCCCCACCTTAACTTCACAAATTTGTTTCTTTTCTGACACATAGCAGAAACCTATAAATTCAGTTTGGTGATGAAGAATTCGGGGGGAAAAAAAAAACCTAAGATCATCATAATTTACCATGTCACCGAGCACTACTTTTCTCTGCAATTTATCCTGACAGGCATCTCATGGCTTGAGTGGGGTGGAATAAGGTACCTGAAGGGTGGCTGATGTTTGATTTGTTTCCATTAATTTGTGGGACTAGAGAAATAAAAAATTTAACAACCACAAATTACTCTGGTGACATTTTATCTGTTAAGCATTCTAGCAGATTGGCAGTGAACAGAATGTCCTATTTCAGTACATTCAATCTAATTCAAATTTAAATTCATTTGCCCTGAAAAGAAACAACCATTGATGCAAAGGTGATTTTTCAAAAGTCAAAAAGTAACTGATCCACATTATTGCCTGTTGGAGAATATGCCTTAATGACCCAGATTTTCGTTCTGTGCTACTCAAAAGAAAATCTCTAGTATGGCTTCAAAGGTACATGAAAGACACTAAACGATAAAATAGAAAGGTAGAACCCCTTTCGGAAGGAATCTTGACTATTACAAGGGATCTTTCTTATAATGCTTATCAAAGGGACAACATATTTTACCTAGAGAAGTATTGTTCTCTAAACACTAACTCAGTAATTCTCCCATTAAAGTATAATTTCCAAAACAGTTTAAGACATGATTCTCATATAAATACAAAATGAACACATGTCAAATATTCCATTCAACTCATTAATGAATGAGTCATCAGGTAAAATATTAAGAGTGGTTCAAAAGGGAATTCGAGCCTGACAGTCCATACAAAGCTGAAATGTATTTGCTTGTAGTTGTGAAACTGGCAAATGTCCTACTAGTCGATAAACTGTAACCATTAGGGTGACCTAGTTTATGGATGAGAATTACTTGCTTTGCCCCCAAACAAACGTAATTTGCATTGCTATCAGTTTTCTGATTTAAGCTAATTTCTACCTTTACAGAGTTGTGAAATTGCCTGATCAGTAGTAAATAGGAAGTCAAACAGGCTATAACGCCCTGGAAAATTAGATCCCCAAGATGGGTGGGCCCGGTAGAAACATGCAACGTTTCACTGAAAGAACACTCAGTAATGTTGAGTGAAAGAAAAGAGACAAAGCCAGGCACAGACTGACAGCTTAAATGACAAACATTTATATCTTACAGTCCTTGAGGCTGTAGGTCCAAGATCAAAGTGGCAGCAAAGCAGGTTTCGTTTGGAAGCCTCTTCTGTTTTCTTGACTTGTAGACAGCCGTCATCTTGCTGCGTGCTCACATGAGCTCTTTCTGTGCATTCAGGGAGAGAGACAGCTGTCTGGAATCTCTACTGACGAGGGCACTAATCCCAATGTGAGGGCACCCCCCCATGACCTTATCTAACCGTAATCACCTCACAAAGGCACCATCTCCAGATTCCATCACACTGGGAGTTAAGGCTTCCACACGAGCATTTGGACAGGCCAGATGAAAACATTCAGTCCACAGCAAATGCCTTTTGTTTATTTCCAAGTTTCAGGTAATTTTCTGAACTCTCCGAACACTCCAGCCTCATAAATGGAAACTACTATCTGTTCCACTTAAAGGTGAAGAAATTAAGGCACTGGAAAGAAACAGTTGGGAGGGAAGATTTTGAAGGAAGGATGCTCTGAACAAACACAGGGGACTTAAGTACAACGTAAGAGATTCAAGAGATTCAGAGATGGGTCAGAGTTTATGAGTGAAGAAGAGATGAAACAGGTAGGAGTCCACACTTTCCTGGCCGGCCGACTCTCCTGGAGTTTCCTGGCCTTTTATCTGACTCAAGAAATCAATCAAGTGTTAATAACAAACATAGACTCTGAGTTGGTCACTTCATATATACTGCCTTGAATGCACACCATAATCCTAGTGTCCTTCTGCTCATTAGGCAGGGAAATGACTTGGTCGTGGAGGTTTGGTGACTTGCTCAAGGCCATGGTTAACAAATGACAAAGTTGAGAGTGAGTCTAGTTCTGTCTGGCTCCACTGAACTCGACTCATTCTGCAATAGAGCCCCTTATATGTGGAGAAATCATGACATCAAAGATATACCAGGTCCCTGGCACCATTAACTGAGATGAGAAAGACAAGGAGAGGAGGAGAATCTCTGCAGGGGAGATCAAGAATTCTTTAGAAATTTAAGAGTGATATGCCCCTAAGACATCCAAGTAGAGATGTCAAGTAGGCAGTAGAGCAGAAGAGGGCTGGGGATGTAAATTTGTGAGTCATCAGCATAAAGAAGTTATTTAATGTGATGAGCAAATTCATGCCTCCAGAAGAATACTCCTCTGCAAGAATAATCACCAGAATAACAAACAAGCCTGATACCCAGGGGTATGGTCATGCAAGTTATTAAAATATTTAAATACTTCCACACCAGTTGGTTAATAGTGGCTCCCTCGAGTCTCCCGAAGGTTTTCTGTCTTACCCCTACCCCCAGTACCCCTGGGCCTGCTCACCATCCAGTTACTAAAGGCATAACGTCTGGCACAGTAGGGACCTCCAGGCATTGACAATTCAGATTGGTCTCTACTCATGCCCTCCCACTTAGAGCATTTCAAACATCACTCCTGATTCACAACTAATATTTCTTGAGCTCTTCACATATGCCAGGCACTATGTTAATTTGATTCCCTCACTTAGTCTTCACAACCACCCTTTGTGGAAAATATGAATATCACCCCATTACACAGTTAAGAAAATTGAGGCTCAGAGAAGTCAGTAACTAGTTCTAGGCCACATAGTGAGTGATGAAGCCAGAACCTGAGCCCAAACTGTCCAACTTGGGAGCCTCTACACCATTTGGCTTCTCCAGCTCTGAAGAGCCTATGTCCATGGCTAGGTGGCATGATGAAAGCACAGGAATATGCTCAGCCTGTAGCCTCCTGGCAGGACAGGGAGTGGACAAAGCTCTTTCCTGGCAGCTCAGAGCTGCTGCTTGCATTCAATACTGAAGAGTTGTTTGTCTCCTTCGAACTGTCTCCTATAAGGTATGACAAGACTGGGAAATTTTTATATCACTCTTTCATGCCAGCCTGTCTACATTATTATTCACTAGATAACCAGTCTGTTTCACATGTCACACTTGGTAGCATTTACTGACTTGGTTGTCTGAGCATCTTCGTTCATACTCCAAGAATAATGTGCAAAGACACAAACAGCATGGTCTTGCGGATGATTTTTCTTTATTTCAGGCTTAGTGATTCACTGATGATGATGATGATGATGATGATGATGATGAAGATGAAAACATAAAATCTGACAACAGAAAATCTCCTTGGAAAATGCACCTGCTATAGACCGAATGTGCTTCCCCCAAGCCCCCGCCCCATTCATATGTTGAAACCTGGTCTCTAATGTGATGGCATTTGGAGGGGTGGTTGGGTTGGGAGGTGATTAGGTCATGGGGGCAGATGGGTAGAGCCACCCCCATGAGCTTTCCAACTCAGGAGAACTGTGGAGGCAGGGCCACGGCCCTAGTGAGTCCAGAAAGTAGAGCATGGATTCAAGGAAGATGATCTCAAGCCTTAAGTTTTAATGTTGTTTGCCCCTATAAGTTTTGAACTTACCTGATAACTGTTACCCCTTTCTTCTTTCCTATTTCTCTCTTTTGGAATGGAAATGTCTCTACCGTACTTCTCCCACAACCGTATTTTAAGAGTCTCAGGCTCTACCGACTGAGCTAGCCGGGCACCTTCCCACACCGTATTTTAGAAACATGTAATTTGTTTGGCTTCATAGGTTCACAGCTGGAGAAGAATTTGCCTCAGGATTAATCTCACCTCCAGTCTCCCCCACTTTTGATTTAGAGGATATTTAGATAAGACTTTGAACTTTAGACTTTTGAGTTGATGTTTGAATAAGTTTAGACTTTGGGGGTTATTAGAATGGAATGAATGTATTTTTCATGTTAAAAGGACATGAATTCAGGGGCCTGAGGATGGAATGCTATAGACCAAGTGTTTGCATCCCTTCATACACCCACCACACACAAAATTTGTGTATTAAAACTGAGTTTCCGGGTGCCTGGGTGGCTCAGTTGGTTAAGCGACTGCCTTCGGCTCAGGTCATGATCCTGGAGTCCTGGGATTGAGTCCCACATCGGGCTCCCGGCTCAGCGGGGAGCCTGCTTCTCCCTCTGACCCTATCCCCTTTCATGCTGTTTCTCTCTCTCTCTCTCAAATAAATAAATAAATAAAATCTTTAAAAAAAAACCTGAGTTTCCAGTGACAGTGTTTGGAAATGGGGCCTTTGGGAGGTGATTAGGTAATGAGAATAGAACCCTCATGAATGGGATTAATTCCTTTACCACAGAGAACTCCTTCACCCTTGCCACCATGTGAGGATGCAGTAAAAAGATAGCATCGACGAATATGCAGGTCCTTACCAGCCTCCAAATCTGCTGCTGCCTTGAACTTGGGCTTCCAGATTCCAGAACTGTGAGAAATAAATGCCTGCTGTTTATAAGGCACCCAGTTTATGGTATTCTGTTTTAGCAGCCCGAATGAACTAAGACAGTAACTCACACACACACACACACACACATCCCCCCATATTAGAGAAGTTCTGACACACGTCACATGATGGATGAACCTTAAAGTCATGACACTATGTGACATAAGCCAGACACAATGGACAAACAGTACAGGATCCCACTTATATGAAATATCTAGACTAGACAAATTCATAGAGACAGAAAGTAGAATGAAGTTCACCAGGGGGCTGCAGGGAAGGGAGAATGGGTGTTTATTGCCTAATGGGTAGAGAGTCTCTGTTGGGGATGATGAGAAAATTCTGGAAGTAGTGGTAATGGTTTTACAACAATATGAATGTTCTTCATGCCACTGAATTGTATGCTTAAAAATGGCTAAAATTGTAAGTTTTATGTCGTGTATATTTTACCACAATAATTTATTAAAATCCAACAGTCTACTCATACCAGAGCAACTGATGAAACTTGGCCACTTAAAGAAAAGAGATAGCAAAGGCAACATAAAGATCTTTTTTTCACACCTACAAAAGCTGAAGTAACTTTCCATCAGCAGACCCTCATTACAAGAAATGTTAAAGGAAGTCCTTCAGGCAGAAGGAAAATGACACCAGATGGAAATGCGGAAGAATGAATCCACACAAAAGAATAAGCCCAGAAATAGTAACTACATGAGTAAACACACAACACATATTTTCTCGTTATTTAAATCTCTTTAAAAGATAGTTGATATTTAAACAAAAACATCAACAACCCAGTGCAGAGTTTATAATATATGTAAAAGTAAAATGTAGCAATAGCACAGAGGCCAGGAAGGAAGAAAAAGAATTATACTTTGGGGAGGTTCTTATACTATGTGTGAAGTGGTATAATATCACTTGAAAGTAGACTCTAATAAGTTAAAGATATATAAATGCTAAAGAAACCTGAATCATAGGTTTAGGCCCAGAATGCTGGGAGGAAACAAGGATTTCACCAAACAGAAAGAAATTGGTTAGCACAACCTGAGAAAGTACCAGCAAAAATACAGTCTTCATCTTATTTTATTCAACACTCACATCTTAAGTACCTATCACATGAAAGGCATTGTTCCAGGTACTAAGAAGGACAAATGGCAGTCTTTTTTTAGTTCAGTTATGGAAACTCTTTGCACAGATTTAAAAAATAAAATACAGGGGTGCCTGGGTGGCTCAGTCAGTTGAGTGTCCAACTCTTGATCTCAGCTCAGGTCTTGATCTCAGGGTCGTGAATTCCAGCCCCACCTAGGGCTCCACACTGGGCATGGAGCCTACTTAAATAAAATACAAAACAAGGCAACATAAAATATGTGCTATAATATATAGAGAAGGAGATGCTGTTGAATAGGGTGAGAAAAACATATACGTAGAGAGGCCAGGTAGAAAGCTTACATCAGTGAAGCAGGTGGGCTTTGTGAAACAGTTATGAGAAGGGGGACTACTACAAACTGAAGAGCACATGTCCTTCTAAAAGCAGGTTTTGCTACTCAGCATTAGCCAATTATTGCTATGATGCATCACACTCCTTATCCCAACCTGCAAGACTCCTCATAACCCTGCCCCTAGGTAGCTGGCCTATTTCCACTCCCCCTGCTGCCCTCCATCTCACACTGTTCCAGTTCTATTGGCTTGCTTGTTTTCTCAATTATATGTCAAAGGTTTAATTGTTCCCTCCTCCAACAATGCTGTTTGTCTTGACATCCAATGCCCATAGGGCTCACTCCCTCATTCCTTCACTTCTCTGCCCAGTGAGGCGTTCTCCAATCACCCTATAGAGTATAGAGCCCCTCGCTTTCACCCAGTAATGTGCTGGTACATGTTTAACTATTGGCTGTCTGAAAAAAAAAAGTCCTGGTTTCTAGCATTTGTTAATTTCTGTGCTGTAAATACCCCCACTGTGGCCAATACCAGTTGCCAACCTGATATCACTGAACACTGACCTGGGAAGACACGCATACAACTGGTTCTTAAGAGCCCATGCACGGGACCGCAGCATATCATTGCCCTCAGCACGCCCTTCCCCTTTACCCTGCCTTTTTTTACTCTCCAGTTACCTACACTCACCTGACATATTACATACTTATGTATTTATGGTCTGTTTGCCGCTCCACATGCACCAGGATGCAAGATCCAGGAAGGCGGGAATTTTATTTTGTTCCCTTCTGTACCTTCGGAGCCTAGAATTATTCCTGGCATAGAGTTGGGTCTTAAGAGATATTTGTTGAATGAATAAATGTGGAGATAACAGTGGTCTTTGGAGGTAAGAAATTAAGATTATTAAGAAGGGGTATTCTGTAGGGATAAAAGCCATAAATTACTATATAAAAGGTGAAATAGTGGGCCAGCAGAGATTGTCCTCTAAGCCATGGGTTTCCAAAGGTGGCTGGACACATCCAACTGTGTTTATGAGACAATCAATTAGCACTTGGAGGAAAGTATTAGAAACTCTATTTATATATTTTTATTTAAAATAATACATTATGATGCATGGAATTGTTGAATTACTATACGGTATACCTGAACTAATGTCACACTGTATGTTAACTAACTGAAATTAAAATAAAATTTAAAAAAAGAAAAGAAAAGAATACATTAAACCTTACAAGTATTTAATATGAGAATCAACTGTAAAATTCCATTTTGGTCAGACCGAATATTGGTTTCTGTTAGCAAATATGGATTTTCAAAAACAAAACATTTTATCTATTCTTCAAATTAAAAGTGACATTTTGCCATCAAGAAGGAAAATGGCTGGGGCGCCTGGGTGGCTCAGTTGGTTAAGCGACTGCCTTCGGCTCAGGTCATGATCCTGGAGTCCCTGGATCGAGTCCCGCATCGGGCTCCCTGCTCGGCAGGGAGTCTGCTTCTCCCTCTGACCCTCCCCCCTCTCATGTGCTCTCTCTCTCATTCTCTCTCTCTCAAATAAATAAATAAAATCTTAAAAAAAAAAAAAGAAGGAAAATGGCTGCTTAAATGCCAACAACAAAAACAATGAAATTTGCACCATGGGGACAATGGGGAGAGCATTTTGAAAGCAGATGCTTGGAAATGCTCATCAAAGAAAGCCGTCATGTCCAACAATATCCCAGCCATATACTCTTTCACAATCCCATAGCTCAGTGTGGAGGATGCTATGTAGTGCCCTCTGGTTCTATGTCTACTCTTCCCTGAGATTAGTGATTATATATTTTTGACGTTTGGTATGTGGACCACCTGCATCAGAATCTCCTGGGAGTAACTGTTATACATGCTAGACGTTAGTGTCATTCCTTGCTCATTGGATCTTCCCATGAGACTATGAACTGTACATGGTCAAAGTCTATTACCTTGTTCACCACTGCATTTCCAACCACTAAAACAATACTTGACAAAGAATAGGTATTAGTAAGTTATTTGTGGAGTGAATGAAATCAAGGATAAAGGGTCTAAGTATCATCAGTTCCAAAGACATAGGAGGGCACTCTTGATGAATTACATAGGAAGCGGCTTCATACATTCTTCGTGACATTTTGAATGGCTAGGCAGGTGATATTCGTGTAACGATTCCAGGATACGAAGGACAAATTAAGGATATTGCACTGAATTGCGCACAGGTTACAGACATGACTTGATGTTTGTTATCACATCAAGATTCAGGGCAAAAGACAGAAATTACATACTTAAAAAGATTAAGTGCTTAAAAAAAACAGTGTAGGGGCACCTGGTGGCTCAGTCGGTTGAGTGTTCGACTCTTGGTTTCGGCTCAGCTCATGATCTCAGGGTCCTGAGACTGAGCCTCACGTCCTCAGGCTCTGTGCTCATATGGGGAATCTGCTTGAGCATTCTCTCCCTCTGCCCCTCCTTCCACTCTCGTGCATGAGATCTCTTTCTCAAATAAATAAATAAATCTTTTTAAAAAAAAGTTTAGGTGGGTGGGGGGATGGGGTAATTGGGTGATGGGCATTAAGGAGGGCACATGATGTGATGAGCACTGGGTGTTATATGCAACTGATGAATTATTGAATGCTACATCTGAAACTAAGTATGTACTTTATGTTGGCTAATCGACTTTAAATTTTTTTAAAAAATTTAAAGACTGGAGAGGTTTGGTTCCAAGCTTTTATCATTGTAAATATGATGCAGAGGTCAGTAGTTGCTACAGCCGTCCCCACAGCTGCTAATTTCAAAACCAGTGACCAGGGTGGGCTGTGGAATCCTGCCATTGCTAATGTGTTTGTTAGATCTAATTGTCCCTGTACACTCTGCTGACAGATGACATGCCCCAACTTCCTGCCTGTCAGACCTCATGAAAGTCCATCAGATGACTGAATTTATTCTGCATTCAAGATCCTAGCTGCAAGAGAGTCAGGGTAACATACTCTCAGTTTTCTAAATTCTGTAAATAGAAGGAGTATAAAATGAAGTCTGGGAGAGCCAATCTAAATAACCAGAAAAAAATTAACATTCGTCACTTTGACTAAGAGAATATCTTGACCCCATAGCTGAAACCATTTATTAACGATAAAAACATGCTATCTACTTCCATTTTCCTTGACAGTTTCTCACTTTATAAATTGATAGCTCTTTTAAATATAAATATGGATTTTAAGAGTCTAATACAAAAACCTAACTGCAACCACATTGTTTCTTTTTTGCACTTTATAAAAAGAGTTTAAATCTGTATGTTGCACCAACAAGAAGCTGATCTTATGAGATGCTTTCTAATACTATTGGACCTGTTGAGTTTTGTTTACCTTTATTATAATCCAGGAATAAAACACACTGTTGAAAAGAGCTTCAGGCTGCTTTTCATGGGCACCAATGCTTTGTTCTCTTTCAATGGCTAAAACAAAATGGGATTTGACACCCACAAAGGAAAATGACACATGTAAAGAGAAAGATAAGAGAGCCTAACTATAAATGCCAGATGGGTTCTTCATTCTTAGAATGAATCAAAATGTCAAAACATGTTGAAAACGTGCATATGGTAATGAAAACATCTATTAACCCCCAAGTCACACTAAACAGAAAAAAAAAAAAAATCGTTGAAAGAGCTTTTAAAAATATTCTTTTCAAACATTTTTTGAGCCTTGACTTTATTACTTTTGAGCCAAGTCAGGTCATCATGACTGGCCCAGGTAAAAAGGACCAGTGGTGTTAACTGTTTGGATTCTTCCACTGTATCTTAGTAATCAACCAGCACACAAGCCTTGCAAAATATAGGCTTCAGATACCAGCATGATGTGGTGATATGAGTTGACCGGGCTCTTGAACCGATCTTTGTTCCTCATAGGAACCCAAACTTTGATACTCTCAGCAGCCCGGGTAGTCTGAAAGAAGAGTCAGAGTAGCATCAAACCCCATGGGCTCACCGCTTCACGTTCCATTGCCCGCCAAATAGTTTCAGGTTGGGGAAGAGCTATGTTGGCACTTATAGTCTAGTATGTTACCGTATATATTTGTAATTTTTTAAACGTATATGGCACCTATTAGGCATTTTGCAAATGTGGTTTGTAAAAACTCTTATGAGTAGGTGCTATTATTATCCCTGCTTTACAGAGAGAGAGACTGAGGCACAGGAAAGTGAAATCATTTGTCCAAGGTCTCAGAACCACTAAGTGGCAGAACACGATTCACCCCCAGGCAGTGTCTCCAGACAGCACTACGCCAAAACCAGCATGTTGCTTCCATGAAGGACTTTTTATTGGGCCACATCATCTCCTTCCAAGCTTAATTTCTTGCTGCACCTTCAGGTCTACTCAAGGTTTTGGTGCAGCAGGCCTAAAAGTGGAAACAGTTTTTATTTATCTTCCTTAACTCAAGTCAAAGCCAACGACTCAAATTATTCTCTGGATAGGAGAGAGTCCATCCAGCTGCTCGCCAGGGAGTCTGACTTTTGGCAAATGGACAGGTTTCTATCTTTGAGCCACTAGACGTTTACTTTTAAAACATTTGTTTAAACTGATGAAGTTCAGGGAGTCTGCCAAAGTTGGTTACAAAAACATCAAACCCAAGCGTAATAAGCTTACAGACAGAGAGTATGTTGACTCACATAATGGAACAGTCCCAACATTTCAAGTGTTCATTCAGGGCTCAGATCATGTTACCAGGTTCCACCTTTTAGCTCTATAGACCCAGGGTCTTTGGGCTAATATAAACCAGTTTCCAGAATCGATCCCATTAGCCCTGATTGGCCTGTCTGGAGTCACGTGACGTGTCCGTGCCAAGCATTGCGGTGGGGTAGGGGAGCCTTCTGTCTGCTATACGAGGTAGCAAGGACCTCAAGCTCTTTTATTTTTTTAATTTTTTTTTTTAAATTTCTGGACTCTGAATTTTATTCCATTGGTATATACATCTATTCTTATGCCAGTAACTACAATGTCTTGATTCCTATATGTTCATAATAAATACAGAAATTCGAAAGTGTGAATCCTTGAACTTTATTTTTCTTCAAATTTGTTTTGGCTAGCCTGGATCCCTTGTATTTCCTTATAAGTGTTAGAATTAGTTTGCCAGTTCCTGCCCAACAGCAGTTGACATTTTGATAAAGATTGTGTTGAATCTATAGATCAATTTGAGGAGTATTAATATTTTAATGATAGTTAAGTTTTCTAATCCATGAACACAGAATATCTTTTTTTTAGGCTTTTTTTTTTTT
>NC_138371.1:12943551-12965956 GCF_054177405.1 Leptonychotes weddellii | reverse complement strand
TTAACGACTGAGCCATCCAGGTGCCCCGGCTTTTTTTTTTTTATGTTATGTTAGTCACCATACATTACATCATTAGTTTTTGATGTAGTGTTCCATGATTCATTGTTTGCGTATAACACCCAGTGCTCCATGAAGAACGTGCCCTCCTTAATACCCATCACGAGGCTAGCCCATCGCCCCACCCCTCTCCCCTCTAAAACTCTCAGTTTGTTTCTCAGAATCCATAGTCTCTCATGGTTCATCTCTCCCTCCGATTTCCCCCTCTTCATTTTTCCCTTCCTCCTATCTTCTTTTTTTTTTTTTTTAACATATAATGTATTATTTGTTTCCGAGGTACAGGTCTGTGATTCATCAGTCTTACACAATTCACAGTACTCACCATAGCACATACCCAGGCTAAGCTCTTGAAAAGCACTGTCTCTGTTCCATCCCACATTTCCTAACTGAATATGACAACCTGGAATTAAGCGAATTTCAGCTTTGCACAAAAAAGGGTATAGCTTTAAAAAAAAAAAAAAATACCAGGCACTCACTGTCTTTCACATTTCCACATGGGAAGTAGGCTATGTCCTTAGAAATAGGAGCTTTATCAAATCAGTATGTACGCTGAGCTGTCAGGTGATTTTCTCAAAAAATCCCTTCAGTTTCAACTATCTTATCAGACACACAGAAAAATACATTTCATTACTAAAACAAACATATTTGCCGGTTTAACTCTTTTCTTTACAGTTTTTTTTAAAAGAAATGGCACCCAGTATGAAGAGACATGAAGAGAAGAGGCTCCCATTCCAGTGCTCAAAGCTAACCTTTGCATTGAGCTTTGGTAGCCTCAGGGTGCCCACACTGCGAGATTGTTAACTGCTCGAAGAATGGCGCTTAGTCTGGTTCACAGCTGAATATTCAGGACTTCCCACAGTGCCTAGAACATAGAAAATGTTCTTTTAATGCTTGATAAATGACTGGATGATTGAATGAATGAATACTAGTCAACACTTAGTACTTACTGAAGGCCAGAAACTTTTAAACTGTTAACTCTGTCTTTGCAAGAAGTTTATGGGGCAGATAGAGCTATTCTTCCCATTTGTCAGATCACGAAACTTCCACGCATAGTAAGTGATGGGACTCTATTTTAACCAAGCAAGCTGGCATGCTCTTAACCACTGTTATGTACTGCATGAGCGCCTGGACACGGACGTTTAAGTTCACTGGGTGAGGACTATGTGTATACGTCCTAGGCATGGAAGCTGCATGGGGCAATGAGTCTATTTCTTGTGAAAACCAGGTTTTTAAATAGCGTTGGTATTAATTTGCTTAATCGGTCTGGGCCTCATTTCTCTTGCTTCTGATTCCCTCACAGATCCCAACTCACCAGTCACTCTGATGAGATCCCTCCTCCCTCTAATATTCCATATGTTCCATATTTTAAGATGTGCCAGAAATAGCTTATCCCATACTAAGAAACACAAGTTGCAAACTCAGATGCTCCCTTCTAACATTTAAAGGAATCCTGAAAACCATAGTGGAACATCAGTGGCCTTTCCGGCCTACGGGTGTTAAAATGCAAAATAGTTACTTTTCAGGGGTGGCCAAACAAAATGGTTCAGAGGGCTGCATTAGGAGCCAGCAGTTTTCAGCTGAGGCTGAGGGCTTGGTCTAAGAGAACACCAGAGAAAGCCTAAATGGTCTCAGAAGAGATCCCTAAAATAAAAGAAGATAAATCAAGAGATTCCTAAAGATAAGTGGGGTGGCCAGCTACCTGCGGTAGAAAGCTATAGTGCTCAGAGTTGACCTGTCCTTGCATTTTTTCTCAAACAAGTTATACCTTAATAGCTCTTCTTATTGATCTTTCTTTTATCAATGTTATTTCACCTTTTATAAAAGTGTGTATCGAACAAAAAATTTTGGTTTCTTTGTTTTAAGAAATGCAAACGATTTAAAGTTAAAAGAATAAACTTTCCATAAAGTCTATCAATCACTTTGGAGTCTATTAAATATTAACAGAATCAGAGTTTCCCGTTGACAACGAAAACGTCTGTTAATTTCTTAAATCTTGTTCTTTCTTTGTAGGAGCTCCACAGGCAACCCCCCAGGGAAATTTCCTGACTATGAAACAACGGGGAGCTTACCGAGAGAAGAAAGGACACTTTCTGCATTTGAACTGGAACAGCCCTACATGTGTCAAAGGAAATTGACAGTGACCAATAAAAAAGAAAAACAATAATTAACAAGAGAAATACACTGGAAATAAACTAAAAGTAGCTCTGTGAAAACAGGCTTACCAAAATCTGCAAGTAAGGAGTTAAAATGTATCTGTACATTTAAGAAAGAAGGGGAGAGGAGGGGAGGAAAAAAAAGATAATTTAAAAAAGGATGCCTCACACCCAGATCTCCAGTCAGCTCCATTTGGGGAATTTTTTTTTTTTTTCATTTTATATCTCAAGTCATCTAAAGGCAGGTAATTTAGGATACTTTTGTTTATAAAATGCATTTTTAAAGAAAAGTAACAGCTAAAATGTTATTACATATTTCTTTAAAATAGATTTCAGGGAATCTCTTCTAGCAGTTCGTATTTATTCATCTTGGGTTTTCCACACCTACATTTATACGGTTGTTCAATGAAAAAAAAAAGATTACTTTGAGATAAAGTTCTGAATCATCAAGGAAAGATTTAATTTGAATGATGACATTATATTAAAGCAGAAAAGTGGGCACATGCTTTTATCCACATGAACTTGAGAAAGATTTTAGTAGTAAATTGAAGTTTAGTAAACAGAATATTCCATACCCTGGGTGTTCCAGTTAACAGAGGTTTTAAAATAAGCCAAACTGAAAGTAACAATTAAGACTTGATTCACTCTCTGCGAGAATATAAGCAAGAGGCCAAACAGGAAAGGTGCCAGCTTCCATTTTTCCATGGGGCACAGCACCAGGCTAGGGACAGATGACAGACATCACAGATTGGTAGCAGGGGGCAGTGGGGGAAAGAAGATCCCTAAACAAAAGGTTACCACTACCTCTTGGAATCAGGGACTAGGAAGGGGAAGGGCTAGAAGTGGAAAAGTATCTAGTCAGAGTGGAGAAAAGTATCTTCAAGCTCTGACCTCTTTTGGAGAGGCTTTCAAAAGGAGGTACCTAGGCTAGGAACACAGATTTGCCTAAAAGCAGGCCAACTGGGGGCTGGGGTGGGGGTGGGGAGGGGGCTTAGTCTTAGAATACAACTGCCTGCAGAGACCACAGTGCCTTGGCTATGTGGGCACCAAGCTAACGTGAGGAGGGCAGCTTCCCCCGCCAGCACGAAGCCTGCCCAAGGAAAACCTCTGTGATTGCCAGTGGTTGGGCCAAAGTGTCATGGGTGGCATTGGGGGCTGAAGCTGGACTCCACAGGGCCATAGAGAATTGGACCTTCCCTGCTTCAGCCCCGAAATGACACATTTCAGTTCCTGCTGCATACAATCCATTGGCCAGAGCCAGTCCTATCGTTCTGCCCAAATTCAGAGAGGGTGAAGAAACACTGCCTTCTATGTGATAAGGAAGAGTTGGAGAAGTGGAAATCTTGAGCACCAGGAATGTCAACCACAGCGCCATAAGCAGACTTAGTGGCCCCAGCCAGCAATCTGCAGTTTCTATTCTCATTTCTCTTTTGGCAACTGGTTGGGGACATCAGAGTCCTATGAGTCTGGAACACTGACATTAAGACAGAAGGGGCTCTGAGGAATTCTTCAGACCAGCTTTATCATTAAAAAAGTAGATCCTGCATTTTACTTCCTGCTTGGCTCCTTGTGCATGCCCTCCATTGGTTAGAACTCACGGGAGAGAGAGAGAGAGAGAGCACACACGTGAGCTGAATGTCTGGCCTCCCCCCAGCCATCCACATCTAGCAAGAAAGTGCAGAGTTAGCTCTGGTGGCCAGCGCAAAGTTGTCCACCCTGCCCAGGGAAAGGCTGTGCCTTGTCACCAAGGAGGAGCAATTCACATTTCTGAAAAGAAACTGAAACTACTTAAAAGCAAACTGTTAACGTGTGCCGGTTCATCTTCCTCCACTATGCCTTCTTCACAGGAAGAACAGAAGTGTTGACACAGAACTAATCCAAACAACTTCCAGATGTATAAACTCTTTAACAAATTCCCACAAGATACTCCAGAGAAATAATCCATCTTCTGGTCCAATTAGACATGAAGCAGGAAATCATGAAGCGCAGACGAGGAGGGCGTTAAGTTGATGAGAAGGCCCTTTGCTGCAAGATATACCTGCATGAATCAATCGGATGGAAATGATTTCATACTTGTTAACACCACCCCGGGAACAACGGCATCACTTGGGGTTCCTATGGAGCCATATTTCCTCTCTCTATCCTTCTCTAAATTCTTCTCTTGCTTTGAATTCTTCATTCCCCCTTTTTGACAGCAGGAGATAGCCCAATGTTTGCAGCACAGGGGAGAAACAAAACATTTCCCGTGTCAGGAGAGAGTGCTGCAATTGGGGGAAAACACTGACTGCAGTAACTCAATTATGTTCAACGACTTATGTTCCTTTGGAAAAAAAACTTTGCTTTCTGTTGCACAAAATATTAGGACTGTGACGATGTAAGAACCAGAATCTATATGTAGAAAAGTCCCTCGTGGCTATGTTAGCAGCATATCAACCAATGTCATCTTTGGATGATGAGATTTCAAGAGGCTTCCCCAGGTAATTGCGCCAGGTCCCTTAGAGTAATTTACACATCCGTCTGTTGGGGACGCAGGGATTCTATGACTTAGACCAGATTTTACATTAATTTCTCAGGGTCCTGCACTAAGAGGGTAATCAGATCAGACCACACAGCAGCCTAGAGTGCAGAATTAAAGTTTCCATTTGTTACAGCAAACTGCTTCTCCCATCCGCCAAGTGGATAGCTAGTTTCCTTGTCACTTCTCCAGTCTGATAGCCAAAGATATTCTGTCTTCTTGTCACAGATGGACTCAGTTACAGTTCTACCTTTAAGCCTTGTCTTCTGTTCCCGGCAGGCATGAAATTCCAAGCCCCAGCCCTTAGGGCCACCTTCGAGGCTGATACCATGTCTAGGAGATGAGTTTCTCTTCAAGCTTGCCCTTTGGTCTTGAATTCTCTCTCTCTCTTTCTCTTTCTCTCTCTACCCGTTTGTTCAGCTTTTGGAGGTATAATTGACAAATAAAATTATAATATATTCAGAATACACAACATAATTATCTGATCGACAGTGTATAAGGGTTCCCTTTTCTCCACAATCTTGCCAGTATGTTATTTTTTGTCTTTTTCTGAACAAACATCCTAACTGGTCTGCGATATTATCTTGTGGTTTTGATTTGCTTGTCCCCGATGGTTAGTGATGTTGAGCACCTTTTCATGTACTTGTTGGCCGTCTGTAGGTCTTCTTTGAAAAAAAAATATCTATTCAGATCCTTTGCCCATCTATCTTTGAATTAGGTGACTTGCTTTTTTTGCTATTGAGTTTTTTGAGTCCCTGGTACATTTTGGATAGTAACCCTTTATCAGATATGTGGTTTGCAAATATTTTCTCAGTCCATAGTTTGCCCTTTCATTTTGCTGATGGTTTCCTTTGCTGTGCAGAAGCTTCTCAGTTTGATGTAGTCCCACTTATTCATTTTCACTATTTTTAATCTCTGCCTTTGTTTTTGGTGTCAAGTCAAAAAAATTATTACTAAGACCAATATCAAGATTACCCTCTATGTGTTTTTCTAAAAGTTTTAAGGTTTCAGGTCTTAAGTTCACGTCTTTAATCAATTTTGAGTTGATTTTTATGTATGGCATCAGGTTAAATGAGGTCATAGGGTAGGAACTCTAATCTGATACGATTAGAGTCCATATAAGAAGAGATTCCAGACAGCTCTCTCCCCCCTCATACGTGCCCTGAGGAAAGACCATGTAAGGACATAGCAAGAGGTGGCCATCTGCAAGCCAGAAAGATAGCTCTCATCTGGAACCAAATTGACCCACACCTTCAATTTGGACTTCCCAGAATTCAGAATTGTGAGAAAATAAATGTCTGCTGTTTAAGTCACCCAGTCTATGATATTTGGTTTTGGCAGCCCAAGCAAACAATTTGTTTTTACCTACGTTTTTTCTTCCTAAGTTTTCTTTCTTTCTTTTTTTTTTTAAGATTTTGTCTATTTATTTGAGAGAGAGAGAGCGAGAGAAAGCAGGAGTGCAGTGGGTGGGGGGCAGAGGGAGAGGGAGAAGCCGACTCCCCCACTGAGCAGGGAGCCTGACACAGGGCTCCATCCCAGGACCCCAGCCAGGATCATGACCTGAACTGAAGATAGACGCTTAACAGATTGAGCCACCCAGGCGCCCCTATTTTTCTTCTTCCTAAGTTTTCTTTACCCTCTTCTGTAGAGGTTCTTAGTTCTGTTCATTAAATATTTTCTGGCTCTCTGTCTTCTGAACACATATAGAATTGCATGATTTTATCTCCCTTGAAGTAACGACACCATCTGTGACCACTGAAAAGAGCCTGGCCATGATATACCTCATTCTCTTCCCCAACTGGAGTGATCGTGAAAGCTGTTGGCACAGTTTCCATCATCTAGAGTCATTGAGTGACTATGATCAGTAGAGACTTTCTACTCAGTAGCCATTGATAGAGAAATAGATCTATTACTGGAGGGGGTTATGTGTTATTGCAGCATAGCCTAGACTGTCCTACTTGATATAGCTTCTAAGTCAGAAATATATATATATAATATATATAATATTATATATATATTATATATATACACCTTTTAAAATTTAAGCAACATCTTCTTTTGAATAAACTTAGACTGTACTTTGAACAAATTAAGTCATGTCATTTATCATCTGCCTTAGGGGATCAATGAGCTCCAGAATATCTCCCCACCCCAAACACTCATTATTCTACTCTTTGATTATTGCTAATTTTTTCTTTGATCACAGGTACTTCTATCTCCATTTATTCTCTTGCTAAATGGCCATACTCCTAAGAAGAATAACTCATTATAAGCTTTTTCATCAGGAGTAGCTTAACATGAGTACATTCTGGACTCCTTTATTGCTAAATTACTGAATTCTTGGTGGTTAAGGGAACAGGCAAGGTCCTTGGGTGGGTAGCTTAAATAGGAGGATTTGGGACAATAAGGATATGAATATATTCTTTTTTTTTTTAAAGATTTTATTTATTTATTTGACAGAGACACAGCGAGAGAGGGAACACAAGCAGGGGGAGTGGGAGAGGGAGAAGCAGGCTCCGCGCAGAGCAGGGAGCCCGATGTGGGACTCTATCCCAGGACCCTGGGATCATGACCTGAGCCGAAGGCAGTCGCTTAACCGACTGAGCCACCCAGGCGCCTGGATATGAATATATTCTGGGGATACAAAAGTGAAAGGTGATTTAAAAAGAAGAAAGCCAAAATGCCTTCACAATGTTAAGAAAGATTCCAAAATCTGTCCAAAAGAGTACACTGAATGCTTTTTTTTTTTTTTTTGTCTATGGAAAATCACTAGTCCTATTTATCCATCTTGCAAATCAGAAAAATCCAGAGGAAGAAACAGGGCGTGAGATGCGCCAACTATAAGGAAGCAGCCAAAGAGCAGCGGGAAGACAGAAAAGGCTGCTCTGTGTCACAAGGTGCGGCTGCAGGACCCACGTCAGCAACGCAACACAACGTCCCTCTGAACTCAGCATTCCTTGTCTCACCTAAAGTATGAACAAAACGTTGGGAACTATTTCCGGAAGAATAACTGTTATAACAATGGCATCAGTGGAAAGAAATGGGGGAAGCGGGGACCGTCTGGCTGCTCTACTGTGAATGCCGTTGCACAGACTTTTCCATTCAAAGTAAATGCCCCACATAGAAATGTTCTGCTTCCCAGTAACTACTCTGTGTTGCAGCTTCTGCGAATCAAGCTCGGGTTATTAAATGCATAAGAATAGACAACAGCGTATCTTGCTAATTACCATCTCCTCCACTTGGCATGGAGCCTGGGTGGGAAAAAATACAATTTGCAGCTCCCTATTAAAAGCGCATCTCCCCCAAATGTTCTCTGAAATATACCGTTTTCTTCTTTATTTCTAAAACATATTAAAAAAATGCCAAGATACTCTTGCCTCTCCCCCTTCTGCTGACAGGAGTCTATATTAATTCCTTCGGAGAGATACTCACAGTTGCTGAATTAGAGAGCCAAACAAATCCTAAAAATGACAACATTAGGAAAATCCTAAAGACTCTGAATAAGTTCAGTTCTCCTCCCTCCAGTTTCTCCCTTTTTCTTACTCAGCTGCTCCCCAAACATTATTTCTTTGACTTCTTTGTGATTTCCAGGTCAAGAGCCCTCCACTTTCTCTCTGAGTCACTCCCTCCTGTCATCATTTCCTTCCCTCTCCATCTTAAACTGGAGGGTCAATCACCTGAAGCAGGATTTAACCAATATCTCCCGTGCCTTTTTTTTTTTTTTTTTTTTGCCACTATCTTTCCACTGTGCTCATTTAATGTATCAGGTAGAGTGCTCTCAGATTCCAATAGCAAAACACCTACTTGAAATGACATAAGCAATAAAGTAATTCTGCCACCTAACAAGAAAACCACTAGTTCAATTATGTTGTCAAGGGCCAAGTTCAACCCTGCATCCTTCTACCTCACCTTGTCTTTGGACTAGTTCACCAACCATCACCTGACGGCCGGACAGCATCCCAAGGTGGAAAATAGACCATCTCTTCCTTCTGTCTCTTCTTAGAAGCAAGAAAACATTTCCCTGTCTGTGGATTCCCCCTCATTGCCCGGAATTGTATCACACACTCACACCCTTGTGCAAATCAGTCATTGGTAAGGGGACCATTATGGTTGGCTTAGATGAATCAGGGCCAGCCTACCTAGATAGTGGGTGGGCCTGCGACCCTTGAACAACATGTCTAATCTGAGGAGAGTGGTGACCAAAACAAAAACAGGGTTCTGTCAGGAAGGAAGAAGGGGAAAGGGTGGTGAATCTGATGTAAGCAATCAATCATGTTGGACTTTTAGCACAACCCTACCATCCACCCTTCTTTCAGCCTGACCGCTAGGCTCTGCTGGTGCTTCTAAGGGATGCTTACTAATGACAGTTTGACAATTAGGGTGCTAATGCCTCCTGACAGTTCATCTAGTCATATCTTCCCACAGGGGAAGGAATATTTTAAACTTCTACATTGCTCCATTCCCTGACACATCTCTCCTCACTCCCTGAAAATTACAGGGAAAATTGGTGATAATCAGACAAGAGCTCTGTGAATTTTCTAAATCAACTCTACAAACATCTGCCCCAAGCTGTTTCTTATTCCTTTCTGTGATGATGGAAAAAAATTGCTCCTCATCCTACATATAGTAAATCCTTTTACCTCTATTATGGATCCTGTCCTTTCTCTCTTTTCCAGGATCCTTCTGCCTGTAGGCCCCCCTTTCTACTCTATTTTCAAACTCTCCTTTACCGCCAATTTAACCCTAATAAAATGTGATTCTATCAGCCTGCTCAACTCTACTTAAAAAAAATTTTAAGAAAAAATACCTCCTTTACCCTACATCCTCACCCACTTTCATGCTACCTCTGTTCTCCCCTTCACAGGGAAACTTTTTGAAAAACTAGTTTCCTGTATCCTCCTCCTTGCCTCCACTCAGACCGCAGGCCATTAACTCTGGCATTTACTCCCATGGTTCACTAAAGCCCTCTGAGCGTGCTCACAAATAACATCCTCATCACTTCATTCAGGCCACCTTTCAATCTGTCTCCTACCTGACCTCTTGACAGCACTGGGTATACCACTGTTCACTCCTTCCTCAACGAAACGCTCTGCTTTTGTATTTCATGGCACCACGTGCTTCTCAGGTTGTTCTTCCACCTTCCGCCCATTCACTTTGAAGCCAGCATGTTCATCTTATAACGTTACCCTGAGCAATTCTTACACTCTCTTTCTCCCTTGCCCCTCCCTGCTTTCCCCCAACTTCCAGCATTTAGGAAATTTTTTGTTTCTCAAGTATATCAGGCTTGTTATGGCCTCCTTAACTAGCCTGACACTCTTCTCCCTCCTCAGCCCCTGTCTCATGCTGACTCTTACTTCAAATGTCCCCTAGGTCCCATGTCTTCTAGATGTCCTCCCTCACCCCACACCTTGCACATACACACACTGAGTGAGATGACCACTCCACTTGCTGCAAAAGCACCACATACTACTGCTCCTTTTGTAGTGCTTGGATCATTTATCTTCCTCACGTGGCAACATCAGCAAGAGCGGAGTCCTTGCTCACCATGATATCCCCAGCGTTTCCCACTGGGTTGGGCAATTCAGGAGATTTATCCAATGAGTAAGTGAACTTCCCTTCACCTTTTCTTTGAGTTTTCTCCCGCCTCCTTTCCATCCCTCAAATCCATGTACTCAGTTCTCTTATGTTGCTCCTACCCAAACTCTTCTGAGAAATGTTCTTTCATCAAATCTGGTTTCCCTTTCATTCCCAAACCAGGTTGGCACAAGCACCACTAGGGATCTTTTTACAAACACCGTTTCCTGGTCCTGTTTGTAGAGCTACCAAATCAGAACCTACAGGAAGTTAGATTTTTAACATATCCCAAGTGATTTTGTTAATTACCTAGCATGGAGAATCCCTACTTTATATAATCCCAGGAAGGTCTGGTTTCTACATGAGTATTTCTGAATGTAGAATTGCTCAATCAGACTGACTAATCCCAAGTGATATATAAATGAATTCATATGATACGCTTCCCAGGGAATCTAAAACAACACAGTGCCAAATTCTAATTAAAGCCACTGTCTCCAAACACCCCTGTAAGATTTGAACTTAATGGAGAAATTTTTGGAAAGATTGGTGAGAGATATTCCACTCAACCACACTGATCTGAGCAACTCCAGTGTCTTCATTTCTGAGCCAGTCAGTTGGAAGCAGAGACACACAAGGTATGGGGTTTGCAGCCTAGGGAAGAGAGTTGTATGTATGTGAGCAGGTGTGCTATAAGGTGAAAAGGCCAGAAGAAGTAAAAAACAGCAATGGAACACAGAAGTGCTATTTGGGCTGAGCCTTGAAAAGTTGGTAGTATTTAACATGTGGATTTGGGGTAAAAAGTATTCCAAGCAATGAAAAGGACATGAGCAAAAGTCAGGGCAGTAGTGGAATATGTTCAGGAAAGAGGAAGGGAGAAGGGTATGAGTGTGATGTCCAGCTGGAACATGGAGAAACAGAGTGGTAATGAGATGAAGTGGAGAATATGAATGATGAGAATGAGACTGAGTATGTAGATGGAGTTTCTTGCATTGTGTATAAGAAATGTGATGGAGTCCCAACCAAATAAAGGACTAAGAAAGTCTTCATAGAGAAGTCAACAGCTCTCTCCCTGCCATTGAAGTCAGTGCAGAAGATTCAGACACTATGGGAGGGAAGAGCACAACTTGGAAAGCACATTCCACTAATCTTCTTTTGGTCTCTGAAAGACATCAGCAGTCCCTGTCCCTGTTACTGTACAACTGGCTGAGTTTGGCTCAGAATTCTTGGCTGTAACTGCTGTGAGCATAGAGTCATATTTCTTTAAAACAGAGAGCTGTGTGGCTTTGAGGGAGACATTCAATCTAACCTCTAATTAACAAAGCAAGACTTGCTTGCATTGCTAGGGACCCAGGAGAACAAACAGAATTAATTTGCATATTGATTGGATGAGCACAACTCCACCAAATGGGAAGGGGAAAGAATTCCCAAAAGAGGAATGACATAGGAAGAGAGCAAACCCATTTTTTAAATCCTCAAAACTCAATGCATGATTTTGGTCAATGCTAACAGATTCAGGAGACACAGGAATTACAGGCAACATACTCAAAGGAGCAGACACTGGGGATGGTCAAACAACCAGAAGAAGAGTATCAGAGTGCTTTAGGAGACTGCAGCCATGGCGGGGTGGGGCAGGGCGGGGAAATGAGGATGAGGATGGTACCAGTCCTGGAGGTAGCTGAAGTCAAGTCCTGCTGTCCTTTCCCCCTTTCCAATGTGCAGAAGACATCAGGAGCCATTTTACCTGCAGAGATCACACCACAAAAAATGAAATGCACAGGGGAAAAACATTTTAAGGAGTTTTTGTGTTAAGTACTTGCTGTCATGGGAGGTGGGGGAGAAAAAGTAATAAAGAGGGAAATAAGCTGATAAAACAAATACAAGTAAGGTTGAGGGACATTCTCCAGGAAATCTTTGGCTCACAAAATGCCTCTAGGTATTAAGAAAAACACCTAAATAAGTAACCAATTTGGTAGCCAACACAGTTCCTATGGCTCTATGTGCCCTTGGTTCATCTCTTCTTTGGCAAGCCCTTCCAATTTCTTCAGGACTTAAATGAGATCTTATTTCCTTAGCAAACTGTTGCTTCGCACCTTCAAGAGTTCCCTCGGTGGAATTCAAAACGAGCACTGTACATAGAGATCATGGAGAGACAGAAAGAGGCAGACCATTCCAGACTGGTGGGTGGCAGCTTTAATAAGAAAGGGAACTTATGGGCGCCTGGGTGGCTCAGTTGGTTAAGCGACTGCCTTCGGCTCAGGTCATGATCCTGGAGTCCCTGGATCGAGTCCCGCGTCGGGCTCCCTGCTCGGCAGGGAGTCTGCTTCTCCCTCTGACCCTCCCCCCTCTCATGTGCTCTCTGTCTCTCTCATTCTCTGTCTCAAATAAATAAATAAAATCTTTAAAAAAAAAAAAAAGAAAGGGAACTTATGAGGTTTGTCTTGGGTGGCCACAAGATAAATAGATCTCTGCCCTTGTCACCTGAATCTTAAGAGTTTATATAGAGGACTTAGCTGGGCTCAGTCACATATACTGACCAGATGGCTGGTGTCCAGCTCTTGGGTCACCTAGCCTTCACGTCCTCTAGATGATCTCCTCCATCATGGACTTTCCCTTACACTCACCTTTGAGACTAAGAGCATCCATCCACCTATCTTGGTTTCTCTATCAACCTCCTTGTAGCCTTGTATTGCCTGTCTTTGATTCTGGGGCTATATCGTCCCCAATTCCTTGTGAGCTCCTTCAGAACCAAGACTTGGCTTACAAGTGTTTGATTTCTCAGTGTGTGTATATCGTATTGCTTCTCACACAGTATTAGCTCAACAAATGCTTGTGGATTCTGGGAGCAATTTCTATTAAGAATACATCATTTATTACAAGAAATGAATGAAATTAGAGAGACCAAATTTTCCTTGTGACTGACGGAAGGATCACAAAAAGAGACCGGGGGGAATTTGTGTTTTAAGAAATAAAGGAAATTTAGGGTTTCTGTTTCTAACATTTTAGTTTGGAAATGTGACAGTATCTGAAGGTAGGCCCACAGCATAAATCCAAATGTAGCCCACAGATTAAGGTGCTAAAATACTCACCTGAAATTGCAGTGAAATTAGAATTTGTTTCTTTAAAAATGGCTGGAATAATTGAAAAACTGTGTAAGACAAATCTGATGTTGTCAGGAAATAAGAGCCTTAAACTGCCTTATTAACCACCACTGAATTTTAAATAGTTTGAACATTAACTCTTTGCTGCAGGGGGTCTCAAAGAGATCTTGTAATGCTAATTGCTAAAATACCTGGAATTTGTTTCTAAAGGTTTGAAACAGCTCTTAATTGCTGCTCTTCTTTGATCAAGGCAAAGGAAAAAAATCATTAATGTTAAATTCATTCAGTACTCCCAGTGTGCAACAAAGGGCATATATGTTAGTTTTTTTAAGTATAACCAAAAATTGGAAAACCAGGCAGTTGGCAGAAATTTTAGCTGACAATAAATATAAAGATTCAATTGTCTCTTTCAAATGTAACTCCTAGAGAATAAGGGTTCTCAGTCTGATATCTCATTGTCACTCACTTTAATTTTGCAGAAGTTACAGGATTGTATTTTTACTCACCTGAATATGGAAAACATCTCAAGACTATTATATATTTTCATTTCAGTAGCTTGGATATGTTCACTCATAACATTTAAAAAGATACGAATTGTAAATAGACTATATCAGGATTACCTGAAAATTTTCCCCAAATAAAAACAGTATGGCTTTCATCAAACACTATTGATTACTTTTATCAGAACTCTTCATTTAAGGTTGGGAAAATATTTTTGAAATATATTCAAGCTAGCAGGTAAATGCATCAGAAAAAATTAATTAACATAATAAAAATGAAGGAAAAAACATGCTAGCAAAAACAGTTAGAAGCCAGAACAGCTATAAGAAAAATAAGGATGAAAAGAGCAGAACAGGTAGCAGTGAACATTAGAAAGAGTTATAACTCTGTTTTTTAGTAAAAGGATTCCACGCCTTTCTGAAAATACAATAATTTCACTCAAACAATCTCAACAAGTACCAATATAAGATGAAGACATTTGTAGCAGACTACAGATTGTCTCTCCAACATCCATCCTCCAGTTCTTTCTCGTGGAGCATCTACACTCTTCTGTGTATATGCTCAAGGAAGATGGCACAACCCCTAGTCCAAGGGTAAATCCAGATCAATCTTAGCCTTCCATAGTAATCCTGTTCCCTTTGCCAGTGATTCTTTTATGGGTGGACATATGCTCATCAGTTGATCAAGGAAAGACAGTTCCTCTTCTTTCCTTGGAAGCTGTCATGTCAGGATCTCATGCATAGAACAGCAGCCACCATCTTGAAACACTGAGGTGGAGGAGCTTGAAGAGCAGAGCAGAACAGACCAACAAAATGGACCTGAATCCTCAGTGACTGTAAGGAGCTCCTCAGTGAACAAACCCTAGCGTCACTTTACCTTGGATTCTTTGTTCTATGAGATGTTAAATTTCCTCTACGTGCTTAAGTTATCTGGACCTGAATTTGTCTGTTTCTGGCAGCTGGAGACCTGCTAACTGGTACAATATGTTAAAGGGGCTGTGGACTAGCGCAAGACCCTGTCAGGCTTACTCAGTTCATCAAAAATGAGAAAGTCCCTTAGATGTTCACTTGCCTGAAAAGCTGTGGAGTCTTCAGAGTTCCCCTCTGTGCCAATTACAAATAAGATAAAAAATGAGCTCTCAGAACTGAAGAGGCTTTGGGGGATTTGAGGGCGGAGCTGGTCTTCCCCATGTGTCTGAGCTCCACCTCCTTCCCAGCACTTCTTCCAACTTTTCCTCTCTTCTGTTTGACTTCCGAGAATTTCCTATACTTGGAACACACACCTAGAGACTCTGCCACTTACCAGCCGTGTAATTCTGGGCAAACCACATAATTTCTCTTGGCTTTGATTTTCTCATTTATAAAATGGGAGAAATAGAAGTACCTAAAGTGTGAAGTTATTAACAGTATTGAATTTTGTAATATATGGGTAAGTGCTTCTCAGAATAATGCTTGGTAGCTCATGTGAACTATTATCATTATCATTATTATTATTAATTCAAATTTCCCCTTGACCAGGATGGCATTGTTTACCTCCATATTAGCAATAGCATTAAGGACTATGATAAGAATATACAGGTATTCCTCACTCTTCAAAGTTTGTGCTAGGCCACTTTGCTTGTATGAGACTTTCGTTAGTATCTGTTTTTGCTAACCAAAAGAAATCCAAAAAAGAATTTCTGCTTTTATAAAAAAAAAAAGCAAAACCAGCATTCAGCAATCGTTCCAGGGAGCTATTATAGAGACACCACATACCCCGAACGGCGAGAGTGGCCCTGTTGAGCTTTGTCCCCGGAAACTATACCCAGCATTTCAACATCCGGCCACCAGAGCTTTGAACTGTGTCTTTGAGCATCTGTGCTGTATCTCAATTTATTTTGTGTATCTGTTAGCAAGATGTGTCCTAAGGTATCAGAAAAGCTTAAGAGAGGATATTTTTGGGGTCTGAGAATGTTCAAAATTTTTTCCATATAAATTAATGGTTAAGTACTTCTTCACTTTAAGTCATTTCGACTTATGAAAGCTTTCCTAGAAATGCTCTCCTTTCAGATAATGATGGAAATCTGTATTTGTCCTCACCAAGGCAGATTATCATCATTATACAGATAATGTATTTTTATTTATTTTAAGGCGTTTTCAAAAGTGTTCAGGATAGCTATGCTCACACTTGACACTATGAAAATACTTTACTCACAGAAGCATGCATTTAGAAACAGTAAGCAGAAAAAGATAATTTGGGGAAATATCTTAAACATTTTTCCAACTGGGTTGAGAAGACTAATGCTACACGCATACACACACACACACACACACACACACACAAAATATCTCTGCTGCTAAATAAGGAGGAAAAACACTAGGCTCCATGGCATTAAACAGCTTCATAATCAGGTTTGCAGATTCAATAAACCAAACTTGTATTTGTCGCAGCACATTCATCGTTTTGTTCAGTCACTGTTGAATTCAAAATAGAGTAGATAATGGAATATTGGCATCTATAGTCAATTAACACTTCTTAAAATATCCATATTTTTTGGGAAATTTTAAAATCAATGTTATTAAGTCAACTCTTTAATTGCCAAGTTAGTAAAAGTTCAGGAAATTTAGATGCATATATATATTTTGTACATATGGGAGCTTTTCAGATCCATATTAAGAGGTAAAATGTATTAGATTTTATTTGGAGCCAGTGAGAGTCTAGAATTTTTGGTTGATATCATGAGGTAATTTACCAAATAACCAAGGCCAGAAACCCAGATATTAGTCCCCAGAATGTTACCCTATAGGTAAAATTGCCATAAAGTTGACTAAAGGTTTAGGCCACAATGATATAAATAAATTATTAAATAATAAATAAATGAAGAAGGAACAAATCTTCCTTACAGAAGAATTCCAAATAATACATGAAGGTACATCCCTCTTCCCCCCCAGGAAGTAGAACTTAATTTCCCTTTCTTGAGTGTAGACCGGACTTAATGACTCACTGCAAAAGAACTGACTATATCAAAAGGAAAAACTAGTAAATTGACAGTGGGAAAACCTGGCAGGAACCACTATAACCACATGGTTGGGGGTAACATCCCAAGTCCTAAATCCCATGATATCATGTAGCCTGATACAAGGTGATGAGAAGGGTATTTCACCTCTGTCATATTCTTCTCAAAACCCACAACACCAGACTCATCATGAGAAAAACATAAAACACACACAAATTAATGGACATTGTACAAAATGCATAGTAAGTGTTCTTGCAAGCCGTCAAGGTTTAAATTGACAGTTTGCTGTCAACCGCTTCTAATGAAATTAGAAGAAAGATTGAAACAGATGAAGGAGACATGATGACAAAATGCAGTGTACTAAACCTCCACTGGATTCTGAGACAGGAAAAGGTGCTAGCGGAAAAACTGGTGGAAGCCAAAGAAAGTCAAGGCTTTAGTTAATAGTATGGTTCCTCTTTTAACTTCTTGTTTATATGACACATTAATCTTAGAATAACTTGGGTAAATGATACACCAGAACCCCCTGTGATATGTTTGCAACTTGTCTGTAAGTCTAAAATTAGTCCAAAATAAGAAATTTATTTTAAAAAATTGACAAGGGACAAGACAAACCTAACTGAACTGAAAATATAAAGAAGCTGAAAGTATAAATTTCTGTTAATATCCCAACTTCATAGATGAGAAATGAGAGGAAAAATAGATTATGTAAATTACCTAAGGTTATAAAAGGAATAAAAGTAAGAGAATCTAAATTAGAACATAGGTAACTTGACTCAAGAGTTCTAACTTTTAACTGTTCCTTAAATTATTTAGAATTTCTTTTCTATACATCTTTTCCCTTTTTTTGATCTTAAAATTTAAATAGTCAGGCTTATGGATTGGGTAGATCAAATACAGAGCTTTTCTGAGACACAACTGTTGTTACTGCTCATCGTCTATAATTTTACTTTGGATCATAATACGTCCCAAATTTATATTTGCATATTTCTAGATTAAGCTAAAACTATTACATCTGCTATCCCACCCACCTGGATCCTTGCTGCTTTCCTCAAAGAGTATCTGTAAGGATTAAAAAACTTAAACACAAAGCAGTTCCAGTGACTGGCACTGAGTATACGATCAGTAGGTGTTGGTCTTTTTATTGTTATTGTTATTATTTTTATTGCTAATTTTCTCAGCTCTGATTCTAGTTCATTAATATTCCTTTTAGCTGTGCCTGCTCTGACATTTAATCTGCCCACTGAGTTTTTAATTTTAATGACTATCTGCTTTTTCCGTAATTTATCTTTTGTTCTTTCTAAAACCTGACTATGTATGATGTATTGCTTTATACCCACAGGCATTTTATCCGTATTTTTCTCTCTAAATCATTTTAAATGTGTGTCATAGTTTGTCTCAGTTCATAGTCTTTCCAGTTCCTGGAGGAGACATCTCTCTCTCTCTTTTATTTTTTGCCATCTGATAAAAAATAATAGAATGTTTTTGCATGGTTTCTAATTTTTATTTTGCGCTTATTTTAAGGGACACTTGTTTTTCTCTGTAGTGTCAGGGTTATTGAAATGTACCTCTGAAGAAGTTTTCATCTTATTTCTACTTCTTGTCCCAGTAGAATCTCTGCTCTGAGTCTAATTTTTACATTAATCTTTTATCCTGAGATTTCTTCAACACAAAGGTAATTAAAATTCAGACTCCAAATCTATGAGCTCATGGATTTTATATTTCAAGGGAGACTTATTTTTTCCCCTCTGATCTATACCTCAGATAAACTTTGTTGTGGCCTTCCAGAGTGAAGACATGGCTTGTCTTTTCCAAAGTTCTACTTTCCTTAGAACTGCACTCATCAAATTGATGCAGAAGCTTCAATTTCAATATTTAACCCATACCCACTCAAGACACTGTCTCCTCCAACTATGTTCTTCTTTCTCAACCTTGATCTGGATATGTAGGGGTTTTGTGGTTCCACATGAATTTTAGGATTTTTTTCTATTTCTGTAAAAAAAATACAATTGGGATTTTGATAGGGATTGCATTGAATCTGTAAAGTAATTAAAACAGTATGGTATGGAATAAAGAGAGACATATAGACAAATAGAACAGAATAGAGACCCCGGAATAAACTCACACACATACAGTCAACTAATCTTCAACAAGGGTGTCAATAATACACAATGGGAAACAAAAGTATTTTTAACAAATGGTGCTGGGAAAACTGGATATCCAGTTGCAAAAGAGTAAAATTGGACCCATGTCTTACAACATATACAAAAAATGAACTCAAAATACATTCAAGAGTTAAACATAAGACCTCTAACTATAGAATTTCTAGAAAAAAAGCATGGGGAAGATCTTGGCACTGGTCTTGGTAATGATCTCTTAGATACAACCCCAAAAGCATAGTCAACAAAAGCAAAAATAAAAAAGTGGGACTACATCAAACTAAAAAGCTTGGCACAACAAAGGAAACAACAAGGTGTAAAGGCAATTTACAAAATGGGAGAAAATATTTGCAAACTATATATCTGGAAAGTGATTAATATCCAAAATATTTAATGAACTCCTACAACTCAATAGCAAAAAATAAATAAAACTAATAACCCAATTTAAAAATGGGCAAAGGGAGCACCTGGGTGGCTCAGTCCATTAAGCATCCAACTCTTGATTTCAGCTCAGGTCTTGATCTCGGGTTCATGAGTTCAAGCTCTGTGTTGGGCTCCATGCTAGATGAAGAGCCTACTTAAAAAAAAAAAAAATGGGCAAAGGACATGAATGCATGTTTCTCTAAAGAAGGCATATAGATGGCCAACAGTTACATGAAAAGGTGCTCATCATCACTGCTCATTAGAGAAATAAAGTTTTTTTTAAAAGATTTTACTTACTTATTTGAGAGAGGGAGAGAGCGTGAGAGAGCATGAGCGGGGGGGAGGGGAGCATGGGGGTGGGGTAGAGGGAGAAGCAGACTCCCCGCTGAGCAGGGAGCCCAAGGTAGGGCTCAATCCCAGGACCCTGGGATCATGACCTGAGCTAAAGGGAGAAGGGAGATGCTTAACCAACTGAGCCACCCAAGCACCAAGGAAATGCAGCTTAAAACCACAGTGAGGGGCACCTGGGTGACTCAGTCATTAAGCGTCTGCCTTCAGCTCAGGTCATGATCCCAGAGTCCTGGGATCGAGGCCCGCCTCGGGCTCCCTGCTCTGCGGGAAGCCTGCTTCTCCCTCTCCCATTCCCCTGCTTGTGTTCCCTCTCTCGCTGTGTCTCTCTCTGTCAAATAAATAAATAAAATCTTTAAAAAAAATAAAAATAAATAAAACCACAGTGAGATATCACCTCACACCTGTTAGGATGGCTATTATAAAAAAAAAAGATAACAGATATTGGTGGAGAAATTGGAATACTTATACACTGTTTTGGGAATGTGAAATGGTGCAGTTGCTGTGGAATACAGTGTAGAAGTTCCTCAAAAAATTAAACACAGAATTAGCAGATGATCCAGCAATCCTACTTCTAGATATATATCAAAAAAGAGGGGCGCCTGGGCGGCTCAGTTGTTAAGCGTCTGCCTTCGGCTCAGGTCATGATCTCAGGGTCCTGGGATCGAGTCCCGCATCGGGCTCCCTGCTCGGCAGGGAGTCTGCTTCTCCCTCTCACCCTCCTCCCTCTCATGCTCTCTGTCTCTCATTCTCCCTCTCTCAAATAAATAAATAAAATCTTTAAAAAAAAAAAAAAAAGAAACCAGGATCTGGAAGAGATATCTGCATTCTCATGTTCATGGTAGCATCATTCCCAAAAGCCAATATATGGAAATAATCTAAGTGTCCATCGTTGGATAAATGGGTAAAGAAAATGTGGTATATGCATGCAATGGAATATTTTTTCACCTTAAAAAAAGAAGGACATCCTGCCATTGGCAAGAACATGGATGAACCTAAAGAATATTATGTTAAGTGAAATGAGCAGTCACGGAAGGACGAATACTGTGTGATCGCACTCATATGACAAATCTAAATAGTAAAACTCATAGAAGCAGAGAGTGGAATGGTGGTTGCCAACGGTCGGAGGGTGGGAAAATGGGGAGTTATTTTCAATGGGTATAATGTTTCAGTTCTACAAGATGAGTAAGTTCTAGAGACCTGATGTACAACATAGTGCCTGTAGTTAACAATGGTGTATTGTGCACTTTAAAAAATTAATAGAGGGCGCCTGGGTGGCTCAGTTGGTTAAGCGACTGCCTTCCGCTCAGGTCATGATCCTGGAGTCCCTGGATCGAGTCCCGCATCGGGCTCCCTGCTCAGCAGGGAGTCTGCTTCTCCGTCTGACCCTCCCCCCTCTCATGCTCTCTCTCTATCTCATTCTCTCTCTCAAATAAAATCTTTAAAAAAAAAAAATTAATAGAATAGAGCTCTTGTTAAGTGTTCTTACCAAAAAACAAAAACAAAGAACATGGGGGTGCCTGGATGGTTCAGTCAGTTAAGCACCTGCCTTCAGCTCAGGTCATGATCCTGGGGTCCTGGAATAGAGCCCCACATCTGGCTCCTTGCTTGGTGAGGAATCCACTTCTCCCTTTCCCTCTGTCCCTCTCTCATGCTTGCATACTCTCTCTCTCTCTCAAATAAATAAAATATTTTAAAAAACAATAAGTGAGCATGAGAAAACTTTTGGAGGTGATGGATATGTTTATTATTTTGATCATAATGATGGTTTCATGGGTGTATGGACATGTCAAAACTCATCAAATTGTATACATTAAATATGTATAGTTTTTTGTATATCAATTATATCTCAATAAAGTGCTTTAAAAATGAAATGGAAAAATGGAATTAAAGGTGATAGTAGCAAAAAAAAAAGGGGGGGGCACTGTCCTCTGCCTCTGCGTAGCCCTATGCCATGACCATACCTACCACGTGGCTCCATGCTGTGGCGATCAAATTCTCTACAATTCCAGTTTATGTACTGTTCCTTTGTCCTTCTGGTAAAGTCAGCCATTGTGATGGTTAATTCAACGTGTCAAGTTGGCTAAGCCACAATACCCAGATATTTGGTTAAACACCACTTCAGATGTCACTGTGAAGGTATTTTTTTTTAGATGAGATTTAAATCAGTGGACTTTGAGTAAAGCAGATTATCCTCCATGATGTGGGTGGGCCTCATCTGATCAGTAGAAAGCCTTATGAAAAGACTGACTTCCTCCAAGGAAAAGGGAATTCTTTTTTTTTTAAGATTTTATTTTATTTATTTGACAGAGAGAACGCAAGAGAGGGAACACAAGCAGGGGGAGTGGGAGAGGAAGAAAGAGCCTTCCTGCTGAATAGGCAGCCCGATGTGGGCTTGATCCCAGGACCCTGGGATCATGACCTGAGCTGAAGGTGCATGCTTAACTACTGAGCCACCCAGCCACCCCGGAAAAGGGAATTCTACCAACAGACTGTCTTCAGATTCAAGCTGCAACTTTAACTCCTCCCTGGGTCTCTACTCTGCCAGCCTACCCTGCAGACTTTGTATGTGTCAGCCTGCA
>NC_138371.1:12882551-12943051 GCF_054177405.1 Leptonychotes weddellii | reverse complement strand
TGTGCACATATGTCGAGCTAATGCCTTTATTATCCTGATTATAGTACAAGAACAAATTCAAGTAGTCTCCCTCTCTGACTTCTGCCTTAGTGTTTGAATCTGATCACCACATGCTGTTGGGAATGGTTCCATCATCCCATCTCTGGTGGAGGTACATTAGGTTGCAACAGAGGGAGAAATTATTGTTTTGGTTCAGAAAATAAGTCTAAGGAGTGGGTGGGATAATTGTCAGGTAGCTAAAAGAAAGTAACCATTGAAAGGAAGGGGATTTTTCAAAGGGGCACCTACACCCCAATGTTTATAGGAACAATGTCCACAATACCCAAACAATGGAAAGAGCCCAGACGTCCATCAACACATGAATGGATAAAAAAGATGTGAGATATATATATATATATGAATATTACTCCGCCATCGAAAAAAATGAAATCTTGCCATTTGCAACAATGTGGATGGAACTAGAGGGTATTATGCTAAGCAAAATAAGTCAGTCAGAGAAAGACAATTATATGATTTCACTCATATGTGGAATTTAAAAAATGAAACAGAGAATCATAGGGAAGGGAGGGAAAAATAAAACAAGACGAAATCAGAGAGGGAGACAAACCATAAGAGACTCTTAATCATAGGAAACAAACTGAGGGCTGCTGGAGGGGAAGTGGGTGGGGGGATGGGGTAACTGGGTGATGGACATTAAGGAGGGCACGTGATGTAATGAGCACTGGGTATTATATAAGACTGATGAAACACTGAACTCTACCTCTGAAACTAATAATACACTATATGTTAATTAACTGAATTTAAATAAATAAGTAAATAAGAAAGGGAGGGGAGTTTTGACTCTGTTTTCAAACTTGATCTCAGGCATGAAGAAATTTCAAATCAGTTCCAGCCAACAAAGTTAGTTTACTTGGACTGTGTTAGAGGCAGAAGGGGTGATATAAAGGCTAGAGGAAGTTTAAAAGAGAAAAAGTTTACAAGAAAGGAAAATGAGAAAGAGCATGAACCATCTAGTCAATGTTTAATGGCATCTCATGTAGTTGCTCATCAAAGTAACTTAATACATATTTGAAAAAAAAAATGGGAATGTACTTAAATACCTCCCCACCTCATTAAGAAGAACATAAGGTACTTTGGAGTTCATCTTAAGACATTTTGCGTAGATATGATGAGCAAAGATGAGTTATGACTCAGTGCCTAACTAGAGGAAATGAGTCATAAGATGGTGTATTTAGCTGTTTGAGCTTCAGCATCACACTCAGCCCATCTGACACACAGTTTGATAGCTGAGAAGTAAACTTCCTGAATACTATTTTTCTTGTTAGTTTATTCATTTTTCAACATAAAATATATTTCTTGATCTCATAACTTTGGATTGAACCTTATAATGAAGTTCACTCTCAGAAGCCAAGAGGTTTAGATTTTCTTCTATTTTTTCCAAGTAAACATCTGCATTGATCATGGAACTTATTAAAATAACAGGAAACTCATAAATACAATTATATAATCTATGCTCTCTTCCTGTGGGGCATATAAATTCATATATATTAAAAAGAAGTTAAATTAACTATTTGAAAAATCCAATCATGGCAACTATGCAGCAGCCACATCATGAAATATACCACCTTGGGGTCTAGAAAGTGCTCGACAGTTTGTCCAATGAAATACAAAACATCAAATTTTTCATACTATAGGGGAAAATAGCCTTAAATTTCTATTGTATTTGGTTCTCTTATATCCATCCAAACACTTGGATTCATATTCATGACGAATAAATATCTCTTTTTAAAGCAAAGTAAGACCATGAAGACAATGAGAGTTTATTATTTTTTTCTAGCTATATTGAGATAGAATTGAAAATAATATTGTACATATTTAAAGTGTACAATTTGAGGAATTGATATATGTATACAGTGGGTAATGATTACCATGTCCAGGAAAATTAGCACATCCATCACCTCAGTTATCTTTTGTGTGTGTGTGTGTGTGTGATGAGAATGCTTAATATCTACTCTCTTAGCAAATTTCTAATATACGAACAGTATTATTAACCATAGTCACCATGTTGTACATTACAGCTCCAGAACTAATTCATTTTATAACTGAAAATCAGTACCCTTTGACTAATATCTCCCCATTTCCCCTCCCCCATCCCTGAAAAACACCATTCTTCTGTTTAACAAGACTTTTTTTTTTTTTTTTTAAGATTCCACATATGAGTGAAATCATATCAGGTTGTCTTTCTCTGTCTGGATCATTTCACTTATATCCTCCAGGTTCATTCATATTATCACAAATGGTAGGACTTGCTTCCTTTCCCAGGCTGAGTAATATTCTATCTATTATCTATTTATCTATCTATCATCTATTTATCTATATCTACCATATTTTCTTTATTCATTTATCTGTTGAGAGACACTTTAGCTCTTTCTATATTTTGGCTATGTGAATAGCACTGAAATGAATATAGAAGTGCAGATATCTCTTGGAAACACTGATTTTTGTTTCCTTCACAAATATACCCAGAGATGGATTCCTGGATCATATGGTTGTTCTATTTTTAATCTTTTAAGAAACCTCCATTCTATTTTTCATTATGGCTGTACCATTTTGCATTCCCACCAACAGTGCAGAAGGATTCCCATTTCTCCACATCCTTGCCAACACTTGTTATCTAGTGTCTTTTTGATAATAGCCCTTCTAATAGGTGTGAGGTGATATCTCATTGTGGTTTTGGTTTGCATTCCCTGATGATGGGTGAGCACCTTATTCTGTACCTGCTGGCCATTTGTGTGTCTTCTGTAGATAAATGTCTATTCAATTTATTTGACCATTTTTAATGAGGTTATTTGTGTTTCTACCATGGAGTTGTTTGAGTTCCTTATATATTTTGGATGTTAACCCTTTAAAAGATGTATGGTTTGCAAATATTTTCTCCTATTCTGTAAGTTGCCTTTAAACTTTGTTGATTGTTTCCTTTTCTGTGCAGGTTTTTAGTTTGATGGACTTGCACTCGCTTATTTTTTATTTTGTTGCCCATACATTGAGGGTCATATACCAAAAAAAATCATTGCAAAGACCTATGTCAAGGAACTTTTTCCCTAGGTTTTCTTCTAAGAGTCTTATAGTTTCAGGTCATCCCCATTACGGTATTAGAAAACTCCGAATTTGACTATATATTTACTGTTAACAGTGAGCTTGATACTTTCATGTTTTCTTATTATTAATTATCATACTTTCATTTTAGCTTGAAGAACTCCTTTTAGCATTTCTTATAAGTGAGGTCTAGTGATAATTGACTCCCTTAGCTCTTGTTTGTCTGGGAAAGTCTTTATCTTTCCATCAGTTTTTGTTTTCCCTAGGCAGTGCCCTGAAGGAAAGTGCTGGGGAAAGACACTAATTGCTGAAGCTATATGGAAATGGAGAATTTCTGCTAGGAATTAAAGGGGCAATATTATAGAGTGACATCAGCAAGATGGCAAAATAGGAGTTTTCTACCATCATCTTCCCACAGAACGTTGCTTTCAACATTCACTCACAGATAAAAGTATCTCTGTGGGAGTTTGGGAGTCCAGCAGAGAATATTCAGCACACCACTGAAAAAACAAAAAATCTGAGAATAGATCCATTGAAGAGGAATAGTGAGGTGATCTGCATGGCTAAGGAATTGGGAGAGGCTAGGAGAAATAATACTAGCAGCCAAAAACTGTATAAGATTCTAAAAATATATCTTCTTACCCAGAACCTCTTCATATAACCTATGATTGGGTATTTTTAGTCTCAACCTAACTGATGCAAAAGTTGAGTATCAAAGAGTTAAATGTGATCATGGTCATTAGCTAATAAGGGATATATTTGAACGTGGTATGTAGATCTTTTGATCCATGTCTCACACACTTTCTACCATCAGTTATTGCTGTATAAGATCCTAAGTATAATTGGAAAAGGAGAGAAAAGTTGGCTTCAATATGCAACATCAAACATTGAGTATATTCACATTTATTTAAAACCCTTGATCAACCATCATCACCTAAAGGTGTTGGCAGGATATACAAGTTACTTTTGACAGGTAATCAAATAGATACTCAAGATTTTCTTTTTCCATTGATGATCTTCATGCCTTGACATCCACTGAGAAATGTAACCTCATCTGATATAGAAAAGAAAATGATAATGACTCAAAGATTCACTAATTATTTTAAAGATTTATTTATTTATTTTAGAGAGAGAGAGTGTGTGTGCAAGAGCATGAGCTGTAGGGGCAGAGGGAGAGGGAGAGAGAGAATCTCAAGCAACTCTGCACGGAGTGACATGGGGCTCAATCCCAGGACCCCAAGATCACAACCTAAGCCAAAACCAAGAGTCAGTCAGATGCTTAATCGACTGAGCCACACAGGTACCCCAGATTCACTAATTTTTTATACTAAAGATTCACTATCTTGAAAGTATTACAGTAGTTATTTAAATCAGGCTTTAGCAAATTGGCCTTTTCTGTGAGAGATCAGATAGTAAATATTTTAGGTTTAGTGGGTCATACAGCCTCTGTAACAACTACTCAACTCTGCTCTTGAAACATGAAAGCAGCCATAGGCCATATTTAAAAGAATGGGCTTGTTTGTGTTCCCATAAAACTTCATTTTCAAAAACATATGACAGGCTAGATATGGCATATAGTCATAGTTTTCTGACACCTGAACTAAATTATCTCGGGGGATTTTATATTTCCGACTCTTCATTAATGCAGGTAATAATGAGGAAATGAAAAGTATAAAATAGTAAATCTTAGGCATGAGAATCATTCATAGGGCTTTAATTTCTCAGAGAATAACATGATACACATTTTTCCCTCCTTATTTACAACTGATAGTAATGTCTTGGACCGGTAGATGGGTTCAAGATATATTTTGGAGGAAAATCAATAGCAAACAGAACTCACTAATGGGTCAGATGTAACAGAAGAATCAATACTTACCAGCATAAGTAAATGGTGATGCCATTTGTTGAAATGGGAAAGACTGGTAGGAGAATATTTGGAGATGAGGGGTATAATTAAAATTTCTGGATTGAAATGTTAATATTTAAATGTTATGAAACATCAAAAAAGAACTGTCAGGGCTCTTTGAATGTACTCAGAGAAGGGGTTTTGACTAAAAAGATAAATGTGGGAGTCCTCAGCTCATCGATGGCATTTAAAGCCACGGAAATGGATGAAATCACCTAGGCAGAGAATGTAGAAAGGGAAAACAAGACAAAGAAAGATCTTGATGTACTTTCTGAATCATCCAAGAATGAACAAATCTTGTTCAGCTTAGTTAACCAGTGCTAAGGGGACTTTTATTGTACTCTCAATCTTGGTAAATTTATAATTTGTGGTTGGTAATAAACCCACATTCCTATTCCTCAAGTATTTTTTTTCAAATTTATTCAACCACATAGCCCTTTTCAAAAGACGTATCTTGGGGTATGTGTTCATCTAAACAAAATTTGGGAAATGCTATACAAGATAATAGTGACTAGTGTATTGCATTTAATTTTTTATAAATTCATTTTCTTACAGTTATCACCTGTGGTTTTCTAGTCAAAGAGATAATATTAGCCTTCCCAGCATAAAGAAAAGCAGCAGATTTCAAATCTCTGCAATTGAGACTTGCACTACATTTTACTTCTATCTACCTAATATACTCAATGCATTCCCTCCTGAGGTATTACCGACCCAGAGCTATAGGCAAATTCCCTGCAGTTTAATGATGTGTAGAGAACAGCAACTAACAGAGTGGATACTTTCTTGTCATCTGCTCAAACATTTTATCCTTCTCTTATGCAAGACCACACTCTATTTTCAGGAAGGCAATGGAAAAAAAAAATTGAGAGTGTTCAAGACAATGAATTTGTGGAAATAGCCATTCCATTTTCAGGAGAGTGGGGAAAGAGGTGGTGTACTTCAACTTCTGCTACGGTTGAGTGGCTCTTATCAGACTGACCCTCCAGTAAATAACAACTATAAACTCTGGACAAGATATAAAAACACCCAACTAAAGGTACTGGAGGGTGAACAAAAACAGGTAGAAAATGGAGTGGAGATGATATTTATTAAAACAGACACTGGGTAAAATTCCAGTTTTTATAACTTTCTGATAGAAGGCAGTCACAAGGCAAAAGAAGTGAATTGGTATTTGAGCTACCACCTGCTACAGAGGAAACAAAAATTTTCAATCTCAGCTTAGCCAAGTTATCAGCCTGATTTTTAAAAAATCTATATTCTTCAAAGGAATATAATAGAACCAAGAGTTTCTATAACATTTTCCACAATGTTGAGGATACAATACAAAATTGCTCAACATACAAATAAATAAGAAAACACAGACCATTCTCAAGAGAAAAGACAATCAATGCAGACCAATCCTGAGATGACACAGGTGTTGGGCAATTAGCAGACCAGGATTTTAAACCAGCTGTTATAATTATGCCCAAGGATATAAAGGAGAATATGCTCATATTGTGTGAAAACTCAGATACCTCAACAGAAAAATAGAAACTCTAAAAAGGAATCAAATGCTAGAAAATGCTATCTCTGAAACAAAAACGTTGCTGGAAGCGCTCAGCATCTGAGTGGAGGTGACAGAAGAGAAGTCAGCTAACTTGAAAATAGATCAATAGAAATCATCCAATCTAAAAAAGAGTAGAAAAGAAGATTGAAAATTAAGAAAGGAACAGAACCTTAGGGACCAGTGAGATAATATCAAAAGGTCTACAATGTGTGCAATTTGAATCCCGGGAGAAGAGAAGAGAAACTATGGGGGTAGAAAAAAAAATGTTTTAGGAAATAATGGCTGAAATTCTTACAAATTTAATAAAAGCCATAAATATACAGTGAGCACCAAGCAGTATTAATACAAAGAGACCTACACCTACACACATCAGAGTCAATTTGGTGAAAACCAAAGATAAAGAAAAATATCTTAACAATAAACAAAGAAAAGCAACACATTGCACACTAAGGAGCAAAATTCAAATGACCACAGCCTTCTCATCAGAAGTAATTATCTTTAAAGTACTGAAAGATTTTTTTAAAATAGTCAATGTAAAATTTTATCTCCACGAATATCTTTCAAAAATCAAGGTCAAATAAAGACATTTGCAGATAAGAGAATATTAAGAGTTCACAACCTCCAGGCTCGCACTACCGAAAATGCTAAGGGAAGTTTTTCAGGCTGAAGGGAAATGAAACCAGATGGAAACCCAAATCTTCAGGAAATAATAAAGAGCATCAGAATCGGTAAATATTCAGTAAATATAGAAAGGCATTTTCCCCTTAATTTAAAAAAAATGCATATGACTATTTAAAGAATCACACTGATCCAACTATTTGAAGCTAGACTGAATTTTTCATTTTTCATCTAAAATGAAAAATGTTTCATTTTAACATTTTTCATGCTATCAAAGCTTACATCTTAAAAGGTCTTCAAATTTTTCCTGTCATGAAACTGACATTTGGATATAATGTGATGATTATTTTCTGAGGTTAAATATATATTTTCTATCAACATTTACTTGTCACATGAATTCTATTTGGATTTTCTCCCCTTTGTAGAGAAATGTGTCTGGAGTTGATAAGCTTAGCAGGCTTCTAGCCTAATAGGATTATTCTCAGAACATCTCTTAAAAGGGAGACATTTTCCTAATGGACTTCCATTTTGAGAGATTTTGTATTGCTAATCCATGAACTCCCTCCTGTGTAGTCAGAATTCCTGGATTCCTAGAAGTGTACTTCGTTCATTAAGTCTGCTAATATTTCGTTAAAATAAAGATCAAAACATGTTCAGAAAAGGGTTAAAATTCTTAGGGAAAGGCAATTAAATCCTGTCCCCCAAATTATAATGTAAAACTCCTCTAAAAAGAAAAGCATAACTGAAAAATTAAATTAAAATGCCTTCAAATGCTGAAAGGAAAAGGACACGGCATACTATTAAAAATCTAGAGCAAAATCTCAACATAAAGTCATCAAAGTCAGACTCAGATTTTTAAGATAATTTCTACAAGTAAACAAAAAAATTATTTTCCCAATTTTTGCATTTGCCTGCTGGACAGTTGCCCACTCCATCATTGTCTCAACGTCTATATATCAGCAATTAAACTCTTCATCTTCTGTCTCCAAGAATTTTCCTCCCCTAACGTCCCATTCCTTGATACCGCCATCTTCTTTGTCTCTGAAGTTTTAAGCCTAATAATTATCTTTGGTTTCACTCTTGTCTCTCATAAAAGAATTTCCTGTGTCCTGACAATCTTTTCATTATAGTCTCTGAAAGTGAGCCTTGTCTGTCCCTTCCCCTTGCCTTCAATCTGATATAACTTGGGCCCCAGAAGCCTGGGTTCAAGGATAAAAAAATATAAAAGTAAGGAAGATAATGTCCATACCTTAATAATAACTGGTGAGTTTTGAGCATTTAGATTCATTCTTCTCATCCTTACTACAACTCTATGAAGGAGACATGATTATTATCCTAGTTTTAGAGAGGGGAAGATGAACATAGACATTAAGTAGCTTGCCCAGGTAACAGATATATGGACAGTAGGAAGTGGACCCATAGACATTAAGTAGCTTGCCCAGGTAACAGATATATGGACAGTAGGAAGTGGACCCTAGACTGAATCAAATCCAAGTCTAAAGTATACGTCTTAATCAGGGCAAGTAATACCTTCCAGGGGCCGACATGGAGGCCATCTGCAGCTTAATGGCATCCCTGTGCCTCAGCTCCAGGGCACGTCCTCGCAAATCAACTAAGTTCAATGTGCAAAACCAAGGTGGTCACAGAAATGTGTTCCAGGGATCAATCCCTGGTCTATTCGATGTGCTCTCCTTCACTCCCAGCCTTAGAAGATAGATAAAAATGGAATGTATCCTAGCTAACTGGTGATACTTTAGCTAATTCATCAGAGGAAGACCCATTTGGAATCCCAGTGGTTTCAGCTTCTGCTGAGTTGGCCCTAATTATTTATAGCTGCCCTGCCCTTCAGTCACTAAGACCATTCCTCTCCATAGGAAGAAGTTAAAATGCATGAAAAGCAGCTGGAGTTAAACGAGAAATGGCCCTGCCTCCACTGGAGGAAGATAAAGGAGTAGTTGCTGTTGAAAATACCCAAGTCACGAACAGAAAGCTATTCTGCGTGAGCCTGAAGGTACAGAAAGGGAAGGGCCAGAAGGGAAGAGAGAAACTGTAGGGCTGCCCATGCTGCCTCTGTGATAGAGCCTTTGCTTTGGAATGAACCTCCTTGGTATGAAGTTCATCTTCAACTGTGCCTGAGACCTGGGGTAGTGGAACATTGTTCCCTCTAAATCTGATTGTCCTCTTAGCACAGATTGGAAAGAAGCTCCCAGAGACTGGGCTGGATAACCTGGAAGACCAGGAGTATTTGCTCTTTTTGAGAGCCCAGGAACCCCTCATCTAACTGTCAATTTTATCAGCTAAGCAACCCATGTCTGCAAGTGGCTTTCAGCAGGAGACACTGCTTGGGGGAAATTGGCAGGGTCGGAGCTTTTTTGCCTGTCAAAAGCCATACTGGTTGGCACAAGAACAGAAATTTCTTTTAAAATTGAACATGTCAGCCAAATTAATCCCATTAAACTCTAAGTGACATCTCATTGAGGAAAACTCATTAAAAGAAGGATGTGGCTACATTACAATTCCTTCTCTACCATAGTAATCTTCTTAGGAAAAACAAAAAATTTTTAAATGTCATAGAATGTCAGAGATAGAGGTCATCTTAAAGATTATAGTCTGCCTTAGAGATCATCCCAATCCACCCATCTTATTTTGCCAATGCTTGGCATAAGGAGAAAGAAAATTCATCAGAATATGTGAATTACCTGAGGGTTTTTTTGTTTGTTTTTTTTTAGTTGAAACATAAAATACATGCAATATATAATATCTCTAATCCGGTTTATGAAATAAAATAAAATAAACTTTGATGGCTTCTTTTAGTCCCTTAAAATAAATCTCATTATAATCTAATCCAAAACCTCTTCTAAGGATAACTTGTAAGAGCTCATTATGTAAAGTTCTAATTTATACTATTCCTGTGTTGATGCCAATGCTTCCTCTGGCCCGACTGAAATTCTCTCCACCCCTAGAATAAGCTTCATAAATCACTTTGTTTCTACGTCCTAACTCATTCTTGGTATGTTTTCTCAGGTTTGAATCTACTGCCTTCCCTTTATCACTATATACATCTTGACTTCCTTCTCTCTGTGTACTTATCTCTCCGTTGAACTTTTTTTTTTTTTAAGATTTTATTTATTTATTTATTTGGGAGAAAGAGAGAGAGACAGAGAAACAGCATGAGAGGGGATAGGGTCAGAAGGAGAAGCAGGCTCCCCGCCGAGCCGGGAGCCCGATGTGGGACTCGATCCCAGGACTCCGGGACCATGACCTGAGCCGAAGGCAGTTGCTTAACCAACTGAGCCACCCAGGCGCCCTCTCCGTTGAACTTTTAACATGGTAAAAGTTCTTGTTCTTCAGGTTTTGAGTTTCCAATGTCAATCAGAGTTTTGAAAAACTAAGCAAAGTTCAGCATGAGACACACTATTACTATTACTAATGATAATAGCTAATATATGGAAAGTGTTTAGTAAGTGGGACAATTTATCATGATACCTGATTTTATCAGGAGGGTGGTGGTCTATTAAAACCTCCATATTGCAGACAAAAAAAATAGGATTAGAGTTAGGATTTGGCTTAGGTCACACAAGCAGGGTATCAGTCCCTGCAATCTGATATCAGAGCCCTCTGTCTTGACTGCTATGCAGTCCTGCCTATGAACTTGTGAGGGACCACAGGGAGAGACAAAGCTGGAAACTAATTTGGGACTAGATTTTTGGGGATGCTTCAAGCATTGTGTTGAGGGGCTGAGTAGGAAAGGGCCACCTAACCCAGCCTGAGAGGCCTGAGGAAAACTTCACATGAATTGCCCTCAGAGCTGACTTTTTGAAAGAAAAGTGGGAGTTAGCACAGCACAGGTATTCTTCAAGCAGTGGGAAGAACATAGAGAAAAGAACCGAGATATAAAAGAGTGCAGTGTATTTGGGTATTGCGTAAAATATGATAATCATTATGAAGGTAGGTTGATGGATAGATGGTTGGACTCATGGATAGATGGATGAATTTTGATGGAAATTAATATTAGAGAGGAAGGTGAACTATTTCATGAAGGCAAATGTTCTAAATGCTTTACATGCACTTGCCCCTCTCACAGCATCTCCTGGGGTAAAAGCTGAAGTCATCCTCATCCTCATCCCAGGATCTGAACCCAGGCAGCCTGGCATCATAGTCTGTGATCTTGAGCACTATACTAGCTAGCCCTTCATATGTGTGCAGTTTTGGGTACCTTCTGACCTAGGGCTTAGGTGCCAGGTTGGTCACTTTTCAGCTGTGTGCGTTTGTGACATATAATATTCTGAGCTTCACCAGAAAATGCAAATAGTTATACATACATAGAAGACTGTGTGATTAAATTATCTAAAGCACTTAGCCCATAAGAGAACTAATATTTAACAAGTACCTAGGCCAGTCTAACTGAAGTTAAATATTCATCTGAGATTTTCTTGCCAACCTGGAGAATATGCATAGAGGATACAAATGATTCTGGTCACCCCCTCACCACCAGCAAACTGTCTAGTTGACAGCCACTCAGGTATGCACCCACATGGACTGCTTTCATGGAAAGAAAGTATGAAATGAAGGTTTTATATTCAGAAGATGTCCTTTGTCTATCAGGTTATAGAAAACAGGGTTTTTTTTTTTTAAGATTTTATTTATTTGAGGGAGAGAGAGTATAAGCAGGAGTGGGGAGTGAGGCAGAGGGAGAGGGAGAAGCAGGCTCCCCACTGAGCAGGGAGCCCAACGATGTAGGGCTTGATCCCAGGACCCTGGGATCATGACCTGAGCCAAAGGCAGACAGTTAATAACTGAGCCACCCAGTTGTCCCTAGAAAACAGTTGTCAGTGTGGCAGAACTCAGGTACTTTGTACACATACACCCTTCCTGAGGATCTCCTGGAAGATGAGCTTCACCGAACCAAGACATAACTAAGTAAACAACAGAAAAAGAATGGAGGGTGAGCACTTAATAATAAACAATTGTAGATTTAAGACTCAACAAACATGAGAACAAAAGACAGAAGAATGATATTTAAATGTTGTATGTTCTGATAAGGTATAAATCATGCAATTAAAACATCAGAGGACAAGAAAGAGGTAAAGAGGAAAGCAGAGTGAGTTCACTGTTTCGTTAAGAGGCAATTGGTGGGTGTCATAGGATAGCATTAAAAACTCATAAACCAGATAATAAAGATTAAAAAGGAAACATGGGCTGGAAACATTTTTAAAAGGAACTAAAAAAGATACCCTTCCCCCCAAAAAAGTACAAAAATAACTACTAAAAAAAAAGAAAAGTAGAATATGTAACTACTAGAAAAAATAAAACCTTCCTAAATATCAAAAGCGATTTTTTAAAAAAGAAAACACATCACATAGAGAATAAACCACAAAAAACATAATATAGTACACATAGTATTTATAAAATAATTTGAAAAAGACCAAACGCAAATGTCATACCAATAAATGTGAATGGGCTTTATTAATCTATTACAAGAAAAAAATATCTCAGTGATGCTCACAAAGCAAGACCTAACTGTATGCTGTATTCAAGAGACACAACTAAAATAAAGTGATTCAGAAAGGTTTAAAATGAAGTGATGGGCAAAGGTAAACCAGGAAAAATGGAAATAATAAGACAGCAAGCTTTCAGATTGTGATGTATCAAATAAATAGAATTCAAGCCAAAAGTCATTAAAGGTAACAAAGGACCATTTGAAATACTAAGTGTTAAAATTCACAGTAAAGTTCAAACAGTTATGAATATCATGCACCAAAGGAAATAGAAACCACCTTTATGAAGCAGAACCCCAAAAAAGAGAAATGGGTAGAAACATACTAAAAACAGGAGACTTTTAAGACACCACCCTCAGCACAAAATAGATCGAGTAGACAATAAACAAAGATATAGAACACCTAAAAAACGTATTTAATATGACAAATCTCACGATCTATGCTGAACTTTGACCTGATAAGAGAGAACACACTTTCCTCTCAAGCACACATAGAATGCTTACAAACACAATCAAATATTAGGTCACAGGAAAATAACACTAAGTCACATAAAATTAAAAAAATAACACTCTGATGACAATGCAATAAAATTGATAATTTTTTTAAAGATTTTATTTATTTATTTGAGAGGAAGAGAGAGAGAGAGAACAAGCGGGTGGCGGGGAGAGAGGAGCAGAGGGACAAGCAGACTCCCTGCTGAGCCGGGAGCCTGATGCAGGACTTGATCCCAGGACCCTGAGATCATGACCTGAGCCAAAGGCAGACGCCCAACCAACTGAGCCACCCAGGTGCCCCAAAATTGATAATTATTAATAACTATTTTTTTAAAAAGCCAAAAGTCCCTCCCCCCCACCTCAGAAATTTAAAAATTACTATTGAATCTATCACAGGCCAAAGCAGACTAAGGAGACATGACAACAAAATGCAATGTGATACCCTACATTCATTCTTGGAACAGATAGAGAACATTAATGGGAAAACTGAAGAAATCCAAAAAAGTCTGGAGTATAGTTCACGGTAATGTACCAATATTGGTTCTTAGATTGGACAGATGTATCATAATCACATAAGCTATTAACAATAGGGGAAACTGTCTGAAGAGTATATGGAAATTCCATGCTATTTTTGCAACTGTTCTGTAAGCATAAAATTATTTCAAAATCAAGTTTGTTTTGAAAACTTTAAATTGAAAAACACTTCTGGGTGCCGGGGTGGCTCAGTCAGTTAAGCGTCTGCCTTCCGCTCAGGTCATGATCCCGGGATCCTGGGATTGAGCCCCATGTCAGGCTCCCTGCTCAGCGGGGAGTCTGCTTTTTCCTCTTCCTCTGCTGCTTGCTCTCTCTCTCTGTCAAATAAATAAATAAAATTAAATTAAAAAAAAAGAAAAACACTCTCTCAAATAGCTATTAAGTAAAAGGAAATATACAAGCAATATAGCAGACCTTCTAAAAATTATTTTTAATGTAGATATTTATTAATTACTCTGTAAGACATGACCAAACAGGCTTACTTATCATTCATAAAATCTCTAAAATATATTAGCTTTCCTAGAGTCTGTATACCAAAACCAATGTTAAAAAGCCATACTATTAAAGAATTATGATGGCAAAATTGAGTGATTGAATGCTTTTGATAGACAGCCAGAGCTACCAGCAAGGGAAGCCCAAAGAAGACTCACACGCTGTCCCTTTTTAATCTTTACGATGATTGAAACACTACAGTTCAGAATCTATGGGATGTGTTTAAAGCTGTTTGTAGGGGAAAATTCATAGCCTTAAACACTTTATCAATATATAGAAAAGAATGAAAAACTAAGCTAAATTCCAGACTCATAAAAGCCAAACAAAACAGCCATCAGTACAGTAACAAAGTACACCAAAATATAACACAAGGAAAGAAATAATCAATATGAAAGCAAATTCATGAGAAAAACAACAGAAAAACAGCAGATCTAATTAATAAAACAAGATATGAATTTCTTAAAACAACAAATAAAATACTAGCTAACTAAATTGAGGGGGGAAGCAGAGAAAGCACAATACAGAAAATTAATGACATTGGGGGAAACAAGTCATTGAAAAAGAAGAATTTTTCTTTTTTAAATAAGACTACTTTGCAGACCTCTATACAATACACTTGAAACACTGGATGAATGGATAATTATCTAGGAAAATATGGTTTTCCAAAATTGATCCCAGTAGATAGAGAGTTCATAGATAAACTTCTGTAGAAGAAACAGAGATGGTTCCTAAATTGCTTGTACAAATTAAAACTTAAAAAATAAAAATCAAAAGAAAGAAACTTTAAGAAAAATTTTAAATGATGGAGAGAGGATGAGAGACCACCTATTCTGTAGTTCTTCACATTTTGATTTTTTAAATTTTTTTCCTGTCTGTTATTCTCTTCTGCTATTTCCCTCCATTCATACAAGTCCCTATTTCTTAGGTTGAACACTGGTTCAGAAAGAATTTTCTTACATCAACTTCTCCTTGGGGCTCCAATTCATATTAAGAGATCTCCAGTAACTTCATTGATAATGTAATTTCAGTTCATTTTTCTTATACCTAATCCCTAATGGTAAATATACCTTTCATATACACCTCCGAAAAATCTTATCCTTGCTTGAAATATTAATTTGTTAAAGGCAAGGGAAAAAACCAAATTCCAGACAAGAGATTTGGCTTTAAATTTGAAATAGGTGCCTTTACAGTCCGACTTGACAAGTGTCTTATGAATTGTCTTTGAACTCAAACCTGTCACATTTCCTTCTGAACTTCTAGAGGAGTCATTTCAGTGTTCTGATCTCTCCCCTCAGGAGCATTGGTTTCATTCTTTTATGAACCAGTAGGGGAGTGGGTCAAACAATAGCTTCTTTTGGTGATTTCCCTACTTTTGCCATCTCTGAAGATACTACCATCATGGTAAGACTGTTCTGTTTTCTCTGAATTCCATCAGGCTTCCAGCTAGTTTCATAATCAACCCTAGTGGAAATTATTGACATGAATAATCTTAAGTTGTAAACAATTTGTATGGTTCATGCTGAATTAGTCATTCTTATTTTAATGAGAATAATAAAGTACGGAATGACCTTTGTTATCAAGTGATAATTAAAACTACTGCTCCTTGATGATTCTTTTTTCTTGAATTTCCTTGGGTTTTTGTTGAACCAGACTCTTAAGAAATAATGTTAATCAGATGGATGCTATTTTTTCATTTATAAATTTGATATCAGCAGAAGTTCTTTTTACTGTCCCCTAAAAATTAAAAGAAAATCAAGCTTTTCTTCTAGAGGGGTTGTAATGAATGTACAGATACTCTGTACAGAAGTCAGATGAGACTGTGTCTGTTAGGTTTCAAAGAGGAAAATGCAATCACTTATAAATTTTTTTTTCTGAAATATTCTCAAGAGAGTAAAAGTTGAAAGATGCTAGAAAGTATCCTGGTTTTATCCTTCATTTACCACAGCTCTCACCAGTTTCCTTCTTTTTGTGACTTCTCTTTCTTCTAGACCTTAAGACAAATTTTGTTTTTCATCATTATCTCAGGTTAAATTCAGTAGGGAAGGAAGTTAGAGAAGCATGGGACTTGATAAGCACAAAAATTCAATTCAAATAAACTGGCTTTTGCATTTTTTAATCTTCAAAGAAGAGTTACAGTTAGATTTGGAGGCACTTCATTCTGCTGCAATATCATCTGCTGCAATAACTTACTTATTCAGCAAGTATTTCTTATGTGCCAACCACTGGAAAGGAGTGTTGCTGGGCTCTGGGGATACCATGGTGAGAAAAACGAGACAGAGACCTGGCCCCCTCAAAGTATAGAATCTAGTCAGGAAGACAGATTAATTAAATAATCATGTAAATTAATGTAAGCAATGGTACATGCAAGAAAGGAAAGGTAGGTGGCATGATGAGCATGTACTACAGGGAGATCTAGAACATTCTATCAGGATCAGAGAAGGCTTCTCTAAGGAAATGGCATTGTAGTTGAGAGCTGAGGAAGGGTACGTGGTAACTAGGCATGAGGGCAGGGGATGGGAAGGGTAATCATGCAGGGGAATGGACTGCACCCAGCTTCTGTAGGAGGAGGAAGGTTGATGCAATGAAGAACCATCAGAAGTGCTTCATAAGATAACTTCACAGTAATGCATCAGAAATTTTGAGGAGGAAAAAAATGGAAAAATGGGTCACTGTACTTAACACAGGATAAGTACTAAATAAACTCTGGCTTCTATTACTATCATTTTCCATTTCCACATGCTACGTCCCGCCTCTCTGCACAGCGGCTGCTCACCCAGCCAGCTCCCAAACTCCTCTCTCAGCCTCCAGGTGGGGCCCTCCTTCAATGCGTGTTCTACAGACTGATCTGTGACACAGCAGAAGTGTTCCTTGAATACATAACATTAATGTATTGGCTATTCAACAAATAAATACATGTGAAGCAGGTTTGTAATTAACAATACTGACAGCTGACAGTTGCTGCGTATACACCGTTGTGACAGCTATGGTGTATGGGAAGGGAGCTCTTCATAACAATTTTATGAGGCAGGTACCTTTACTGCCATCATTTTACCTGTGAGGACAGAGAGGTTAAACAACTTCCCCAGGGTCACATGCGTAGCAAAGCTGGGCTTTTAATTCAGCGTACGGTGATACATGTCAATTATTTCTCAATAAAACTGGGAAAAAGTAAATTTAAAAAAAAGACATCTATCTCTAGAGTGTGAGAGTTTAACTACTATTCCATCTTGTCTCTTTTAAGACAGACAAAGGCTTGGGGCGCCTGGGTGGCTCAGTCAGTTAAGCAGCTGCCTTCAGCTCAGGTCATGATCTCAGGGTCCTGGATTGAGCCCCACGTTGCATCAGGCTCCCTGCTCAGCGGGGAGTCTGCTTTGCCCTCTGCCCCTCTCCCTTTACCCTTCTCCCCCTTGCTCATGCTCTCTCTCTCTCTCAAATGAATCAATAAAAAATCTTAAAACAAAAAAGACAGACAAAGGCTCTTGCTCACATAGAGATTACATCCTCCTTGGAAAGAGGCAGGGAGCATAGTGGAAATTCAATAAACCAGTAAATAAATACTAGAGTTGGTATCTGCGATTAACTTTACAGAGGAATTAAACAGTGAGGTGGTACCTAAGGAATGGGAGTGAGCAGGGAATACCACTTTTAAAAGGGTTTTCAGAAATGGCTTCCCAGGGGAGGGGTCCTAGAGCTGAAATCTAAAAGGTAGAAAAGAGAGTTCTGTGAAGAGATAAGGAAAAGATTTCCAGCAGAGGAAACTGCAAGTGCACAGATCTTGAGGGAGGGCAAGACTGACGTGTGGGAGGAACTAAGAGAAGCCAGAGCAACGAGGTGAAAGTGGAATGAGATACACCAGATCATGTAAGACCCTGTGCCCCAGTGGGAGGTTTGAAGGTCACCTGAAGGACAACAGGAAGCCAGTGGACATTTTAAAGCAAGAACCAGGGTAAAAAGGATCTGATTAATATTTTTAGAATTTCACATTAACTTCTGTTTGAAGAATAGATCAAAGGAGTCAAGAGTAAAAGAAGAGAGACTAACTCAGAGTGACTGCCATCAGTGCAGAAATGACCGTGATTTATAGTAGGGTACTAACACTGGATGCAGAGAGAAGGGCATAGAGCTAGAAATGAAAAGTCTTGCTAATGCATCGGATGTAGAGAATGAGAAGAACAGGGGAACCACAGATGACTCCTGGACATTTTGGCTCAGATGACTACAAATGGTGGTCTGTCCCCAGGGAGGGAAGGGAGGAGCTAGTTCGTGAGGGGAAAGTCATGAGTTCCAGTTTGAATGTGAAGTCTGAGCTACCTCTCACCTTCGGGTGAAGATGTAAAACACAAAGCTATATATGTGAGGTTGGAGCTTAGGGCTAGAGCTGGGAATGTTAAGAGTGATCGACATGCAGATGGTCTGGAAAGCCACGGAGATCCCCTAAGAGCAAAGAAATAAAAACATGGTCCATGGTTCCTAGACATTGCTGGCTAATTCATCATCCCTCCTGGGGTCTCAGATTCCCTATCAGCTAAATGGTAGCAAAGCAATAAAGATATTGCCTGCCTCAGGCTGAAGGAAGCCAGGAGGAAGGAACCCTCTTTCTTTTCCTTCATTCTTGATTGTTCCTCTGCATTGCTGGCAAGTAAGGAGATATTTTTATTCTTTTCCCTAACAGGTTCTGAAACAGGTTGAAACACTGGGGAGGGCCTTCTAGAGCAAAACAAAGCATAATTCTTACAACACAATTCAACCTTCCGTGTGCTGAATCCCGCACGTAACCTTGCAGATAAAGCTCCAGGAAGGGCCCTTTTCATTTTCCTTTCAGGGGTGTTCATGCGAGTGGGGCCAGCAGTGTTACTAAACTCTTTATGTAAATCTGATCAATCTGAGTTGACATTCCACGGTACGGTGGAAGTGAATAAGCACAAACTTCTGTATACCAACTACATAATCATATCTGACAATTCAGTTCAACACCCCGATTTACCAGGACCCAGGGAGATCCTTTTGTCAGTCAATCAACAAGTATTTACTGAGCGCCCTCAGGGTGCCTGGTACTGGATGAAGCTGCTTTTGTGAGCAAGCAAGCAGATTCACAGCCATGAAAATAGAAATTTAATCACTTGTTCATCCAAGCATTTCCCTTCAGCTTTTCCAATACGCTTTTTTATGAATGACTAACAGAGTTGCTGCTGCAAAGGCAGCCTGCAAATCCGAGCCAGAGCCCCTGAGAGGAAAGATGACTCACCCGCACCTGACGCCCAGCCTCTGTTTCTTTCGGAGGAGTAGGAAGGGAATGGTAATGTCCTGGGTAGAATGACCCAGATGCCCTCCTGAGTCCCATGGGGGTCATAATGGCTTCTTCCTCCCCCGCCTGGCAGTGATGATTTCAATCCAGAGAAAGTTTAAACTGTGAAAACCCCAATTTCATTATGAAGCTGACTGAAAAACTGGAAAAAGGAGTTTTCCTCCTGTCAAGCAGTACCACATTTTTGTTGTGAATTCTTTTCCTTTGGAAAATGCTGAAGGCATACAGTGTTTTGTACTGATTTGTGTCTTAGTTCTAGCTGCTCTAACAAATACCATATAAAAACAACAAACATCTATTTCTCACAATTCTGGAGGTGGGTGTGCCAGCAGATCAAGATCAAGGTGGCGGCAGAATTTATGTCTCATGAAGACCGTCTTCACAAGGTGGAGAGCAAGCTCTGGCCTCTTTTTCTTCTAAGGACACTAATCCCATCGTGGGAGCTCTACCATCATGACCTTTCTAAGCCTAATTAACTTCCAATGGCCCCACTCCAAATACCATCACATATCAATGTATGATCTGCGGGGAGGACCAAACATGGGGTCCGTAACAATCTGCTTACAACATATTAATAGTGACCACTTCCAGTTTGCCTTTCACTGCCAAATTTCCAAGGACTTTATCAGCTTACACATGGGGCAATGCCACTACTCACTCTGATACTTATTCAAACAGAAGTTCAAGTGTGTCAAATAACCCCTGGGTCACAATTCAACAAAGCTCTGACATCCCTGTGCAAATAGTCAAACAAATTTACTTTTGGAAACTTTTGGGGAAGGGAGGGAAAACTGAATGGGAAGAAGTCAGGGAGGGAGATGAACCATGAGAGACTATGGACTCCAGGAAACAAACTGAGGATTATAGAAGGGAGGGGGGAGGGGGTGTGGTAACCAGGTGATGGGTATTAAGGAGGGCACGTGTTGTGACGAGCACTGGGTGTTATATGCAACTAATGAATTGTTGAACGCTACATCAAAAACTTATGATGTACTATATGCTGGCTAACTGAACATAATTAAAAAAAAGATTTCACACACAAAAAGAAAGAAAGAAAAAGAAAGAGGGGAAGGAAGGAAGGGAGGAAAGAAAAAGAAAGAAAGAAAAAGAAAGAAAGAAAGGAAGGGAGGGAAGGAAGGAGGGGGAGGGAGGAAAGGAGGGAGGAGAGAGAGAGAAAGAGAGAAAGAAAAGAATAGAAAAAGTGACAACATACAAAAAACCAATCCTGCTTTGAATATGTTCTACACTGTAAGTCACAGGTAGGGGTGCTTTTTAACCTTAAATAATGATATCTTTAATAAAATGTTCCTTGCTCCTGGTTTATCCAGATAAAACCAGATAAAAAGCCAATACAAGAGGGATAAGTTCTAATAGGAGCTTGATGGGAAACACGAGATAAACTTTTGGCTTTGGCTCCCATCAATTGCCTGGGGCTCTTGCTGCTATGTTTGGTCTTCTGAATTCAAGTCCACATCATAAATACAGTAACTAAGAGGAGCCTGATGGAACTGATATACTAGCTGTTGCTGCCTTCCAGGGTGTAATTCACATGTCAACACCAGTTATTCTTATTTTTCTGCGTCATTCCCTCTCCAGGGACAACTTTAAATTATCTGTGGGTAGACAGTTCAGCCAACTAAAAGTAAAATTGTTAAATTTTCATAAAATAGATCCTGTACAAATAAAGCAAGTGGGCATAAAAACACCTTGTTCTCTTTTGGGGGTATTTTTATTCTATTTGCTTCCTCTCTTAACACAATAGACAAAGTCATTCAACCCAGAATGGGCTATGTGCTGAATATATGCTCATACCTTCAGAAAAATATTTAGTGACCATTGCCATGCCTTTATTTTAAGCTCTAAGGATAAAATGACCAAGACAGAGCCCCGGGTGTTTTAGAATCTAGAGAGAAATATACACATAAATAGGTAAGCAATATGAAATGCTAAGACAGGGAAGCATTAGAGAGTATGAAAGTACTAAGCCTGAGTACTCACCACTGAGTGGGGGCAGGCGGGGATCTCCACTAAGTGGGGGAAGTGGGATCCCCAGTGAGTGGGGCAGGCGGGGATCCCCACTGAGTGTGGGCAGGTGGGGATCAGAGAAGTCCTCCTGAGGATGATATACACTGAGATAAAGACTTTAATATCAGTCTTTTATTCAACAAATATTTATTGAGCTCTTCATCTACACAAGCATTGTTATAGACCCTGGGGAGACAGTAATAAATAAGACAAAACTCCTGCCCTCCAGTAGCTTCCTGAGACAGATATATATTCTTGATTGAGGCAGTGATAACAGCTAAAAGAAACTAAAGCAAAAGAAGTGAAGAAATAGGGATAAATTGATAATATAAATAAAATTTATTTTAATAAAAAATAAATAGGAAGTGATTGAATAGCCAAGAAAAGCCCCTTTGATTAGCAGGCACTCAAATGTAAATGAGCAAAGTGAGGGAGCCAGACCATTGGCTCTTTCTTACCGAACGGTGCTTATAACAAATCATGCACAGTTATCTGGAATCAAACACTGAGCTAGTGCTGCCCCCACGTCTGGGGGCTTGCCTGCCTAGGTGGTTCCACTGATCTTGGCTGGACTCACGAACCAGAGGTGAATTCCTACATGGCCACAGCAAAACAGACAAAGAGGAGAGTGACCTGAAGACAGAGATGTTGGCAGGAGCCAGATTCATGTGGATTTGATATAAGATGTAATGGGCAGCTTTTGGAGACATTTGAGAAAAGTGCCATGATGTAATTATTATTTGAAAAAGATCACTCGTTACTACAGGGTAGACTGCAGTGAAGCGAGAGTGGAAGTGACCAGCTAAGGGGCCTTTATGATATCCTGGCAATAAATTCTGGTGGCTTGAACTAGGGTAGTAAAGGCAAAGGTGATGAAAAGAGATCTTTAAGAATCTTTTGAAGATAAGCCACCATGTCTCACAGGTGGACTGGATGGAGGTGGGTCAATGAGAGAGAGATAACCCAAAAGCGGGTTCTGCAAGCTGAACTCACCACTCAGCCCTACAGCAACATAGAGTGGGTCCCTTTTGTTGCCCCAGACACTTGTCCAGAGAGGGGGCATTGCCTCTCTTCTGCCACTTTCATGGCACCAGCAGATTCAACATAAGATGGTGTGTTCCTCACCCGTGACTGCCAGTGGGAAGATTAAGTGTGAGCTCTGTAAAACTACTTCACCTCTTTAAAATGGGAGTAATCAAGGCACCTGGGTGGCTCAGTCAGTTAATCATCTGACTCTTGATTTCAGCTCAGGTCATGATCTCTGTGTCATGGGATCCAGCCCCAACTGGCCTCCGCATTCAGCATAGAGTCTGCTTGTCCCTCTCCCTCTGGTCCTCCCCCACACTTGTGCTCTCTCTCCCTCTCTCTCTCTCAAAGAAATAAATCAATAAAATCTTTTAAAAATTATAAAATAAAATGGAAGTAATCACTGATAGCACCAAATGCTGGCGAGGATGTGGAGCAACAGGAACTCCCATTCATTGCTGATGGGAATGCAAAATGGTACAACCACTTTGAAGGACAGTCTGGCAGTTTCTTTAAAAAGTTAGCATACTGTCCTTCAGTAAACAAAGGGATAAATAAACTGCAATACATCCAGACAACAGAATATTATTCAGTGCTAAAAATAAATGAGCTATCAAGCCGTGAAGTCACAGAGGAAATTTAAATGTGATTTACTAAGTGAAAGACGCCGACCTGAAAAAGCTATGTACTGCATGATTCCAACTCTGTGACATTCTGAAAAAGGCAAAACTATGGAAACAGTAAAAGATCAGTGTTCACCAGGGGTGACTGGGGGAGAAATGAATAGGCAGAGCACAGAGGATTTTTAGGGCAATGAAAATACTCTGTATGTTATCACAATGATGGACACATCTCATTATAAATTTGTGTAAACTCACAGAATACAACACCAAGAGTGAAGCCTAAGGTAAACTACAGACTCTGGGTGGTTATGATGTATTAATATAGGTTCATCCTTGGTTTTAAAAAAAAAAGGAATGTATCATTCTGGTGAGTGAGGTTATGCCTGTGTCAAGGTAGGGAGTGTATGGAAAATATCTGTACTTCCCTCTAGGTTTTGTTGTAAACCTAAAAATGTTCTAATAAAATAAGTTCTTACAAAATAGTAAAATAAAATGAGGGTAATAATTCCACTTTATAGGGTTGCTACAAGACTAAGCGAGCACCTTCCATGGGTGACACTCTCCCCTAGGGGTGGCATCTTCACATGGAGTGAAGGCAACATTCTCCATGAAATATTAGTTCTCTGGGTTGTTAATAAATACTTTCTGGGAAAATGTTCCTATATTCAAATACAACTATAAAACACCAAGTTAAAATGTCTCCTCACAGTTGGGGATTCCAGAGCCTGCAACCAGCTCAGATGTACTGTGACTTTTAAGGCAGTTTTCAGCACAGGACCTTATTTTATAGAGGATCTCCTTCAGTGACTTGGATGTGTCACACCCTGGGAAGTACTGTGGTAAGAGCAGCATATCCTAAGCACCTGTGGTCAACACTCAGCAGAAATAACCATTAACCCACTCCCCTCTCTGGAGGGAAGTGGGTGTGACAAGGGAGGAGGTGGGTGGTGCAGAGGAATGGACTCTGAGGTCAACTCCAAGAAATCAAATGCCAGGGAAGGTGCTCGAGCCACATGGAACTGGGAGGACAATGCAAGCAGAGAGTCTGAGGTCAGAGATCATAGGTGGAACCCTACCTCTAAGAGCCCCAAAGCTAGAAGAAGAGGGAGAATGGAGGAATGTCGAACACAGAGCATCAGAGATGGGAGGAGTTCAGTCTTGCCTCAAGGCAAACCTTGTGACCATGGAACTGGGGCCCTGGGGCCTAGCCCCTATCTTTGGTTTGGCATTTTCTATTTGTACGAAGAGCAAGGTGTTTCAGAGGCAAGGACTGATTAGATGATTAGGACGTTTGTATGGATTTGCCAATGGATAGAAACAGGTCACTTTGCACCAAGGCAGGTGCAAGGCAGGTACTTCTGGAGCAGCAAACATGTAGAGACCCCTTGGAGAGGGCAGGGGTGGGGAGGACAGGGCTCCAGGCAGGAATGTGGGGAGAAGAGCCAGAGATGGACCCCAACGGTGAATAGCTTGTTTCTCCTGTTGCACAGGCTCAGCTGGAGCCCCCCACACTTTCTCTCCTCCCAGGTCACGAGTTCACAGAGGAGCCAGTGCAGGACCTGGGTATCTCCAAAAACAGCCAGAACCTTGAAGCACCTGAAAGATACAACCACATTCCTCTCTTGCCTTCCTCCTATGTTCGAAGTTCCATTCTTCTGTCTTGAGCATATTCTTGGCCAATCTAGGAACACACAGAAGTCCATTTTTAAAAACATCGTGAGCCAGGAATTTGGCCTTTCACTCAGCTGTTTCTTTGGCAAAGTTCCTCAACACATTTATCATCCACCCACTCACCAGTATCGCAAATCAATTTATTTTTCGACTGCAGTATGGATGTCTCAGAACGATGCCACTGCAACAGGTCCATCCTGCTCATCCAAGTACCCATAATTGGGTTTAGCTCTGACCTTAATTGAGCACTTTCTAATTCTCCGGCATTGAACCAAACTCCTACAAGCTTTACTTCATGTAATTCCCTCAAGAATCTTAACAAAGAGGAGGAGATTTTCCCCCACCACCCCCAGTTTTACTGATGAAAAAATGGAGAAGTTGGGTAAAATCCAAGATCCCACAGCAAGTAAGTGGCAGACCTGGGATTCAAACCATTGAATTTGACACTGAACAAGAAATTCTAGTCCAACTCCAGCACCAAAGTAGGAATCTGGAGATGTGGATTCCAGTTCCAACTCTGCAATTCATTATCCTAATGGGAAAGTCACTCGCTGAAAAGAAATTTATTTTACATTTATTTAAAGTTGTCTCATTTACAATAAAGACAAGGGATTATGAGATGATCATATTTAAAGCCCTGTCAACTCCAAGAGTCTGTGGTCCTTGTGCTTGTTTTTTCTAAATTTAGTACACAGATAAAAGGGTACCCATTGCATTTTTCTTTCTGAAAATAGTTGCAATGAAATGTTTTGGATATATTTTTTTCCCTTTCAGCCCCTCAAGGCCATCTTGGACATTCCTCTGGAACGCTTGTCCTTGAGCGCCCAAGATCCATCCCCCTTCTCCAAAACTCTCTCATTTCCTTGTAGGCAGTTTGTACTCTGCCATGTGGGGCCCAGGGCACAATCCGGGCAGTAGGGTGACTCTGAGCAACTGCTTCCCTCTGTTGGGTTCTGCCCTTCCCCCGGCTGATTTCCTGGACTGCCCATCAGTGTGCTCTCTGATGGCCAGCCAATTGTTCTCCCTCTTCTCCTTTTCTTTCTTTTTCCTCTCTGTTCTATTACTTTTCTTTCCATTCCTTTCTCTCTCTTTTTCTTTCTTTCTGAATGAATCTTTTGAAATTGCCTTCGAATTCGGTTGATGACTCCCACAAGAAAACCGGTCTCATTAAATCAACGTGCCTTATTTTCACCTAAACAGAGGTTTGCACCTAAGTCAACCCTCCACCATATTCACCAGACCTGACGTCCAAAGACTTCCAAGTATCAAATTGCTGGCCAGTGATTAGATTTGGGAAGAAGTCCCATTGCTACCTCCTAACACCTGTATGACCATGCTCAGGTAAATCACTTCCCGTGCCTCAGTTTTCTGAGCTGTAAAATTGGAACAACACAGACTCGGTTAGTGAGTGAGGGCACAAGCAGTGGTCATGTGGTGGGAGCTCAATATTCATTTGGTCATTAAGTGGCTGAAAGTGTGGCATTCTGGAGGTGAGTTCTGGAAGAGGAATTCCAACATGGTTGTGAGCCATAGCAGCAGACTGGACTAACCATAGATCTTTCCAGCATGAGGCCAGTATTCATTTGGATCTTATGCTCTGGCATTTCAGCTTTAAGAATGGTCAGTAACTAGAGGTGTGCCGAATGGCTACCGAGCCCAGCTCTGCTGAGCCTTTCACATGGGCTGGCTTCCTTCTGGCTATGCCACACCATAGGTGGGAAGAATAGGCAGGCAAATAAGGGAAGAATGCTTTGTGGTTGTTCCTTTGGGACCAGCCCTGCTCGGAAATTGAGTCCCCTGTGGACCTCTCCCAGCCCAAGCTTGTTGCTCTATTACAAACTCCTTGATTCTTGTCCATGAGCATGATTCATTCCAAGTTCTTTTTATCCTTAAGTGAGGTACTACTAAATAAGAGGTGTATCAATGGGTAAGCGGATTAGCAAACAAAGAAATGAATCAGTGAAAATCTTCCCGTATTTTCTGGATCTTAAACATTTGAACAATGTCTGCCCCCGAGCCCTAACCTTATGTCACCACTGCGCAGCCCTGATTATGATTAATTCCTGTTTCTTTGTGTGTGAGGTAGCTGGCCTGAATATAAGCTCATCTGATGGAATCACGAAATGAACTCTTTGAAGCTGCTTCACCAACTCTATTTTCTGTGACTGTAAAAGGGGAAAAGAGGTGAATATGGCAAAATAATAGCCAGAAGTATTATGCCTTCACATGATTTCTAGAGTTTTTGGTTGTCTGTCAAGTTAGGAGAGATGGAGGTAAAAAAAATAAATAAATAAAAATAAAAAAATAAAAGCTAAACCAAATATAAACCAAGCTAGCATTCTCCATAAAGGCACATATTTTTAAACTTGAGTAACAATAATAATTTAAGCTAATAAATATAGCATGATATTAGGATAATAGATATAGCAATGTGTGTTTTATTTTTTGTTCCTTTTTAAGAAGAAGGAACCAAGAAATTGTAGACTCAAGTCAACTCAACATAATAACAAGTATTAATTGGGAAATTACTATGAATTTATTCATTGCCCAATCAGGAAATAAAAATTTTTCCCTACTCAATGCCAGACTGTGAGCTGTGGACACAAAGGGCCAATCTCTGCCTTCCCAGGCTCCTCACAGTTTAGTGGGGGATTTGATGCATAACCTGACCATGGCAGCTACTTAAGAACTGTGTTGGCAGAACACAGAAGATAAGGCATCCTCCTCCACCTTGGAAGGTCTGGGAAGGTGACCCTTAGGTCCTACACATGAGGAAGTATCCTCTGGCACATGATGGAAAATGGAAATTTGGGGAACCCATTGCCCACCAGGCTCTCTTTAAAGTTGTGTTCTAGGGGCTGGGAACATGGGTCCCTGCCCTCAAAAAGCATACATTCTAGTGAGGGAGAAGAGGGGGAGAATAAATGCATAAATACATGCAAACGCAGGTAAATAAATAGGTCAACAGACAAACAAAGCCATAGGAGAATTTCAAATCATGTGTTATAAAGAAAAGAAAATGGGGTTATAAGATGAAAGTGACAACTGGAGTGATCAGTGAAGGACTCTCTGAGGGGGTGACATATAAGCTGTAGGTTCCAAACACGCAAAATTGCAGAAGAAAGCAAAAGCATATCACATGTTGGGGGCACGGTTGAATGAGGGGCACGGTGATGGGTGAGGCTGGAGAGATTGGGGTAACACCTAGCTCCACACCAGGAGCTTGGACATTATCTTACAGGCACCAGGGATCCACAACAGGATTAAAGGTAACATGGGGACTAGATCTGACCTGTAGCTCAGCGGTGCTTTGTTTGATCATAAAGAAATCGCTGGCGCAGAGCCTGGGTTAGAGAATTCCTCTCAAGTCTTCATTAGAAAGACTGAAACAATCGACATGGCCTCTTTCTCTGAAAAGAGCCAACAGTGTAAATGTTATCTGATGTCTTTCAACAAAACAAAAATGTGATCATATTCCTGGCCAAGGCTCTGAAGCCAGACTTTTACAGAAATAACCACAAAGCTTCCATGTAATGAGATATATACAACCTGCCCTATGGTATCCAGGTTCAGAAGGACATAGAAATCAACGCAAGAATGTAAGAATCCTACCCACCCACACCATACTCTGCAGAATATGGAGGAAGGGGTACTGAGGGCTGCCAGGGAAAAGAAAAGCTTCCTGAAGTAAGGAGAAGAGAGCGTCCTGAGCTAGAACATGTTCCCAAGTGGGCTGTGTGACCTTAGGTGTAACTTTCCTGCTACGAAGGGTCCTGAGAGCCAGAACACAGGTAGCAGGAGCTGTCAGGGTCCATTCCTTAAGTCAAGACCTTCCTGTTCAAGGCAGAATATCATGAAGTTTTAAAATGTGCTGTTTATCCATATCTGCATTAAGCATTTAGGAGTGAGAAGAAGGTCTGTGAGCCTGGCAGTCCATAAAGGCTTCCTAAGATGGACAAAATGCATCACACAGATCCGTGGTCCTGCTGAGGCATCACTTTGTGGTAAAATATCCTCTTATGTGAATCACTTAATAGTTATGGAACTAGTCTTCTCTCTTGGGCACTTAAATTGTTCTCAGTCTTTTGAACTATTAACTGCTGCAAAGATCACCCTTTTCATGTAGATTTTCCATGTTTTGGGTTATTCCTTAGGTCAGATGGCTGTGAAAAGGGCCAGATAGTAAAAATGTTGGGCTCTGTGGGCCAGGCAGTCTGTCTCCCCTTCCTCTCGCTCCTCCTCCTCCTCTTTCTTCTCCTGTCCCTTTTGAAAATAGTTTAAAACCTTGCAGACTGTCTTTAGTTTGCTGGCCATACCAAAAACAGGCCACAGGTTGGATCTGCATGGGCCAACTTGCCAACCTCTGCATTCGATTCTCAGAATCCCTGGGTCAAAGGATCATGACAGTGTTATTCACACACACTAACAAACTCTTTTTTAGCAGTCTATGCTCTTCACCTCTGTCAGCCGACATTGGGTATTATTTTTGGTGTTCCTTTTTCTGCTAAATACGATTTGCATTTTTGTGAAAGAATGTGCTAGGAATTCTTACTCGTTTCTTCAAATATGCCAGTCTTACTGAAACTTTTAAGAATTTGGAAATGGAGCACCTAACCCTAGAGAATTAAAATGCCTCATTATGCCTTTTTTTTCTTTTTCTTTTTTACTGTCCTGTGGAGGGACAGCCTCGTCAAATCACATAGGAGATCATGTCACATCAGACCCTCAGCACACTGAGGATATGATGCTCCAGAAAACACTGGCCCGTGGCCTTTCAAATGTCTGCAAAAATGAGCTCTATCATTTGGGGATTATCCTAAATATGTCAAAGAAAAAGACTTTAAACCAAGAGTTTGTCTATGATTAAAGTTCTTATTTTGTCGGTTTGCCCCTCTTGGCCTCAGGGGTGATATTAACCTCATACTTGTTTTGTCTGGAGACGCAAGAAATTCGTCCTGGCCAGCTGTTGGCAGGGGTTGGGAAAGGAGCCCCAGGGATGAGGGAAGGAGGAAGCCCCCTCAAGGGAACACACCCCCACTGATTTGCCATAAAGAAATCATCTTCCTTGAATGGAATATCTAAGTCATGGTATTCATGCTCAATCTCTGTAATCAACTCACAAAATGTCGACCTCCATTGCAGTCCCTTTTCTTTGTTTTAGCTCCAGAAAGCTATTTTAAACAACATGAACCCTCTTCCCTGTGATACAGTTAGCCTAGCTCTCCTGATGCCTCTCAGATAAATCCAGAAGAGAAACCAACAGCAGCAGTTGACATGTAATCAGCACTTTCTAGGTTCCAGACCCTGTCCTGAGCACAGATGAAGAAACTGAGGCAGGCAGAAGTTTCCTGCCCAAAGTCACAAGCAGGCAGGTGACAGCATCAGGATAGGAACTCTGAGACTCCGGGGGCAAAACCCACCTTGTTAACCAACTCGGAGATTCTGGGTGCTAATATCAAGAGTTCATAAAATGGCCTATGTGAAGAGACTCCCCTGGTCTTAGAGAGCTGACACAATGCCTACAAGGCTGAGAAAGGCCCACCTCTCCCCTCACTCCCATGCAGGTCTGCCTTTCCCACTCCCTAGAGGAAGAAGTCCTAGATGGACAGGCTGCCGTGGGCAGAGTTAGAACCCCCAAATCTGCAAAATTGCCAGTTATATATACATACCCTGTGTTCACTTCATTTCCTTCCCTTGGGAACATGGAGATACTTTTTGTGTCAAAAGAAACAAAGCTGAGAGTCTTCCCATTAAAGTGGAAAGACCCAACCCGGTCAGAGAACCCACGGCACTCAGCCCCCAAAACACCTTCCAGATTCTCCCCTTTCTGATCTCCATAATTATTTGTTTTCCCATACCATCCTACCCAACCATAGCATCTGAATGGGTTGTGTGCTGGGAGTGCCCAGAGTGATGTACCAGGACTCACAGGGCTCAGAAGTCTTATAACCACTGTTGCAGTCAAAGGACATGGAGTCAAATCAGCAAAGGGAAGAGGCACATGGGGTGAAGTCCAAGAGAGACCAGGCGCCAGCTTCTGGGTGTCCCTTTCAATGGTGTCACATGGGGCTACACTGAATTTTCCAGCAACAATGTGCAAAAACACACGCCAAGTGCTGCCAATCAGGGAAGCTCCCCAAGCCTTGGTGTCCAGAGGTTTCATTTGGGATCAGTCCTGTTGGTAAACAGGGCCCATGTGACTGATCTCAGGTACTCAGGCTCCAGCCCCTAACCCACAGCAAAAACAAGCGTTCACCATAAATCACACTGTCAGGATAAACTTGTCTGGCCACACTGGTAGATCATGGCCCATGCCCTCGGACATGTGGAACCACTCTTATCAGGCAGAACATTCCAAAGGCTCAGAGGTTATGCCCTCAAGAGCTAGCCCATTCTGGAGGCAGGTTTTTATGTCGAATGTGCAGGGTTGGAGCGACCCAGACCTGCTGGGTTAACCCTTTGCTATACACATTATCATCCAAGAAAAAGTTATACCTCCTAAAATGATTCCATCCACACTATCAAGGAATAAAAAGGGACAGTGGGACCCTGAGTCTATAGTCAACTGTGTCCAGCGGGATGTGGTGGGTGGGAACCCCAGAGTCAAGGTTTTTAGCTGCATCCTTCCACCTAAAATATGAAAGTGTGACGTATTTATTTATTTATTATGTAAGTGTGAAGCTCAGAGCCTCTGCCCTGAGGCAGCTCCCAGTCTTGCGGAAGAGGCACCATGTTGTCAGCATGTGGTCACATCCCTATGAGCCACACACAACATTCTCTGCTCCCGTAGCACCCATGGGATCCATCAGTGCTGGGGAAGGGAGTACTAGGGGCAGTTTCTACAGGATCTGACACCTGAACTGGAGCCTGGATGGTGACCAAGAATTGCCAGGTCAAGAGCGAGTAGGGCACTGTCAGAGCAGGAAAGAGAAAGGTAAGATATTTCAGGTCAAGGCTTCAGCACATGCATTAGAGACAGGAATTCTCAGTGCATTTGGGGTTTCTGGACTGTCGTATTGTGAAGGCTCCTGTTCTAAGTCCTCTCTGTAAGGTAAAGTTTGTAAGGCTAATTATTACCAAGTGGTTTATGGCAGAGCTCCCAACCTTTGTACATCCTGGCACTTGTGAAAAATAATCCAATCTGGCTCTCAGACCTCCTTTACAATTGCTGTTCATTCTAAGTTCTTATTTTATGACTTCTCCATCTATAAAGAGGAGCACAAAATGAGAGAATCAATAAATGGGGAATCTTTACATTTGCCAGCAGAAAATAATCATTTTCTCTTTTACTGCTATCTGTTCTTCCATACCTCCTCAGCTGTTCTAAATTTTAAAAATCTTTTTAAAATAGAAACTGCCTTTCTCATCCCTTATGAGCGTTATCTTAGCTAGGTTTGGTGTGATATATAACTGGGTGGTCAATCATTCCTACGGCAAATACCACTTTCTGCTACAGCAAGCTTCTTTAAAAGGTGTTTTTTCATTTCTGTTTACAGATGTGCCTTCATAGCTTTGTTTTCGTGTAACTTAAATTCACACAGATCTTACATGGTACCCAAAAGCAAGTCAACTCATTTTTGTAGCAGAGGGCAAAGGGAATGAAGAGACAGAGAGGACTTAGCACCTCAGTGCATTCTATTTCATGAGTTAGAAAAAAATCCTCAGTGGCTCTTAGTCAGTTAAGTGTCTGCCTTTGGCTCAGGTCATGATCTCAGGGTCCTGGGATCAAGCCCTGCCTCAGGCTCCACGCTCAGCCAGGAGTGTGCTTGTCTCTCTGCCCTTCCCCCTCCGCTGGTCTGCGTGCTCGCACCCACTGCGCTCTCTCTCTCTCTCTCTCTCTCAAGTAAATAAATAAAGCCTTTTAAAAAGAAGAACAACAAGAAGAAAATCCCCAAAAAGGAAATTTCCATTCTAACAAAAAGCCATGCCCTATCATAATCATGCAGCAGAGTCTAATCCATGTGACCCAATTAAAAATACAGAAAATACTAATTGTTGGGTAGAAGTAAATTGCATGTGTTTCAAGAGGCTATTCCTCTGTGTACAACCACATCAGCAAACCACACAGTTCTCCTTCCTCACGCTGGTAAGACTCTGACGACAGGTTTGCCCCCCAGATAAGTGGCTCCAACATAGAAGCCTGGTGTGCCACGCACGGAAATGGTACTGAATGAAGGCTGGCCCGGAAGTGTGGTGGCTTCCCTTCTGGTCCCAACCCACTAGTTCTCTTGTGTCTTCTTTCGCAAGAAACAAAACATATCCATATGGTACCGCTGCTAAGTGCTCAGTTTTAATTTAAATCACTTCGCTGCAATCCCAGAAACAACCATGGCCAATTCACTGGCACATTGCACCCAGTCTTTCATCACTCAGCTCCCATTCAGCAAACATTTCTTGATATTTTACTGTGTCTCAGGCACGGCTAAGGGCGCCGGGGACCCAGCAGGAGATGAAATCAAACAAGTCATCTGAAGCTTCAGGGATCCAGTCATACATCAGAAATGTAAGATTTTAACATTATTTCAGAATTCAATACAACATTGGCCAACAATACACTCTTGTGGGGACATAGTCTAGAAATGGGCAGAGTGCTTGCTGGCCTCATAAACTTCTTACGGTTCTTCAAAACCTTCCAGTGAGGGAGTGTTAAAGAAAATGTACCTTTTTAAAGGGGAGGTTTTCATATTCTGATCTGATAGATGTTGATAATTTTGTTTGTGTATGCAAGACACTAACAGGCCCTTCAGGAGAGTCAAAAAAGTGATTGATCTGTCTCTTTCTATCACACACACACACACACACACACACACACACATACACATATCCTGCTCTCAAGTATTTTTCAGCAAGAGATAAGACATGTATTTAAATATCTATACTATAATATTAAAGTGACAAGTGCCCTGGGAAGCATGTACATGACGCAAAGGGATTACAGAGAAAGGGAGGAAGGATGGAATGAAAGGGGAGCCATGAAGAAAGTGACATTCGGGTTGTGTATTAAAGAATCTGGATACAATTGAAGCAAACAGTGCTTCAGGTAAAGGAATAAAGGGAATGAGCACCAATAACACGCTGAACTGTGAAGGAGCATGGCATAGGAGACTTAAAGATCATGAAAGGTCTCAAAAGTCAAACTAAGAAGCTGCATCAGCAACCACAGAAGCAGAGTGAAAATGTAGCGCAGGGGTCAAAAAGAAAATGCTCCCCCCCACCCCAAGCTGGGCGAGTCTGTAACTCAGTGAAGGGGGCAGGTATAATGGTGGGGACTGTAGAAAGCAGCAGTGCATGTCCTCCAGCTCCAGCTGATTCTGGCCATGCAGAGCTGCAAGCCCAAAGTGGCCAGTTCTTACAAGTTTCCAAGCAAAGCAAAGCAAAGCAAAAAAAAAAAAATCTAATTTCCATGTGCAATCACTGAATTGATTCAATTTTCTTACCCAGTGAGAGCCAAACAAAATCTGTATGCAGGCTCAGGGTACCCTTTGGGAGGGACCCAGTTTGACCCTCTCGAAAACTGGTGCAGTGTGTGGGTAGTAACATCAAAATCTTTCTACTTCTCAGCAGCCTACTCTCCCAATCAGATTTATTATCCACCCTCTTCTGGATAATTAGTTGCTTGTATTAGCTCTAAAGGGGGCTATGTTTCTCCATTATCTGAAAATAAACTTGATTACCCCTATCTTGATCCTGCCGATGGTAGCCCATGATGGTTCCACGTGTTAGGGTGGGCTTGTGGCTGAAACAAATCAACTACAGGAGTTCAGTTCACAGTTGTTTCTTTCTGTCGCATGGAGAGGTCCAGTGTGGCTGTTTCTACCTGGTTGGCCCTCCTGACAGCCTTTTTTAGTTCCTTCCATCTCGTGGCTCTGCCTTCTCTGGATCCTGGAGTATTTTCCTTCAGCTGTAACAGGGAAAGCCCGAAAATGGAGGGTCACGTGTGGGAGTGTTTCACGAGCCAGACCTGCAGAGTGGGGGGTCTGTTAGTTCAACCCACGTTCCACTGGCTGTCATTTCGCCGTGGAGAAGCCACACTTGAAGAGGGGCCAGGAGATGAAGCCCAGCTGTGTGCCCAGGAGGAAACAGGAAATGAGTTGGAGAATAAGCAGCTGGTATCTGCCTCCTTTTCAGGCAGTGCTTGGTTTCATCCCCCCCACCTCCCCACCCCCGCTCCTCAGCTCAGAACCAAAGGCAAGGGGTTTTTTTTCATAGTTAGGTACAAAGAGGGTTGAAATGATAAGTCTTAGCTATATGCAGGAGGCAGTCACTGAATTCAAGGATTTTTCCAGATCATTAGTTCCTTTTATTCAAGACTAGCCAAAAAAAAAAGTATTCCTCTTCTGTACTCCCTTCCCTCTGAAACATGTAAGAAGTTCTACCGCCAAAATTCAACAAACACAAACCTGGCAATTCACCCTTTTCCTATATTCCAGCAGTAGCTTTTTTCTACTAGAAAGGCATCCCTCATTCAAAGTGCACTCAATATACTTCATCTGTATCCTTTAAAAGGGGTGAAAAACATGTTTAAATGTCATTAGGCTTGTATTTCATCCCAGGAAAACATGCTCATCAAATACTTTCATGAGGTAACACCTTTGAAAAAGACCAGGTTTAATTAAGCAATTGCTTAGCACTGAGACCTGATCAAAGTGTAAATGTTAATGCACTGACTACTCTTTTTTTTTCTTTGTGTAATGAGTAGTAGAGACTAGCTCACTTCCAAAATCCTGACTCTGACTTTCCAAATCCATTCCAAAGGGCAAGTTCATGAGCCTTCTCAGCAGTACATCCAGCACTAGTATAAAGGTCTCCAATTTCTAGTCCATTCTGATGCTCTGACCACAAATACGATACGTAGTCCTATGGCTCAAAAAATCCCAACAGTAAGTTATGGTCCCAACCAGTGAGTAATGGTCTGCTTGTCTGCTCAGAGAGACTGATGGCTGAAAATTATATAGAAAATTATACAGAGATTAAAAAAATTATATAGATATTAAAAAAAAATCAAGCCATTATTTCCCACAAGTTCAAAAGCTCACAACAGTTGAAATTATGTTTGGATAGTATTTGGATGGCTGCCTCAGAGAAATCACTTCAGAAATATTTAGTAATTATGTGTTTTGGCTCCTACAATTTTGAATACAGAACACACCGACAAAAGGCAGAGGGCGGGAAAAAAAGTGTCTGCAGATGTAGCACTTTCTAAACTACTGCGTTAGTCTCATTTTTAATTTATGATTTATCATTCTGGAGGTTGTGTCTGCTAAAGATTTAAATTTTCTTCCAACTTAACCTGCTCTATGCTGTTAATTGCATTTTAAATAAAGTTTTAAATGAATACACAAAGTCTGTACAAACTGCTCTCTTAGTAACTGTTACTATTATCGTATGAGATTAGGTATTCCGAGTAGAACATAATTGATTTTATTCATTTTTCTTACTATGTGCCTTGGTTTATTCATTCATCCATCCATTGTGTCAGTTTTGGCTTTTTAAAAATCTTTTTTTAAATTCCAGTTAATTAACATACAGTGTAATGTTAGTTTCAGATGTAGAATTTAGTGATTCAACACTTCCATACATCACCCGGTGCTCGTCACAAGTGCCCTCCTTCATCCCCGTCACCTATTTCACCCATCCCCCACCCACCTCACCTCTGGGAACCAGCAATTTGTTCTCTATAGGTAAGAGTCTGTTTTTTGGTTTACCTCTCTCTTTTTTTCCCCTATTATTTATTTTGTTTCTTAAGTTCCACATATGAGTGAAATTATATGGTATTTGTCTTTCTCTGACTGACTTATTTCACTTAGCATAATACCCTCTGGTTCCATCCACCTCATTGCAAATGGTAAGATTTCATTCTTTTTCTTTTTAAAGATTTTATTTATTTATTTGACAAAGAGAGACACAGTGAGAGAGGGAACACAAGCAGGGGGAGTGGGAGAGGGAGAAGCAGGCTTCCCGCTGAGCAGGGAGCCCAACGCGGGGCTCGATCCCAGGACCTGAGCCGAAGGCAGACGCTTAAGGACTGAGCCACCCAGGCGCCCCCAAGATTTCATTCTTATTTATGGCTGAGTAATATTCCATCATGTGTGTATATACACACACACACACACACACACACACCCCACATCTTCTTCATTCATTCATCAGTCTATGGACACTTGGGCTCTTTCCATAATTTGGCTATTGTAGATAATGCTGCTATAAACATTGGGGTTCATGTACCCCTTCAAACTAATATTTTTGTATCATTTGGGTAAATACCTAGTAGTGCAATTGTTATATTTATCCAAAATGTTGGATATTAAAAATGTTTTTCCAGAAATAAAAAGATGCCTATTTCTATAGACAGAAAACCATAATTTAATCAATTCATTAGTTTCTCCAAAATATATTTACTCCTACATAAGTAAAAGTAACATTTATATTTTAAGATGTCTTTAGAAGTTTGGTTATTTTATTAAAGGAAAACTAGTATTTCAATACTTTCGATTTTGACTGTATTAATTTGCAAAATTATATTATCACACTTTCATTTTTTAATTTAGTTTTATGCCATTCTAAAAACTGCAAATGACTTCAATTTTTTTTTGAGACTTAATTTTTGAATCACAAACCCCTTCAAGTCCACTAGTTCTTTATTCTTTACATTTATATAGTCTTAGATTTTGCAGATATTTTTCCACCATAATGAAAAAAATTTATTAAAACTGGAGTCTTCCCAAATTCAACAGATTTCTCCCCCTCCAAAAAACAGTAAAAAAAAAAAAAGTTTAAATTACTACTGAAGCAGAATGAGGATTATCTCACATTTGAAACCAAGCAACCTCATACCTCCTTTGCTTCGGCCTAAATGTCCTATTTACTTCAAAATATTATCAAGTCAATTATGCTGGCATCCTTTTACTAAATATTCACCTTATGCATAAGATTAGCATTTTAAACATGTGCCAGTATTAAGAAGCCACGTTCTCTTATAAGTTATAACAGTATCAGGTATATAAGTTATAACAGCATCAGGTGTAGCTCAGAGAGTTAGTTGGAAGGTTATGCTAACCATAGCAAAAGCTCACAGACTCACACAATTGCAGAACTGCTCATTTTACCAGCCTCCTGGAAACTCTCAACATTTTCCAGAGGAAAGACAAAAGTGCTTTTTGAATAATACTATCAGTAAACAGATAAGAGGATGTGTCAAACACATTGAAATCATTCTAATCTAGAAGATGATTAAATCATTAGTGTATCACCTCAGATTAATCTACCTTTGTTAGGAAGGAGGCTGTTAATCCCAGAAGAGAAATGCTTAGAACATTATTTTATCAAGTAGCGGAACAAACTAGTTAACAAAATAGTACACAAACACTTTGAAACAAGTAAGTTATGAGCAAAACTAAAATACTGATGGTACAGATGCAAGGAGAAAGCCTGAGATTCAGCTAATAGGTGAATTTATTCACAAAGAACTTATCAGAAGTAAAAGTACATCTGTCTGTCTGAATTCCATATTAAATAGTACTAGCAAAAGGCGAAGCTGGGGCACCCGAGCAGCTCAGCCGGTTAAGCGTCCGACTCTTGATTTCATTTCAGGTTTTGATCTCAGGGTTGTGAGTTCAAGCCTCACGCCCAGCGTGGAGCCTACTTTAAAAAAAAAAAAATGTGAAGCTAATACAGCCCTAGCTGTTATGGTCCTTCTATTTTTAGCTCTATGTGACAGAACAGATTATCACTTGGAATACCAAAGTACGTGGTCTATGGGACGAGTTTTTCCTTTCTTTTTTTTTTTTTAAAGATTTTATTTATTTATTTGAGACAGAGAGGATGAGAGAGACAGAGAGCACATGAGAGGGGGGAGGGTCAGAGGGAGAAGCAGGCTCCCTGCCGAGCAGGGAGCCCGATGCGGGACTCGATCCTGGGACTCCAGGATCATGACCTGAGCCAAAGGCAGTCGCTTAACCAACTGAGCCACCCAGGCGCCGGGACGAGTTTTTTCAAGTTTGTCAAAAGCTAAAATAAGAATTGAAGAAAAATTTAATGGCCCTCTCCTTTGTTAATTACTGAAAAACGGTCATTGGCTTATTTTACTTACATCCCATAGCATCTGATTGGACTTAATCCAGAACGGCAGAGACCGTGTGAAAGAATACATTAACATTTAACAACTACGTTCATTGATTTAACCTTAGAAAAGTAAAGGTAAACACAGTTCCTCAGTGGTGTTTCACAGTGATGTTTCAAACAATATGAATCCTAGAGAGGAACTTCTAGAAGAACAATAGCTGATGAAAAAGCCTTATCATTATTTTAGGAGACTTGATTTGGAAAATGAGTTTGAATGAAGATTCACTTACTTTGTCACAGTAAATGCCAACTTTACATTTGTTCATGAAAGAAAATAAATTACTAGATTTAAAGAATGATTGCATCACTAAGTACCTGCAAAGAGATCAGATTATCAAAATGGGGGTGAATGGGGGCTCCTGGGTGGCTCAGTCGGTTAAGTGGCTGACTCTGGCTTAGGTCATAATCCCAGGGTCCTGGGATCAAGCCCATCAGGCTCCCTGCTCAGCGGGGAGCCTGCTTCTCCCTCTCACCCTGCCTGCCCCTCCCCCGGCTCATGCTTTCCCTCTCTCTCTCTCAAATAAATAAAATCTTTAAAGAAAAATGTGGGTGAATGATGAGAAAGAAGTCAATAGGAGCAAAACAGTAAATACTCTTCTCTCATCTGCTGTCACATGCTTGTGAAGTTGCTCTTGGACAGTAAGTACCAAGAAAATAAAGAGATCACTTTAAAGGGACTTCACCAGGAAGTATGGGCAGCAATTTCATGCATAAAATTGGACTATCAGACTAAAAAATAATTATATTCATAAAAGCACACTCAAGTTTCTCATTAAAAAATTTAAAAACATTTTATTTGTAAGTTTTATACAAATTTAGCATTTATTATCTTTCACTTGGTAGTTTTATTATAATTATATAATATAAAGAAAATATAATTATTATTTTCACCAAGACCCACGTAAAATGTCCCCCAAATCCCTCAAATTTACACAGTGTGCTATATCATTATGTTCATTTTCTAGGTGAGACACTGACATGGAGTCTGAAAAGCCCTCCATACAGCTCAACAGTGCCTAATGTGGAAGTATCCAATTTGAAAGAATACATGAATAAATACCTTCACCCCAAAATGGTGGAAAACTTCAAAGGAACCAGAAAAACTGTGTTGATTTATATAAAGTCCATCTCTACAAAACTTTTTAAAAATAAAGAGTTCCACCATATTGACAACAAAAAAGTGAAACCACAAATCTGAAGACATGAAATAAACATAAGTGATCAAAAATGACAGCTAAACTTCAAGCCATGCCATCATTGTAATCACATGATTAATTTGAGTAAATATTAGGTATTAAAAGCCCAATAATTCCTTCACATTCTAATTTGAGTTATTTCATTTTAGTAATGGCTCTATTGAGGAATTGATCAATTTTTTTTTCTGTTCTTGTGGTCTTGTCTTGTTATTTTCCCCTAAATCTATCTGGCAAGATGAACCAAAGAGGACATTTTTCCCAGAAAGAGGACATTTTTCCTTCATGTTCTCTAAAGATCTACCATATAGGATCTTCTAGAGAAAGAATACAACAGCAAGCATACTCTTCTCATAGGAAAAGCACTAAGGGGCTCCTAACCACTCCAACAGGAATCATACCAGACCTCAAAACTAACATTAAAAATGCACAGACAGGACATCAGAAGTGGGACATCAAGACAGAGTATGACGAACTATTTTCCTTTAATGCCTGATCACATTTACTACCTGGTTATATAGAGCTTTCATTCCAGGAAGCACGAATGCAACATACTCACCATAATAATGGTCAGCAGCAAAATTTGGGGCATGAGGAAATAAAAAAGAAGGAAGAGTATCTACCATATAGGCTGTAATAATATTCAATTCTCTAAGTCTAATAAACAATAAGTCTTCTAATACAGTAGGCATACAATAAAACATATTTGAAGCAAAATCTCTCAAGCAATGAGTGCTTGGAACCTCAAAAATTATTAAAATCATAGTAGTAATAATAATTACTACTATTGGTATTAGTCTTCATTATACTATTTTTATAGTAAGGGAAGTCACAGACACTGTATCTCTGAAGTCTCAAATCCTTATTAAATACACAGAGTTTGTAGGAAACACAGCCTTATCGGAATGCCCTTAATATTCAACTAAAAGGTAAAATTAAAACTTCAACTAGATGGCAGCTTCTAAGACATCAAAACCATTTAAGTCCCTTATTGCCTTTGGTTATTTTCCTTAATTCCAACCCTGAAAAAATAAATGAATTTAGGACATTAAAATCAGATACATTGTATCTGGACTGAAGTTACATTTTACTAAGCATATTAAAAATGTCTAGCATTATGTATGAGCTCTGAACTCTTAACAAAACTTGGAATTATTACAAAATTTAAAAAGCTGAACATTTAGAAAAGAATTATTGATATGACATATATTTTACATTCAAAATCAGGGGTTATTACAATGCACTTTTCAGTTGTCAGTAGAGAATCAAATGCAACAAAAAACATATTGCGACACATTTATTTAAATTAGCTTAAAAATATCACACGGGTTCAAACACTGCAAAACAAATATTCAGTCAGTTGAGTCACGAAGCAGTTATTTGAACATCCAGACTACAATAAGTAGGTATATACAGTATAATACAGATATGTAATAATGATAAATATATTATGTTAAACAACCTTTTGCTAGTTAACAAAGAATCCCTTTTAGGTTATTTTTGGCATGATGCCGGGGGCTCTGTCAAAGAACTGGACACCGGGAATTTGCTAATTTATAGGCTCCCAGCGTGTAGCACTTGGACTCTTCAAGTAGATGCATAGCTAAAACGTAGGCTTGTTCATATATTCTTCCATTGTCTGAAAGAGAAAAATAAATTAGAACAATTTCCCCTTAAACCACAGTCTTTAGCAGAAGGTGAAACCTTTTTCATTCTTTTACTTACTCATTTTTTGCTGTTACTGAACAGAAGTTCCCAAAACATATATGTACATAAATCTTTGCATCCTGATCAAGAACAGTGGTTCAGAGTTTGAGAATAATTTGCATACATCTCCATATGGCTGGAACTAAATAACTTTCAACAGAGAAAGAGCTGAGCTTGATCATAAAAAGAATGTCGGATAAGAAAAATACTAAAGCATCAGCGGCCAGCATATCACTGTTGACTTCAGATAAATATGCCTACTGAAACGATCATGAGAACCACCTCCAGGCACATGTATTAGAGAAATCTCAGTTTCTGCTACAGATTCTGTGCAAAACATCTTTTTACACTTACTGGCAAGATATAAAGGACAGACTACGATTCATAAGAATTTCTTCCATGTAGGGGCTCCTGGGTGGCTCAGTCGGTTAAGCATCTGCCTTCGGCTCAGGTCATGATCCCAGGGTTCTGGGATCGAGCCCCGCATCTGGCCCCCTGCTCGGCAGGAAGCCTGCTTCTCCCTCTCCCACTCCCCCTGCTTGTGTTCCCTCTCTCACTGTCTCTCTGTCAAATAAATAAATAAAATCTTAAAAAAAAAAAAAAAGAATTTCTTCCACGTATTTTGAAACGGCTTTCCTCCAAAGTATGCAAACTTTCTTCATCCCCATCAGTTGGCAAGTTTGCTAACACACCACAAGGCCATAATTTTTTTCCAGCACTTTTTAAAAAAATGTTTGGACAGATTTGCAATTAGAGGTAGAGTTAAAATATACAGTGATTTTGCAAGCCCTTTATCATGCAAGATGAATGGACTTTCTCTTGCATTCTTTCCTACTGTAAACATATATATTTGTTTAACAGAGTGGTTCCTGGGTTGAATCAATAAGGAAGTTCAAGGGGGCAGCCTTGGGTAATGCCCCTGCCTTTTCCGTGTGAGCCAGGGTCAGCTCAATCAGCAATGTGCAACCTGTTCTTAGGCCTGAACCTCAGGGTACATGATTCACTTGCACCTGCCAGGGAAGACACTGATCAGCATGGGCCAAACTGAGCAAGGCCATGGCTAAGCAACATTGCTCAGAGGGTACTGAAGTTAGAAATCCGGTGTTCTGGGGCGCCTGGGTGGCTCAAATGGTTAAGCGTCTGCCTTCGGCTCAGGTCATGATTCCAGGGTCCTGGGATCGAGCCCCACATCGGGCTCCTGGCTCAGCGGGGAGCCTGCTTCTCCTTCTCCCTCTGCCTCTCTCCCTGCTCATGCTCTCTCTCTCTCTCTCTGTATCTCTGTGTCTCAAATGAATAAATCTTTAAAAACAAAACAAAACAAAAAGAAATCCAGTGTTCTAACTGGTTTTCACCAGCTCTGTTTAGAATTCCAGTGTTCCTCTGATGAAATACTTGTGCTCAGTCATCCACACTTTCTTATAAAGCTCTTACACCTCACACTGGCCAACAGCAACCCACACCCCAAGACCTTTGCCCTGTATCTCCTCTTACAGAAGCTGCTGGTGTCTTTAAAGTTAGCCGGAGTATCACATTGGCCTGGGGCCCATGCCTATTTTGTAGCATCTAGAGTTTATATCATTAAAAAAGGAATACAAAGGGGCACCTGGGTGGCTCAGTCGGTTAAGCGTCCAACTCTTAATTTTGGCTCAGGTCATGATCACAGGGTTGTGAGATCGAACCCTGCACTGGGGCTCCCCCAGCATGGAGCCTGCTTAAGATTTCCTCTGCTTCTCCCCCAACCCCAGCTTGCACTCTCTCTCTCTCTCTCTCTTACAAAAAGAAGGAATACAAAGAAATACAAAATTGGGTATAAAGTTTATTTAGAATGAGAAAAGAAATAACAGATGCTAACTTTTTTAAAAAAATTATTTATTTATTTGAGAGAGGGAGAGCACAGAGGGAGAGTGAGAGGGACAAACAGAGAGCAGGGAGCCCGATGTGGGGCTCGATCCCAGGACCCTGAGATCATGACCTAAGCCGAAGGCAGATGCTTAACTGACTGAGCCACCCAGGTGCCCCCAGATGATAAATTTTTTTTAGAAGATTTTATTTATTTATTTGTCATAGAAAGAGAGAGAGAGAGCACAAGTAAGGGGAGCAGCATGCAGAGGGAGAAGCACGTTCCCTGCTGAGCAAGGAGCCCGATGCGGGGCTCGATCTCAGGACCCTGAGATCATGACCTGAGCCAAAAGCAGACGCTTAACCGACTGAGCCACACAGGCACCCCTCGGATGATAAATTTTTAAAAGATGACAAATATCGCAGAATTCAGAACAACAGCATATGGTTTCCATTCATTAAGTACCTGACACACTTTATAATATGTTCATTGCATGGCTACATATGCTTTGCAGTTAGATATCCTACCTTTGCAAATCTCACCACATGAGCCTGCAGCCTTGGAAGGGGCTTGGGCCAGCAAAAGGCTCTGGAATTGTCACTCCACTGACTTCCTGGTTCACTGGCCTCTAGTTATCGGCCCTGCTTCACAGCACTGGTTAACTCAGCCTGCTAAAGACTGCACGGACTGCCCTTTCTGAACCATGCTGTTCCCCAGATTACACGAACCAAGAGCACACAAGGTCTGTATTTTCTTGAGCTTGCCACTTTCAAGGTTGGAACAGACTTTTAAGAATGACACAACCTTAAAGAGCTCTGCTCTGGCCATTCACAAGAGGACCCAGATCTGTCCCTCAGGACCCCATCTGTTATCCATCTTGTACCCCCACATTTCTTGTGGATTCAGCACCGTATGCACTACAACTTTTTACTGCACTATGGTTTCGCTTAGCTGTTAACATGAGTTGTGCTTTTAAGGGTGACAATGTTGGGGTGCACCTAAAGCCATTTCTCACGCATCCACACATACACAGGCAAGATATCCTGTTTCGTGAGCTAATGAGGTACATTTTGACCCTCGCTCCTCACCCTGTGGGGGAACCTCTTCTATCGGTCACCCCTGCTGGCGATGCCAGGAATTGCAACCCCCGCAGCTAACGAGGACCATCTTTCCCTTTCAGCTTCTTTTCTCTTCTCACTCCGCACCACCGCCCACAGGTTGTCCCCCTGAAAATAAGGCACCTCCTAAAGTCACCCCCAACCACTTAAACTGTTCTTTTCTTAATCCGTACTACTAATGTCAAGCCCCAGTACACTCAGAATAATCCCTGAGCATTTGGAGATTTAAGACTATGTATCTTCTTACTAAATATGTGAGGACAGCCTTTCTATTCTAAGAAACTTTTTTGGGTAGGAGTCGGGGAAAGTTCCAGGAGCTAAAAGCACAAGCAATATTACAAAGGCCTCCCTTAACCTTTAATAGCTACATGTGTGTGCTCAGGTCCAGAGAACAGGGAAAAAAAGAAAGCAGTCACGTTTTTCCTTATGTAATTATGTTACTTGCACCCCTTCATTCTAAACATTTCTGATCAGATATACACAGTCAATTTCCCAATCAGCTCCCCAAATGTTCACTGATTCACTGACTTAGCTGAAGTACCCAGAGCCCAAGAGAGCACTGATAACACTGTCTCTATTTGGCAGGTGCTGTGATTTCACCAAGCGAGATTTGGAAGGCAGTCATGGCATTGCCTGCTCACTATGGGGACGCCGGGGCTAAATGGAGGGGCTCCGGAGGCCTACCCATCAAGACCTTCCACTTGATCGCCAGGGACATGAACTACCAGTTAATGTTTACTTATGAAAGGGCTCTCTCCTGAAATCTGTGCTTCCCAGAGTTCCATGGAACCAGATTCACTGCAAGCTCTTTGAAACTCTATGTATTTCTTACAGAGGAGGAATTCAAAATAATCCAGGTGTGTCTTGGCCCCAATTCAAAAAGCTTTAATTACTATGAGTGCCAAAGACCCTGCTAAAAAGTCCCTTTCTCCTGTAAGGCTTAGACTCCACAGTCAGGGCCCTGAGGATAGAATTATAAATAACCCCTGGCATATTTTAAGAAAGGTTGTTCTGTGGAATTTCCAAACCACTGAGTTCTCAAGCACCTTGTAAAATTCCCTTCCTGTGGCATTTGGAGAGAGCCAAGTAAACAGCAGAAAGTTTAAGTGCATTTCTTGAGGCGAGAACAACTCTGGAAAGAAATGCACCGGCCTCCTAAAAGGCACGCGCAGACACTTTGGGGTACTGCTCCTACAGAGGTCTTCCTCAGGGTCCGTTCACCCGAGGACCGGTTCCCCTGGGTGGGCAGGAGCAACTCGTCGGTTCAGAGACGTGCACAAAAAAGGGGCTGGGAAACCATGCCTGATGTTGTTTTATTAACACAATCAGTATCTTCTTTCTCAAAAGGCAGGAAGAATGGCTTTAATGCCAATTTTTAAGAGAGAGTTTATGATCCTCTGGGATCTCCTGACCGGCTACTGTAAAACAGGCAAGCGGAAAGACCCAAGGACGCTGCGGGCAGAAGTACCCAGGGGTGGTGAAGCCGGGACAGAGCTCAGCTTTGAGCCAGAGCTGGTGGGTTCACCTCATTAGGGAGGCCAAAGGTCAGAGGGTGATGTGCTCTTTCTCGGTGTCCTTGGGAGGAAGGAGTGAAGGGGCTGATGTAGGTGAGTCCCCTTATCGGGTACAATGCCAATCTAGCCTGCTTCTAAAAGACCCACTGTATTTTTTTTTTTTAAAGATTTTATTTATTTATTTGAGAGAATGAGAGAGAGAGAGAGAGCATGAGAGGGGGAGGGTCAGAGGGAGAAGCAGACTCCCCGCCGAGCAGGGAGCCCGATGCGGGACTCGATCCAGGGACTCCAGGATCATGACCTGAGCCGAAGGCAGTCGCTTAACCAACTGAGCCACCCAGGTGCCCGAGACCCACTGTATTTTATATAAATATCACAGAACCAGGAGCACATGGATGCTTCTGGGCCCATTTACACCTTGGCAAGCAAGCCACAGTATTCTCAATTTATTTATGCAAACAGGAGCACACAGGCAGCCTCGGCGGGAGGTGTGAGAAATTTTAATTAAAATGATAAATACCATCTTCAATAATAAAGCTCTAATATCACTGGCAAATGAAATAACGACGTACTCCTATTCTCCTTTCCCAGGGTAGCGCAGATATTTTTTTTTTTTAAAGATTTTATTTATTTACTTGACAAAGAGAGAGAGTTAGTGAGAGCAGGAACACAAGCGGGGGAGTGGGAGAGGGAGAAGCAGGCTTCCCGCCGAGCAGGGAGCCCGATGTGGGGCTCGATCGAACCCAGGACCCTGGGATCATGACCTGAGCCGAAGGCAGACGCTTAACGACTGAGCCACCCAAGCGCCCCGGTAGCGCAGATATTTTAATGAAAATCTTTTTATACCTCTCGTAAAATCCTTGAAAAAAAATTAGCACCAAGCTTTTGATACCTTTTTGATAGTTAGGTATCCTCACTAAAAAAAAAATTCAGCCAAACAAAGAACGAAGATTCTGGAGCCCAGCGTCCTGCGTTCAAATCTCTATTCCACACTTACTGGCTGTGTCACATCAAGCAGATTGTTTAACCTCTCTGTGTCTCAGTTTACTCAGCTTCAAAATGAGGGCAAAAAATGCTACCCACCTCTTAGAGGTATTGTGATAATTAAATGAGTTAAAACAGGTAAGTTACTTAGAAACTGCACTCAGCATAGAGGAAGCGCTCAGTAAGTCTCTGCCAACATAACTTCAGCAGCAGCACCATCATCATTATCATTTTCCCCCATGGCACCAACGCTGGGTACTGACCTCCTGTAACATATCAGAATCTTCAATGGCTTTGACAGCAGATTTTTTGGACGTTTCCTGAATTTCTCCACCCATTATAAACTCGTCAAGGATAAAATAAGCCTTTTCGAAATTAAAGATAATATCCAGCTCACAGACCTGGTAGACAAAAACAAATGTTTTGGTAAACTTGCAGGAATATCAGGGCAAACAAATGTCAGCGTCTCAAGCTTTCTCAACAGTTACACCCATGTGGCATACCAAAGATAAAACCATCAGATGGTAGCGTAAGGACCGAGAAACAGAACGAGGGGATCCCAGGCCTTTAGCAAAAGTAAAACCACATTCCATTAAGCAGGCCATGTCCCTAAATAATATTTCTTTATGTCACAACAAGAAATTTGAGACTTGGGACAGGAATCAGGCAGCACGAGCTCATATTTCCATCTGCACGAATAGAAGCCAAGTCCCCACTGCAAGTCAGGCAGAGGACAACACCTCCTTCCTCCTACTCGACCGGCTGGAAATCTTGGCTCCTAGCTTTAGGACTCTCAGAAGCTCACTCTTCAGAGGCAAATTAGCTCAACTGTGCTAATTTTTCTCAAAATTATGTCACAAGCCAGTGGTTCTCAAACTTCAGAGTGTATCCGAATCCCCCATAAGGCTCCTTAAGGGACACAGTGCTTGGGCCCCAGCCCTGGAGTTTCCGATTCGGTGGGTCTGGGTAAGGCCTGAGAGTCTGCACTTGTAACTGGTTCCCAGGTGATGCTAATGAGGCGGGTCTGGGGACCACACAGGGAGAACGACTATCATAGACCAAAACAGAGTCCGATAGATTTTGCTGTGTAAGGGAAGCAAGCGACAAGAGCACCCCCCTCCCCCAATCATCCAGATAGGGCTTGTTTCCAATTCCCTGACCGGACCAGCACTCAGGCACTCTCCTGAGGTTTTCCTTCTCACTTATTCCTCAACTCCCCAACATTTCTGTTTCCGGTTCCACACCCTCTGGAAGGCTTCCACCTGCAAGTTTTTAGCCCTCCCCCTCCTTCACTTCTCAGCAACACTAGATACCCTTCACCAGTCTTTTTCCTGAAAATCCCCTCTCCCCTGCTCCCTGACTTTGGCAACGCCATTCAATGCCTGTTCCTGTCTTCCATCTCTGCTGAATCCTGAATCCTTCTCAGACTCGTTGGATGATCTCTACCCCTACTTCACATTTGGTTAGGAAGTATTTATGGAGTTCTCGGGACAGAATCAGCAAAGCCAGCCTCACGGCTGCATGTGTCTTACATTCCAGTGACCCACCTTCTGCTTTAATGCTGGTGTTTTTCATGAAAGCCTCTACTCTTTGCCCTACGTATATTCTAGACAATGCCAAGGACGCTCTACAGCTGTGTCTGGCATGCAGGTGTCTTAACAAACCCAGATGTCTAGCCCTGATCTCCTTCTGGGGCGAGTCCAATATTTCCACCTGCTCATTAGACCTCTCTGCCTGGATATTCCTCAGGCCAAGTCACCAGGTGCCAAACTGAGGTTAAGCGTATTCTTTTCCCCGCAGACCCTGTTTTCCTTCATAGCTGCAACCTCTATCTGTGGCTCAATCTAATTCATCCCACAGATCCACTTCTTTCCCCCTCCCCCTCATCCCTCTCTCTCCTTCAGTCTCATCCCTCTCAGTCTGGTCTCCAATTCCTATTGATTCTATCATGGAAATAAATCCCAGCCCTTCCTGTCTTCTCCCCGTTCACCACCGCTGCTCCGGCCTGCAGCGTCTCATGAAGGCCACTGCAATGACCTTCTAGGCGGTGTCCGTCCGCACTCAAGGCCAACAACCATTAACACTGTGCTGAAGTACCGATCTCTTTCCTCTCCTGAGTAGGGTCTTATGTTAAGGACAAAGATTCCATTCCTCTGCCTGGCATATAGGACTCCTGACCACCCAGCCTGGGCGGGCTATCTGCTGCCCATGTCAGCACTCAGCCACCCCATGCTACACCCACACTCCACTAACTCACCGGGTTCTCTTATGCCTTTACCCTTTGCCCATTCCAGCAATTCCTGCAATGACCCCCAGTTGGCCTTTTCTTTATTCTGCTGGCAAAATTAAGCTCATTTTTCAAGGCCAGATTCAAAAGTCAGGGGCACAATGATTCCACCAAAGCCTTTTTCCCCCATTCGGATTTCACACCGCTTGCTCTGTGTTCTCTCTTTCTGTGTATGCTGACTGATCAATCTCTGCCCCCCCAGTACTGTGAGCTCAGGCACAGACCTTATCTTATCAGTCATCTCGCTATCTCTGGTATCTAGCACATAACAGGACGCAGTACACATCTGCAGGAGAAATGAGTCAGTCATCACTTAGGCCTTGTTTCTATGATGCTGGGAATTAATGGCTTCCCAGACCAACAGTTCTCTGATGCTGCTGAGTACTATAACTTTACATAAAACCCATGTCAACATTTTAGCAAAGGGTTTAGGTCATACATTTACCATTTAGGTCAATAAGCTTGCAGACTCCACAAGGTAAACGGTTAGGTAAATACCGCTATCATAAATGGCCAGCTCAGAAAAACTCACCTAATTCATCTGCAAAGGTCATGGTCTCCTCATTCATTAGAAAGCAGCATCAAGTGGGTAAATCAACAACAAGTGGGTGTATATATCTAGAGCTACTTCCCTCCTCCCTCAACAGTCTATCTCTGCCTGACATGGAAATTCCATGTAGAAGTTGGAAAGAATGAGATAGATTTCTATGGATGGCTGTGGAAAGAACTCCAAGATACATCTGTAAGTGGGGGGAGGGGGGGAGAAAAAGTTGCAGAATAATATGCATAATGTCATAATATGCATAATCCCATTTAAAAATAAAACTGTATATGTCTAGAAGGATATGTAAAAAAATACACAATTTTAAATAATACAGATAAACAGAAAGAAAACACAATAGATCAGGCATCCATGCTCATTAGAGAAGGTACGAGAAGCAAGCAGTTACCAGAGGTCAGAAGAGGCAGGAAGTCAGTAGTTATAGTAGCAAGAGCTGAGGAACCTCAGAGTTCAAGGCAGGCGTAGACCAGGAGTCCGAGACAGACAGGAGCCTCATTAGGAGAAACCAGCAATTAGAATCCTGCAAGATGAACCTGACAGATACTAATGCAAGTTCTCTAGTTCTCTAGGACCATCTCAAACCCCACTCTCAGAGAGGCAACCTGCAGGCTGGCCAGCAGCCATGGGGCAATTAATTTACTGCATCTAGTTTCAAGAGATGGGAATAAAGTAACATGGCATGCAAAGCCAGATACACACACACACACATACACACATACACACACACATACACACACAGAGGCAGCTTGGATATACAATTACTATCTCTAGATCATAAGGAAACAGATGCACAAGTTCCATTGAAATTATAGAGAGTTACAAATGAGCAACTATTTCATATATGGCAACTCCAAAATGCTACTTCTTTGGTTATTCTTTGATCCTAACCCCAAGGGGTTACTGTATCTGTGAGTAAGAACTGGGAATATCTCCCAGAGCGCCTTAGACCAAATGCAGAGCAGTTACTCAAATACTTGTGAGTCCACCTCAAGGGTACTGTCCTGGTACATCAGGAATATGCCCTTGATGCTCAAATGACTGCATTTCATCTAATTATGCAAAAACAAGTGGTTTCCATGTTTATAAATACATGAGACTGTTGATTTCTTTTCTCATTTCTTGTGTATCTCTATTCTGGAAGAAAGCTTATAAGAGGCAGAAACAGTGATAATTTAATTTTACCCTTGATCTCTTAGCCTATGCTTTACTATAATCTGACCTGAGGGTCTACTCTTGTAGCAGAATACATGATGCAGAAGATTATTTCTGGCATTTCAATAACTAAATACTTCTGGATAGAGTCTAAGAACCTTCTCTTACTAAATTCTGTTCTAAAGTAAATACAAAAAGTTTAAATTATATACAGTAAATGTATAAAACCATACATACAATAATTACGGTTTAAGGTACAATGACATAGCAATTGACAGTTTGTAAAGTATTGTTAATTACACTGTCGCTTCGATCCTCACAACAGCCCCATGAGATCAGCAAAGTAAATATTTCTTTTAATCTTTTTGAGTGTTATTTTTCTTATATGTAAATTAGAGATCTATCCCGAGCCAAAATCATGAGTCTGGTTAGTGAGTGAGTGGACACCAGGACCCAGCAGGACTCAGAGCCCTCCTCTTCCTCCCAGAAAACTTCCTAAATCAAGATCAAACCTCTCTGGGGCAGCAACACCCATACTCTCTGAGCACATCTGTAAAAACTCACACTATAGTCTATAATGGGAAAATATGCAGGTGGCTAAATCCTCAGACAGACCTTTATCAACTGGGAGATTCTGGGGCATTTCTTCTTAGCCTCCATAAATTGGGGTTAATGCTGTTTACTGAAGATCAAAAGATTAACCAGTTAATCCTTGTAAATCTCCCTGGAATTGAAAAATGCTCAAAAAACACATAAATTAGTAGCCAGAGATTTTGATTTATCTGTCACAGGAAAGTAATATTTTCCAATGTTATAAGAGAAGCTCGGTACAAAGTTTTCTCTTCGATAATATTAAGGGCAGAATTCCAGGAGACCTTCAGGATTAACACAAGAGGAAAAGAAAGCCAAAGAGAAATATATTATTCCTGAGATGATGTCAATGAGAATCAGTACTGGTAGGCTTTGCTCATCACAGTTAATTAATAAGAACTGAACACCTACTGGGCAGATAGCCTTGAATTGCTCTTAGCTGCTCTTAGCTTAATAAAAGATTCATTGAATTTTTTAGTGAATTAAATTTTGGTCCATGGGAAAGACAGAGCTTCTAAAGGTACACCAAAATAGGATGAAAAATTAATGTTAGAGAAATAGGAATTCATTCTGATTCTCTTTATATCTTAACTGGGCTCAGCTTTGGTGAAGGTGATTTAGATTCTCTTAAGAAAGCAATGTGTTCTCAAATATCTAATATTTGGTCAGATAAGACTGACATAAAAATTTGACCTCCATTCACATTATCACAGTCAGGGAAATCTAGGAAAACACAACAGGTCAAACCCGAGTGCAGAAATTAGGGGCAGAAGGCAGGTCCTGGGAAAGCCTGGGCCTCAGGAAAACACCTTCAGGCCTTTCTTTACAAAAGGCCAAGTTTGCAGTGGATTTCAAAATGTCAGGCTTCCTTTGAATAATGGAAAGCATAAAATTAAATAATCTCACGTTCAAAAACATGCAATTATACACCTGCGAATCTCTCTCTAAAAGATGAAAATAAACATGGGGAGCTAAGAGAAAGAGAAAGAAAAAATGGTCTGGCTGTCTTACTCTCTATACTGACCAACGACCTAAAATCTCCGAAGCGACATTTAAAGTCATCTTCTAACATCATTTACGAAGGGAAATAAAGGGGAATAATAAGGATGAAGGGAGGGAGGGAAAGAAAATTCTTTCAAAAACCTTTCAAGTACTCACCCTTGTGAAAATTGTTGCAAGTAATCTGATAAAACCCTGGCGATGCTGCAAATGTTACTCATTCCATTGACCAGAGCACAGAAAGTCTTGTGGAAGCAAACTGTCCCAACAACACTTAATAGAAATCCTCAGTGACCCAGGGAACAGGGAAGGGAGCATTACTGAGAGAAAATATATTCCAAATCCAATGATTTATTTCTTAAGACCATGAAATGGATGGCATGTTTCTGGAACATTTGCTAAAATCTGGCCCAGAGTTGCTCACAAGTGTTGAAAAATCAAACAACTAAATCCTAGGTCATGATCTCGAGACACCTGAAGTTTGGTGTTCATACAAATCTTGCACAAGTTAAGGATAATACCAGGCTGTCCCATGTGGTTGGAGCACTGAGCCTATCAGGGATAAAAAGAAAGAACAGCGAGAAGGTTGGAGAAGTGGTCTGGAACTGATGTTTAGAAAGCTTAAATGCCAGGCTAAGAAGTTGGGCTTTTATTCATTATAGATGATGGAAAGTGGCTGAGGACAACCGTCACCTGGATCCATGCATTGCAAGGAAGATGGTAACTAACAAGCCAGGAAAGGGAAGCAGAGAAGAGCCCAGAGACATAAAGGGCCAGAGATGAGGTTTCAAAGAAAAGCAAAACTGCAATCCAAAGTAAACCTGTACTGGTGGGAGTGGAAGGAAAGAGATGGATTGTAGTCCCATCTGAATAGACAAAGGCAGCCTTTAGCAAAGGGTGGAGGAAGAACAAAGAAAGAAGCATTGAAGGATCCTGGGACATAATAAACTCAGTCACAAGACAGAACAGGTTTGCAGATTATTTTAGTTCTTGACACGTTACAACGGAGACGCCTGAGAGAAGTCCAGAGAAGACTGTCCTAAGCAGACTTCTGGAAAGAGAGCCATCTGGTCATGGATTCCAGGAGGGTAGAAAGGGCAGGGGGAGGAAGAGAGCTCGGGGCAGAAACCAAGCAGGGGCCTTTAGAAACAGGATGAGAATTAGCAGAACTCAGGGTTGTGCCAAAAAAAGAAAGGGAAGCAGTGACGAGCAAGGATCCCGTGCTACAGAGAGGTGAGGCAGGAGAAGACTGAAGAAGCATCACTGGTGTTGACCATTAGGAAGGGGCCAGTGGTAACTTTATGATTTCCTGGGAGCCATAAAGATGGAGCCCGAGCTGTAAAAGTGAATGAGTTCGAAGGATGGGGCACCTCATACAGGATATTACTTGGCAGTAAATGCATGGAGGTTAAATAGCAATAGGAAGGAAAAGGATTTTGGTTTCCTTGTTTGTTTGGCTTTTTTTTTTTTTTTTTCACGTATAAATAGTATTAAAGGACACTTGGAGCTTAGTAAAAGAAGCCAGAGAGGGGATTAAAAAGTCAAAATAGAAGAGAGATGACAGATGATGAAGAATGAGGAGGAAAACATCAAGGAATCCTTCACAATTAAATTCTTGTTCACTGAATGAGCTCTCTAGGGTGGTTGTGGTCTGAAGACAGAGAGAGACACGGCCTGCCTCTGAAAGCTTTGGAACCTTTGTTTACAAAGAATCACAGGAAGGGGGAGAATGCCTCATATTCTGATCCTTGTGCAAATGCAATTCATATTTTAGACTTGAGAGAGAGAAGGAATGTGATAAAGACAGAACTGACATAGAGCTGAAACGGGGACTAATTCCAAACAGACCAGTTTGGACACTTACATTTCCAAAGTATTTGTCCAGCAACTCCACATAACGATGCACAATCTCTAGTGTCAAGAGCTCATTGTCCTGATTTTCTACAGCACAGCAAAAATATAAACTAGCATACCTTGAAAGGAAAAACACGAAGAAAGAAAAGTAAAATACGATGACACATCCAATAACCTGAAGATGGTGTTTTCTGCAGTGAACATGCGAAGCTCCCTCTTCTCCAGAGACTCTCCCCATCCAAATCCAAGAAAGAAGTCATCATTCATCACATCCAATAGCCTCCCAATATGTGAAAGAGAATATATAAAAACAGAGTGGCCATTGGGTTATTTCGGTTAATTATATGAAAGACTCTCAACACCATTTTACCCTGAGGAACTGTTATCAGGAAGACAGAGTCCTTGGCCCAGAGTAATGGGGGTGTCTGCTCATGCCCCTCCCCTGCTTGTGAACCATCCTTTCTAAACTTCAAGCCCCCGACCCAGGCTCTCACCTCACACTCCTTCTGTATGTGACCCACCCTCAGCCCATCCAGTCTATCCTCCTGCCTAAAATCCTCTTTCCCACACCCATCTGTGTGGTTAATGCCAACTCCCCGCCTTAGCTCTGAGCTTGGATGTCTTTCCTCCGGGAAATCTCTAACCTCGCAGATGGGACTGGATGCCGGGCTCTGCACACCTGTGCCTCCCCCAACAGAGCACCTAGTGCTCTTCACTGCCCATTTCATGGCTTGTCTCTGCCCCACTAGGTCACTGGCTTCCCAAAGGCAGGTGCTGAGTCTGCCTTGCTCATGTTCCCAGGCGCTGCAAATATCTGTTGAGAGAACTGCTAAAGCCTATTCTTTATACAATGGCTTAAATCACAAATGAACTCAAAGTTTTAAAAAGCCAGCAGGCAGAGAGTAGGGACAAGCTTCTTGTTGACAAGTGCTTCCTGGGACTCTGCCTTGCCGTCCCTGGGATGCTTATTAAAAGGGGCCTTCACTGACATCTCTCCGGATGCTAGTACTAAATGCTTTAACCTTGGACCTGGCGGAAGCAGCTTTGCCCGGGCACTTCTTTTTTTTTTTTTTTTATTTGAGAGAGAGAGAGAGCATGAGAGGGGGGAGGGTCAGAGGGAGAAGCAGACTCCCTGCCGAGCAGGGAGCCCGATGCGGGACTCGATCCTGGGACTCCAGGATCATGACCTGAGCCGAAGGCAGTCGCTTAACCAACTGAGCCACCCAGGCGCCCCGGGGCACTTCTTCATAATTTACTCCATTAAATATAGCCTGCCAACTGGCCTCTGTTTTTGCCTTTCAGGTTTTATAAACACCTTTTGCAAGAGCCTTCCTAATGTGCATTTCTTTCTGGGAGTGGCAGGAGGATGTTGAATGCAGGGTCAGGTCAGCTGGGTTCTGGTCCAGGCTTGGACATGAATTATCTGGGCCTCTATGAGCAAAATGGCTTGACCTCTTAGGTCTCAGTTTCCTTACCCATAAACTAAAGTTGCTCACCAGTATGGTTCTGCTATGGCAAGCAGGTGCAATAATGAGAGGATATGTAAGTTTTAAAGCCAGAAGGAGGGGCGCCTGGGTGGCTCAGTCTGTTAAGCGATTGCCTTCAGCTCAGGTCATGATCTCAGGGTCCTGGGATCGAGCCCCAACTCAGGCTCCCTCCTCAACACGGCGTCTGCTTCTCCCTCTCCCTCTTCCTCTGCCCCTCCCCACCCCTGCTCATGTGCTCTTTCTCAAATAAATAAAATCTTTAAAAAAAAAAATAATAAAGCCAGAAGGATATGGATTTGAATCCTGACTCTCCCAATTGCCCCTTAGTTCCTGTGACTGAAGATTAATTACTTAGAAACTCTCTGTGGCTTCAATTTCCTCCTCTGCAAATATGAGTAATAATGGCAATAATAAGAGCTGCCCTTCTCTCTAGCACCTTAACCTGCATTTTGTCCCATAGCATGTATTACTAACAGATAAGGTTTTGTTTGCCTAACTGATGAGTATGCCCCATAAGAGCAGCATTGTTTCTGTCATTTGTTACGGCATCCACTGTCATTAGAAGTGCTGGAAATGTAATAGGTGCCCAGAAGCTATTTCTTGAATGCACTTGTACATTATCCACATGTAGATTACATCCCTAGAATCCATGCTGGCACATGGAAAGCCTTTCAATAAATGAGAGTTCTTTTTTGCTAGTCTACTGATACAAATATTTGGGTTCCAGGCTCCAAAGATTTCAGTAAGTGATGCAACTGGTGTTGTAATAAAAAATGTTCAGGATTAAACAATCCAAAGCAATAATGAGAAAGACAGTTTTCATAAAGTTACTCACACCTTTTATAAACAAGTTTTAGCTCCTTCCAGTCAATAAAGCTGCTTGTCCTCTGACCACGAGAGAGAATAATCTGAACAATTTCCCGGGTGATCCTTTTCCTCTCTTTGTCAGGGAGAGTCGTGTACCATTTCTGCAGCCGTAATTTCCCCTGTCGACTGAAAAGCAATATGAAATGTATCTAGAACAAATAAAGGACAGAGAAAAACAGAATTTGATCAGCTAAATCATTCTACATAGACACTGGAAATTAAATGGCAGGGTTTACAAATGATGATAATTCTGAACAAATGAAAAAATTCTCACCAGCATGAAAACTATCTCATTTGAAAATTACATTTAACCCATCCGAGAACAAAGAAATGTGTGTGTCCCAAACATGGCTTATTGGTATTAGAGGGGAAAGATAAGAGTTTAAAAAATTATCCCTTTTGGGAGTCACAAATTTATTATAGGCAGAAAAATATATAAAGGAAGAATGTAACTCTTTTAAGAAAACAATAAAATCTTCCTTCACCAGGCAAAAATAAAGTGTTAATAACAGTGGAAGAGTTTACTTTAAAAATTGCATCCCAGTTCCATGTCAAAACTATGGCAACATAGTGATAACAGAGCGGGGGAAAAGGGAGAGAAAGGAGGCAAAGGAAGATAAAGCACTAGGAAAGGGTGAGAAAGCAAGAAAGGGGCTACATTCTCAGTCTTTTTTTTTTTTTAATAAAAATTGTATATATTGAAGGCATACAAGAGAGGGATCTGATACACATATCTAGAGTGGAGTTATTACTATAGTCAAGCTAATTAACATTTCATCTCCTCACATGGTTGCCATTGTGTGTGTGTGATGACAGCCCCTGAAATCTAATCTCTTAGTAAATTTCCAGTAGTCAATCCAGTATCATTAACTATAGTCATCATCATGAACAGCAGATCTCTAGACTTATTATTCATCTTATAACTGCAACTTTGTGCTCTTCAACAAACATCTCCGCATTTCCCCCACCTCCCCACTCCTGGGAATCATGGTTCTACTCTATATGCCCCTATGACTTTTAATGTTTCAGATTCCACATATAAGTGAGGTCATGCAGTATTTGTCTTTCTATGCCTGGCTTATTTCATTGAGCATAATGTCATCCAGGTTTATCCATGATATCACCAATGACAGGATTTCTTTCTTTTTTATGACTGAAAATATTCCATTACACACACACACGCACACACAAAACACACACACATATATACCACATTTTCTTTATCCATTCATCTATCGATGGACACTTAGGTTAATTCCGTATCTTGGCTATTGTGAATAATGCTGCAATGAACTTGGAAGTGCAGATATCTCTTCAAGATACTGATTTCATTTCCTTTGAAAATACACCCAGAAGTGGGATTGCTGGATCACATAGTACTTCTATTTTTAATTATTTGAGGAACCTCCATACTGTTTTCCATGATAGCTACACCAGTTTGCATTCCCACCAACAGCATTCCCTTTTCTCCAAATCTTCACCAACACTATTGTCTTTTGTCTTTTTGGTAACAGTCATTTTAACCAATGGGAGGTGATCTCCTATGGTTTCGATTTGCATTTCTCTGATGATTAATGATGTTGAGCATCTTTTCATATACCTGTTGGCCATCTGTATGTCTTCTTTGAAGAAATACCTGTTCAGGTCCTTTGTCCATTTTTTAATCAGGTTATTTATTTTCTTGCTATTGACTGGTTTGAGTTACTTCTATATTTTGGATATTAACCTCCTAACAGATATATGGTTTACAAATATTTTCTTCCAGGTGGCCGCTTCATTCTGTTGATTGTTTCCTTTGCTGTGAAGAAGCTGTTTAGTTTGATGTAACCTCACTTGTCTATTTTTGCTTTTGTTCCCCTTGCTTTTGGGGTAATATCCAAAATATCGTTGCCTAGAACGAAGCTTTCTCCTTCTACTTTGTTCTAGTAGTTTTGCAGTTTCAGATCCTACATTTAAATCTTAAACCATTTTGAGTTGATTTTTTCAATAGGGAGTGTCAGAAGGATCCAATTTCATTCTTTTTCATGTGGATAACCAGTTTTCCCAATATCACTTATTGAAAGATTTTCCTTTCCCCTTTGTGTGTTCTTGGCAGCTTTGTTGAAGATCAAACGAAGTCTTAAATGTAAGCTCTTTACCCCACTTTGTGGCTAACTTGGCTGAGAGCTTTAGAATAGACCATCTCATGTAACAATTGTCTTTGTCATCCTAATAGATTTGTTAACAATTTAGATAGTGTGTTGGCTATGTTTGGAAGCAACCCAATCTTATTTTCAATTAAGTTTCAAAACGTGTATTTTAAATAAGGATTTATATTTCAATGCATTTTAAAAGATTTAAATGAATGGAAGACACCATAACATGTAGAAATTTACTTTGGTATACCTTGGAGGTTCAGCAGAGATGCTTTTCAGAAATTGTCAGATGGTATAATATTTATTTGATGGGAGATTAAGTTTTCTCAAGGCACCATGTGAGAAGTAGTTTAGAATCATAATTTATTTCGGGGCGCCTGGGTGGCTCAGTCATTAAGCGTCTGCCTTTGGCTCAGGTCATGATCCCAGGGTCCTGGGATCGAACCCGCATTAGGCTCCCTGCTCCGCGGGAAGCCTGCTTCTCCTTCTCCCACTCCCCCTGTTGTGTTCCCTCTCTTGTTGTGTCTCTCTCTGTCAAATAAATAAATAAAATCTTAAAAAAAAAAAAAGAATCATAATTTATTTCATCAGGTTTTTGCTTTCTTTTCTTTTAAAAAAAATAAAATTCAGTAGGGGTTAAGTGTGTCATGGAGGGGAGAATGATATATACTGGAAGCCAAAATAATTAAAATTTTAAAAACTTTTTTTTAAAGATTTTATTTATTTGCTTGAGAGAGAGAGAGAAAGAGCATAAGGGGGGGAGTGGTAGAGGAAGAGGGAGAAGCAGGCTCCCCGCTGAGCAGGGAGCCCCATGAGGAGGGACTGGATCCCAGGACTCTGGGATCATGACCTGAGCTGAAGGCAGATGTTTAACCGACTGAGCCACTCAGGCGCCCCTTTAAAAACATTTTATAAATAAAATATTCACCTCCTTTTATTGAAGAGGTTTGGCTCTGAATATCAGGGCATAGGTCATAAAAACTCACTAGGTGGTGATATCTGAGGACCAAAAGCAACCAGGCTCTTTCCTCAGAGCTCCTCCTACCTCAAACCTATAGAATTTGAGGTCTTCCTTAATAAAGTTATATTCTGTCTTAGAAAGAAAACATATCAAGTCAGGAAACGACAGATGTTGGTGAGGATGCGGAGAAAGGGGAACCCTCCTACACTGTTGGTGGGAATGCAAGCTAGTGCATCCACTCTGGAAAACAGCCTGGAGGTTCCTCAAAAAGTTGAAAATAGAGCTATCCTATGA
>NC_138371.1:12837070-12882051 GCF_054177405.1 Leptonychotes weddellii | reverse complement strand
TGACCACATCTTCATTTTCAACATTCTTTGAAGAAAGCCACAGTTTAGGGTAGCATACAAGCTACTCTATGTATATGTCCCCCCGCATCCCCCGCCATGGGATCAGAAGCATTATCAGTTTTGTTTCCTTTATAGCTCTTCATAATCTCCAGGTATGGGTTTAGACCACAGTAGGTATTCGGTAATTTTGACCTAAAGCAAAATGATAATGCTGTGTTTCTTTTACACCTGACTGAGGCTAAAATTGCACTTACTACCGTGCCTAGACTCCGTAAACAAACAGAAGTGTGAGCAATGCAGTGACTCACTATCTAGTTACGTGCACTCTGTGTTGGTGCGGCCATCATTCCTTCCGGCCAGCTGCGGACATGAAAATTCCACCTGCTCGCTGCAGTGAGGACAAGCCCAAGTCCTCATCAAGAGCAACATGAGGACACACGGATCAACAACTGAGCATCAGGCCAGCCCTGTCTCCAATTCTGACACATTCAGAAAATAGTGTATATTAGCTTTGGAAAGGCAGAGGATTGTCCTGTGGCTCATCACAGACTGTGAGAGCCAGAAAGGACTTTTTAAGAGCATGCCTCAGGTCCGTGCTTGCCTCACGGGACAGCAAGAACAGGCCTGGGGAGGTAGGGGAATGGTGAAGGTCATAGCTATTGGTGATGACCCGGAGTCCCCTTATTTCCAGGGCAGCCATCCTTCCAAGTGTTATGCTCTTCTGTCTTTCTAGTGATGTCTGTCTTATGCTGCCATTAAAATGACCTTTCCTTCTCGAAACAGACATGAAAGTGGTAGAAGAGAGTTTGGGGACAGACATGCAGGGTAGGTGAGGGAAAGAACAGCAGATGGTGTTTTAGAGATACACCAGGGAACTAACCCACTCGGAGACAACACACACACACAGACAGACACACAGACTCTTAAATACACCTGCAATTTCAGTAACACTGCACCTTGGCTGCTAAGAACGCAACTCGTCTCCAAAACCAAGCAGTGGAGTGAAGGAATGAAGTGAGGCTGCTCCTGATTTTGGACAAGCCTCAAGCTACTTTTGATCCACTTCCCCAAATGCTTGCAGAGGGTATTAACATCTTTTTTACCTCTAAAATTAAAAAAAAAAAAGAAAAGAAAAAAAAAACTTTGTCCTTTTGAGCTATCTGGAAAATCCACTTGTGAGTTTTCATTCCCGGACGATACCGGATGAATCCTGTCCTAGTGGGGCTGATGGGAGAGAAAAGTTAGACAAGGGGGCATCAGTGAGAAACCAGGCTCTCCTCCAGGATTTGCATTTCCTTATAATTGCCTGTCTTTCCGGCCTGCTTATTAACCCCTGCCACTCACACGCACATCCAGCACACGCACAGTATGCTCTCTTCTGAAAAGCTAAAGGCAGGATCGCCCTGCCCTTCTGGACTCAGTCCCATGCCTCTCTCTCTCCCATGAGCCCCTCCCAAGTCCTGCTCCACGAATTCCTGCAGCAATTATATAATCTGAGCAAAATACTTTGGTGCTTAATTATCCACTCCCACACTCATCTAGATTTGCTATGCATGTGAGACATTTCTTCCCAACGACACAAGTTTCTTGTAATCAAGAAACAGATCTTACACTTGTGGGTGTTTCTTTTCTAATAACCCCCCCAGTTAAGAACTCAAAGAGTTCTTGTTTTAAGTGAGAGAAAAAAAAAAAAACCTGAAAAGTGATTCACATATTATTTTTTCATTTATCACTTCCTCTGGACAGTGTAATCAATTTGGAATGTACCAACAATACCTGTTAATCATTTAATTTTGGTCTTATAGTAAATACTCCTCTAATTAGGTTTTTCGCCTGGAGTCTTCTGAGAGGCAGACTGGCCTTCAGTTCTGTTTCAAATCATTTAAGGAGCAAAAAGATACTAGAAATAGAGAGTAGACATTCCAGGCAAATTTCACTATGACTTTGAAGTCAAATGAAACATTAATAACTTGGGACCCTATCCGTATTTCATAGTGATGCTTATTTGATCTTTCTTAATGTGAATTTTTTTGTGATCAGGAACAAACTTAGTCTGAGAGGCTATGCTTACTATGCTAACCTCAGCACCCTGCACGGTAATGACCACTTAAATGTTGATTAAGAACTTTCATTTTCTTCCTACTGCAGCCTACCCGGCACTCATTAAAAATCCGTCCCCAGGGCCTTTATACCTTGACAACGATGTGTATAGCCTGAACAAAATTTGTTAGGAGGCGGGAGATGGCACATCCATCATCCTCTTTCAAAGTTCAGATTCAGTCTGAGAGACGGATCTGCCTTGTTATACAATCAAGTCTCCCCTTCCCTCTTATTTTACCAAGACTGTTGATGTAGATTATCTGAATCCTTAAAGTATGGAAGTCACGAGGCCGAACAGGCTTTGAAAGGTAGTGCACCTAGAATTGAGGACTTGGCTTCTTGGTAAAGAAACTGAAAGTACCTGTCTAAGAAATACAAGAAAAATGTTCTAGACATACACTGGGTTTTGAATCACACTGGAAAAACACTGTGATCTCACAATAACCCTTACCTTCTCCCACCTCCCCCGTGTTTACAGTCTACGATATTTTGTTTCTTTAGTTCATTGGTTCAAATAAGTTTCCTAGGGGGAGAAAAAAAACAACTTATGAACCATTTTTAAACATTTCGTGAGTTTTTTTCCTGTTTCTTTTAAAAATAGCCTAGCTAAGGTTGATGGAATGCATTCTAGGTGCCAGGCCTCACGTGAAGGGCTTCAACTGGATTATCTTGTTCGATCTTCAGGTAAATTGAGGAAGTGGGCCCAGTGCAGAGGGATAAGCAAAGTGCTCAAGATCACAGAGCTTACATGCAGGGCCTGGGGCTGTCTCCCTCATCTCATTCTCTTCCTGGACACACTGCCCTGACATCTGACACTGGCCTCTGCAAGTGTCTCCAGCGGGGGAAAGCTGGGCAAAACGCCCTGTGTGTCACTTCCACAGGGAAGGAGTAACTTACACAACAGAGATGTGTCTTCCAACAGCATGTCCTGTCCCCCGATGAAGTTCTGACACTTCTCTGAAAACAACATTTTTTCCGAGTCTTTTCTAGTTTCACCTGCGTAATGAAAAGTTGATGTTTTTCTTTCTTTTTTTTTTTTTTTTTAAGGAAGGCAAGGGAAGTTGGGGGTGTGCAGCAGACACTGAAATTGGGGGCAGAACAGTTCAGTGATAATCAGAATCTGATGCCACATTCGAAGGGGCCTTCTGGACTTTTTCAGGGACATGACTTCTTAATCTCACTGGAATGCTTGGCTCTCTATTGAATGCAGAGAGGCCAACCCCAGGTGATCTGACAGCCATCTCTGTACATTAATGGTTTAGTCCTATAAAGAGACTAGAAGCATTCTACATTATTGGCAAAAGTTTTCAGAGTCACTGAAATGAGAAAGATGAATCACATTTTTGCCCCCTCGGCTATTCTCAATTCTCATATGAAAGCAAGGTACAAATAGGAATCTCAGAAGTCTGGCCAAGAGCCCAAGTTAGAGAAAGCCTCTGTGTGTGTGTGTGTGTGTGTGTGTGTGTATGTATTTTCAGGAACTTCTGTTTCCATCCCAATTCCAGACACATCCAACTTTAAGAAGTTAAAAAATGGGGGAAAACAAAACAGAGTTTTGCTGGAGAAGTAATATAAATGACAAATTTTAAAAAGTCGTTTTTCATATAATTTAGAAGATATAACATTCAAATAGAGGAAACCGAATGGCCTAATAGAACATACAATAAAAAGTAAAACTTAACCATGGCAGATGCTTAGAGCCCTTCCCAGAAAGAATCACTGTTTCTTGCATATCCTGCTAAAAGTTCCCAGTTTCTGTATGGGCATATCTGCCTTATTTTACACAAATGGGGAGCTAATGTACAGGATTTATGTTGACAAAAGATACCACACCCAGATTTTTAGGGCAAACCTGGGAGGGGCTGGGGAAGCCATGAGGTCTGGCACCCAAGGCTCCATGGGGACATGGACAAAGGCAATGCCTGGGAGAAGGATATGGATCCTGAACTCTCTGTCCAGCCAGAACTGGTTCAGGAAGTGACCAAGGGCCAGCTGAGTCAGCTGGATGAAGGGACCCACTTCCTCAGGCCACAAAGGGTTGAAATGGCAGGGCCTGAAGTAGGCACCAAGGCCAGGACTGCTCCCAATTCCACATGCCCCGACTAGTCCCCACATCACCCGCCTCAGAAATGTCTGCAAATTCCATGAAGTAAAAATGAGATGATGATTTACCAATGCTCTATAATATCTTCTTCTGTGTAATTGATACAGAATATTTAGAAAGTTTAGAGAACTCCCCACCAAGAACATGGGCTCCGGGACAGTATGAGCTTCTGATTTATTAAACACAACCTCTGGGGCCTAGACCCAGGGATAGTTTCCATGAACATAGGGTCCTTACCTGGAGCCTTGAGTTCAGAAGGATCCTACACCTGGTTTAATGCTCTGCAGTCATCTGGAAATTCTCAATAATTTTTTAACAAGGGACCCTACATTTTCATTTTGGGTGCCACAAATTATATAGCCAGTCCTACCTAGAGCACTGTGTCCAATTCATTTGTCAAATACAGTGAATTAATGGAAGTTACCTTAGAACACAGGTCAACAAACCACAGCCTACAGCCCAGTTCTGGCCCTCCACCTGTTTTTATAAATAAAGTTTTATTGAAACATAGCCACACTCGGGGCGCCTGGGTGGCTCAGTTGGTTAAGCGACTGCCTTCGGCTCAGGTCATGATCCCGGAGTCCTGGGATCGAGTCCCGCGTTGGGCTCCCTGCTCAGCAGGGAGTCTGCTTCTCCCTCTGACCCTCCCCCCTCTCATGTACTCTCTCTCTCTCTCATTCTCGCTCTCTCAAATAAATAAATAAATCTTTAAAAAAAAAAAAAAACATAGGCACACTCATTTGCATCTTGTCCATGACTGCTTTCATTCTATAATAGAAAAGTTAAATGACAATACCAGAGACTATAGGACCAACAAAGCCTAAAATACTTCCAACCCAACCCTTTACAGAAAAATTTTTCTTACCCCTGCCCTAGAATACCAGCTCAACATTTTTGTGAGATGTAGTATGCTAATCTTAAGCAGCCAGCCATAAACAAGCTATTTCTTAGGTTTTTATCTTTAAAGTGTATGAATTTTGCATCTTGGACCCAAGTGCATTCGTGTTTCGGTGTAGAGAAGTTTTTTAATCTAAGATGATCTGTATATGTCACGTTTATCCCTTGCTGTCCCTTCTCCATAAGAATGAGTAGAAGCGGGATGCCTGGGTGGCTCAGTCGGTTAAGTGTCTGCCTTCGGCTCAGGACATGATCCCAGGGTCCTGGGATCCAGTCCCGCATCAGGTTCCCTGCTCAGCAGGGAGCCTGCTTCTCCCTCTCCCTGCTGCTCCCCCTGCTGTGCTCTCGCTCTCTCTCTGTCTGACAAATAAATAAATAAAATCTTAAAAAAAAAAAAAAGAATGAGTAGAAGCATGGCAGCTTGCAAGCAATGGCCTCAGTTTCCCCTCTTTAATGACCCAGTGTGGAAAGAAGGTTCCTGTAGTATTTAAGTATCCACTGAACCCTACCACACACCCACCATTTCTTACCAGCCCTGAAATCCTGCTAGAAAAGATCCATCAAGGACATTAAATTATGGAATCCTGAATGCCCTTCCTCTTGACCGGACGTGCATTAGGTCTATGTCCCATCACACTGAGAGACTAATGAACGCTTGTATTCTTTTCCCCCAGGCACTTTTCAGAAACTCGTTAGAGAAAGCCATTTCAGATCTGAGTTCTCAGACCTGGGACTCTGTCAGAGATTTTTCAAAGGCCAGCTTCCTCATAATATGTCATAATACGTCAATGGCATTTCATTTCTTTCTTTTTTTTTTTTTTAAAGGTTTTATTTATTTATTTGACAGAGCGAGAGACAGAGAGAGTGGAAACACAAGAGAGCGGGAACACAAGCAGGAGGAGTGGGAGAGGGAGAAGCAGGCTTCCCACCGAGCAGGGAGCCCGATTCGAGGTTCGATCCCAGGACACCGGGATCATGACCTGAGCTGAAGGCAGACGCTTAACCGACTGAGCCACCCAGGTGCCCCCCCCTTTTTAAAGATTTTATTTATTTATTTGACAGAGGGAGGCAGCGAGCATTTCATTTCTAATGTAAATAATTTGCAGCACTCCTTTATCATAGTTAAAAATCACAATTTATCCTATCAGGAGCCACATAATGAGCACATTTTCTCCAGCTGGTCAGGATGCTGGTGAGACAGGTCAGTGCAGCCCTGAAAGAATTCAAGGGGCTTTGCCTTTGGTTTCTGTGTGCAGCCTCTCACATCACAGGATCTGGGGGATCCGGGTGGTCAAAAGGGAGTTTTTCCTGGGTAAATGGCTAGGATACTTTGGGGAAAACAAAGAATTCCATCAGAGGAGAACAAGATATGCCAGAAAGGAGACTTTCTGAGAGGTAAGTAAGGGTCCCAGGAAAGAAGTTACCCCAGTGAAGTCTCAGACCACTGGGAGAACTTCTGGCCATTGTAACAACAAAATAATATTGAAGGAATGAGTCATGGAGATATCCAAAAATGCTTATCTCTGGGGACTCTTCAAGGAGTTTTCTTTGTTTGTGTTGGGGGGTGGAGTGGGGAGGAGGGTTAGCTTTATCCGTTCTGTCTCAGCCGATAATCAAATCATTCATGGGACCCAAAAGGACACACACTGAAAATGCCCTGTGGCAAATACACAATCTGCTGACCACTTCCTTCCAATGCTGTTGGTAAAAGGCCATATAAAAATTGAAAGCTGTTGATGGCATTTGCCACAGAAGCCAGTTATGGGAACTCAGAAGTAACAATCCCGGAGAGGGGTAAATACAAGTCTCACCGGTGTTGTTGGGAGACCTTGGGGAAGGGCTGTTGTGGTTTACCCTCTGGAGACAACTGAACACCACAGAGGGACATTTCCCTCCCCTATTCCCAACCCCCTCTACTCCACACTCACTGCTGGCCAGCAACCCAAACCAGGCCTCAGAGCAGGAAAGTGCTCATCACTGTAAGAAACTACTAAACCCTCGAACTAGAACTTCAACTGCCAAAATAATGACACGGTTATTACAATTCACTCAAGCCTGGGACAATTAAATTGATATACTGGGTGGGGAGAGGGGGAGCATAGCAGGATCTCCAGGTTCTTGTTAGAGTTCTCCCCGCCTCACCCTCTGCAACTCCTCTTCACCCCTCCTGTTTCCACGTAATTCAGTAAGATGAGGATGACCATGGGCAACTTTGAATTACTTGATTTAGGAGAAGGGTGCACTCATACTGTTTCAAACTAACATCAATTCTCATAAAGAAACGGCTTCACAGTTCAGCTTGGGCAGGTCTCTCTCTCTAAAGGAAGATTTAAAATTACACCAAAGAATCCGTGATTTGGATTTTTTTTTGTGTGTGTGTAAGTCTATCTCACTTTAGATAAAGAGCATACGTTATAAGACTTGGATCTGCAGCACAAGAAGATGATGATTCATATTTCAAAAAACTGGTCACTATTTGAGTTTCTTTCAATGGGTAATTCCTCTATTTTGTTGACAATGTGGTTTTAAAAGTCACTTTAACTTTTCAGAAGTATGCGGACTACATAAAGCAAAGTCGACTTGCATTTTTACCAAAGGTGTCCCCAAAGCTTTTCAAACGTCACCCTCTAAATCCCCACTGCTATTTTCTTACAGGAAAACAGAATAAAGAAATAAAAGAAAAATCCTCCTTCTTCCATCAACATTGTCAACCATTCAGTAGTAAATTCTTCCCACTAAGATGTTTAAGTACACTGGGCTCAGAAATCACGGGAATCCCTGAAACACAATAACCCCACATTGTTTTCCATGGCAGAGGTTTCAAAAACAAAGACAGGGTGCACAAGTACAAAGTTGATTCAAACGAGATAATCCAGATACAAACACAGTCCCAAGAGTCAGGAGGTATAAAGTCTCTGTGCTAGAAATCTGGACCACTGGCACAAGGGAATGAAGAACCATTTCCTGTGGGGAGGTAGCAGGTGGGATGCTGTAAGCATCTTCCAGTTTCCTAGAGTAAGAGTTGGCAAAAGTCAGGAACAGAGCAAGAGAAAGAGAAAGACGGGGAGTCACCAAGTTGCCCTCCCAAAAAGCCAAAGCTGCTGGGCAACAGGGAGGGTCACCTCACGGCAGGAAGACCAGATGAGATGCCACAGTCCCTGAGCTCTTACAGTGGGCAAAGCTGCTCTAAATGCATTCACTTGCATTAACTCACAGAGTTAATGACTCCTGTGTCTGACTCCTTTACACTCTTAAAAATAGATAACGCCCAAGACCTTTTATTTATGTAGGTTGCTTCCCTTGGTAGGTACTGTAATATACATTTCAATGGGAAAAAAATTTTAGATATTTACTAATTCATTTTTTAAGTAGTTTCACACACTAACAGAAATAACTTTCTTATCATCAGTCACAATATTTTCCAAAGAAAAAAAAATTCATGAGAAGAGTGGCACAGTTTTACAGTTTTTCAAATCTCCCTCATGTCTGGCTCAATAGAAGGCAGCTGGACTCCCTGAGCTGCTTCTGCATTCAAACTGTCACGCTATCCCAGGGCATGTTAGTCTCAAGCAAACGCCACATAGAGTTGCGTAGGAATGAATGTTAAAAAGACAAATAATATCATAGTGCTATTACGAACTATTATGAAAATACTTGGGTCTCATGGACCTCTGAAAAGTTTCAGGGACTCCTTAGGGTCCCCAGACAGCACTTGGAGAACCCCTTCTTATTATCCCCATTTCACAAATCAGCAAACCAGCACAGAGAGGCCAAGAGGACTGTCCAAGAACACACTGCTGAAACAAGTCAGAGCAGGTAAAAGGCAAAGAGCATAATACTTACCTTCATCTGGTTGCTGCAAGGATTGCCTGAGACAGTGAATGGGAAGGGTTGAGCATCCCGCACGGCCTATCAGAAGTGCTCAATAATAACATGAACATTTCTGTTGGGCAAGGCCTGGTGGAAAAGCTAGGGAAACTTCACACATTTCTGTTTACCTGATTATATGACACCAGCAAGGAAAAAGAAAACTCCACAGCGAGCACTGTCTAGAGCAAGGATCCTGCCCCAGCTGTCGGGATGGAAGCAGCATTTTGCTACTCAGCAATTCCAGGGCCTTATTCCACCCTCCATTAGGCAAATGATAACAGCGATCTAGGCACACTGTCACCGCGTTCCTTGGGAAACTTGAGCAAGCCCACAGAGCTGCTCCATTATTTACAGCCTCCTTTTTGCATCGTGCTGTACTTACAAGGAACCCTCAACAAACAACCAGGGCACCTCTAGCCTGTGCAACCAAACCTCCTCCGGGGACCAGCATCTGTGGCTTTCCTGTCCAGGGGCTCAGCACCCCACTGCAGTCCTTGTCCACCAACTTTCTGAAGCCACAGGCCCTCTGCTCCTGCTTGAGGTGGGCGCTCAAGCCCTCAGAGTGCAGGTCACTTCTGTTCCTGCTTATATTTGGGAAGTGAGCTCACCTGGGCAAGGGGGACCCCACACTCTCAAAACACTAGCCCCCCGACCGAAGGCACTGGAAGAGGCCCCGGAAGCTACAGTTTTCACCCAAGTGCATGCCAGGATCTCTCTCACCTGGGGCACAGAAACTCGTCTCCTTGCTTCTACGTTGACACCCCTCCTCACACACACCCCAGTCCACTCTCCACCAACAGCCAGAGGCCTTTTTTTCAGTGTAGGAGGAATAAGGTCTGTTATATTGCGAAAAACGCTCCCAAGGCTCAACTCCGTTGGAATAAGACCCCAACTCCTTCCAGGACCTGCCTCAACTGGCTCTGATCTCTGTGTATCAACTCTACCAGCAAGAGTGTCTTCTCTTGGGCCTTTGCTCTGTCCGCGCCCACACCGGGCAGCGCCCCTTCAGGACCTCCAACAGCTCAGATGTCGCCTCCCCAAAGAGGCCTTCGCGGAGACTTCACTCGCGCAGGTAACCCTTATTTTCCAGGTAGACGACACGTCTCCCTCCGTCCACAGCCTCGTCCGAGAATGTAAGCCCCCCCCCCCCCCGCCAGCACAGGTCCACCGGGACCCCGCGACACCCGGAGCCTGGCCCCCTGCCCGGCACAGGCGACGCGCTCAGCGAACGAGCGAATGAATGAAGGAGCGACGCCCGTGGCCGCGGGAGTCCCTGACCGGCGTCCCCGGTGGCCCGCGCGTCCGCCCCGTCCGGCGGCGCGACCGGAGGCGCGCGCGGACCGGGACTTGGCGGCGGCTCCCCACCCCCGGCCGCCGCAGGTGCCTCCCGCCGGCGCGCGCTCCCGGGTCACTCACCATGGTGGCCGGGCCTCCGCCGCCCCCGCCCGCCGACTAGCGAGCGGCGAGTGGCGAGCGCGGGGGTCACGAGGGCGCGAGGCGAGCGCAGGAGCCCGCGCGGCTGACAGGTGAGGTGCCCGCCTCAGACCATGGCTGCTTCCCACAATGCTCTCGAACTGAAAGTTTGCAGACTCCTCCCCGCGCTCCTCCCCTCTCCCTCCTACCCCTCTCCCTCCGGCTCCTTTCCCTCCTCCCCTGCTTTTTCCCTCCCCTCCCTCCTCCATTTCCTCCTCTCCCTCCTCCATCTTCTCCTCTGCCTCCTCCACCTCGTCCTCTCCCCCGCACCCCCCGCCCCGCGCCGCAGCTCTCCCAGCCCAGCGCCCCGCGGGCGGCAGCAGGTGCACTTGCACCTGCCCGCGCCTCTGCACCCCCGGGCACTAGGAAGCGCTGAGCAGGGAGCCCTGAGGGGGCTGCTTTCCGGATTCTGTACGGGGAACGTGTCATTCATTTATTTGAGAAACGTGTTCCGCCCTGGCACTTGGGAATACGCTTAGGGGAAGTGGCAAGAGGTGGGCTCGTCCTAAACCGCCAAGGGCAGAAGCGGTTGGCAGATGCAGAACTAGAAGCAATTAGATTTCTTTTTTTCTTTTTATCTTTTAATCCTGCAAACCAAGGACATAGATCGTTTTCTACAGGCGCGGTTTTAAGTCTCTCCTAAGACTTTGTGGCGTCCAGTCTCCAGTCTCTCTCCTCCACTTGATTTTTCTTAAGTCTAGAGTTTTTACCTGGGGCGGCAGAAGTCTCCAGACCCCCAGGTGGTAAGCAGAGTTTTGAGTGTATACATAGGTTCTTTTGGGAGAGTCCATTGGTTTCATCACATACCTAAAGAGATCCGTGTGGAAAGGTTAAAAGGCTTTGCCTGGGGGGTCCCTGGAAGCCAAAATTGGTGGAAGTCCTTCCTAGGATTTACTGTGTAATTTCCATGGGGTGTGGGCCAGCCGAGGTGTTGGGAAACAAGGGATACTCCGTCCATCCATGCATCGCTGCCGCATTTATCAGTGCTCACTCTGTGCCAAGTCCTACAGAAGGAGATGGGGGTCCAGCTGGGAACAAACAAGCTGCCTTTCTTCTGAAGCTTACAGGCTCTTGTGGGACAACAAATAATAAACAGGTAAATAAATAATAATAATTTGAAATATAAAGTAAGATGAGTGTTAAAAAAAATTATAAGGAGGGTAAGTGCAGGTGGCTGGGATGGGCTCAGGGAAAGCCACATTCATTGAGCTGGGGGCGGGGGGGGGGGCGGGCAGGGCCGGGACATAAGACCCGGAGGTGAGAAACCAGTGCTCAGAAGGAAAAGAGAGTTGTCATTTTCAAAAGACCCTAAAGCAGGCCTCTGTGTCTGGACATAAGCGATAGGAGGCCAGAGTGGTGGCCAGAGTCGGAAGGCACTGGGTCTTCCCTACATTATGGCATCATGTGCACTTATAGCCCCCAAGACAGCCTCAAAGTCCTCAAAAAGTTCACCTCCGTGTTGCCACACACCTCCTGTTGGCTTCCGCCCCAGTGTTGCGGCATCTCCCAGAGGGCTCTGGAAGAGGATACTTAACAGTTACACCCCAGGCAATGGGGTGAGTCTGCCTCTTGACAGATGATCCACAATTTACTGTGAAGTTATGAGAGCTGCTTTCTAAACTTCTAATTGTCACCCCATGGTGCGTTTTCTCCCTATCTTTGGCCTTTCAACTTTACCCAGTTCTACTCTAACCTTTGTGTGTCTTTTTCTTTCTAACTTCAGGACAAGACCGAGCCCTGCCCCACCTGCCTTGCTGAGCCTATGAAAAGCATCCAGAGCCCTCTGCTTTAAGGGTTTTATTGCTAATGCAAAGAGCTGGGGAACTAAAGGTGTGCTTGAAAACTAAGGAAATCTCGGGCGCCTGGGTGGCTCAGTTGGTTGAGCGACTGCCTTCGGCTCAGGTCATGATCCTGGAGTCCCAGGATCGAGTCCCGCATCGGGCTCCCTGCTCGGCGGGGAGTCTGCTTCTCCCTCTGACCCTCCCCCCTCTCATATGCTCTCTCTCTCATTCTCTCTGTCTCAAATAAGTAAATAAAAAATAAAATCTTTAAAAAAAAAAAAAAAGAAAACTAAGGAAATCTCAGTGCTCTTGCCATAATGGTTCCGTAAAAGATTAAAGCAGGAAAAATTCCCTTACAGGGTGGCCCATGTTAGGGAACGTTTGAATAGAAAATGAGGAGAGTTTAACTTAAAAACTATTAGTATCCTTTGCCTTCCCTCACAGCCTTGCTGAGATGGGCAGTGGAAGTTCTCCTGGGCTTCTGCCCCCGAATGTTCTTCCCTCCAGATTCTCCCATTGCACCCAGATGCCCCCACCCTCCCCAGGGCTAGACGCTTCACAGAGCTTAGCTTATCTGGCTGTAGAGACAGCCTGTAGAGAGGGGGCTGCTGTGCCCGTCGTCCAGACGGAGCCTGAGACTCAGAGGAAGTGAGGCCAAAGCAGGCTATAAGACAGCGAGTAAGACAGCTAATAAGAGGCAGAGCATGTCTGGTGTCACGGCCCCATGGCTCAAGCTGTTTCCCCCTGAAGCCTCACACGGGGACAGACCCACTCAGTTCACGACAGTGGGTGGTGAGCAATGTTTATTCAGAATGCCCACGTGTCTCAGAGGAGTAACTTGCATTTTGTGTCTTCACTCCCCTCTCCCATCTTTGCTCCCTTTCGAACTCCTCAGCAGGTCTACCAACAATGAGGCTGACCCCAAGGGGGGCACCCAGAAGCCCTGTAGCTTAAGATGTTCCCCTGTAAAAAGGGGCTCCCTGGTCCAATCCCGAGGGGGTCTTTAGATTCAGAATCTGCTGGCCTAGGCAGAGCCCAGGGAGCACAGTGCGCTGTGTGTTTCAGATGAGGTGGTGAGTTGGTGCACAGCGATTCTGTGTGTGTACATTTACTCACCACACAATGCCGGTAATTGATCAACTCAAGGCATGAATTTCGCTCCAGAACCACAAGGTAACAGAAGATAGAGAGAATGCGGTGAAAGCCACCACCAACCATGGAGGTGGGGGAGGAGGAGAAATTAGGGACCTGATAATAAAGTAAAACTATGATAATCCATAAACCAAAATGCTGCCTTTCTAGAGATTGAGAGAGGTCAAGCTACAAGTTTTAAAAATAAAAGAAGCAAAAGAGAGGCCCATTTCAAAGCCTTCTTACGTAACGCCTCCACAGCAGCACACATCCTTGATTGAAACCTGGCCCTCCTGTTCCCCAGTGCCCTCCGGTTAACCTTTTAAGTAATCAGCATCTCCAGTAATCCCTTCTGCGGTGCACAGGAATTCATCTTGTCATGGGGAAACTTTTGGCTTAAGGCTGTACACTCTTTAGAAAATCCCTTTTCTTGTCAAACAGGACATTTTTATTCCAAGTGGAAGAACCTTATCCATTATATTTCTAAGGCATATTTTCAGAAAAATTTTCAGTCAAAAATCATACAGGTTCATTGTAGATTAGGAAAATCAAGAAAAGTGTTGTTTTAAAATCCCATTCTTGGGGCGCCTGGGTGGCTCAGTCGTTAAGCATCTGCCTTCAGCTCAGGTCATGATCTCAGGGTCCTGGAATTGAGCCCCGCATTGGGCTCCCTGCTCAGCGGGGAAGACTGCTTCTCCCTCTTCTGCTCCCCCTGCTTGTGTTCCCTCTCTCGCTGTCTCTCTCTCTCTGTCAAAATAAATAAATAAAATCTTAAAAAAAAAAAGATAAAAAAATAAAATAAAATCCCATTCTTAATTCTACCATCAAGAAATAACCACTGTTATATTTGGTGTAGTTCCTTTCAAATTTGCAATCTATAGAGAGAGAGGAGGGGAGAGAGATAGTTTTTAAAATAAAAATTGGAATTTTATTATATGTACTGTCTTATAGTCTGCTGTGGGTTTTTTGTTTTTTGTTTTTAGTAACATAGTTATTGAACAAATGTTAATTGAGCACTTGCTGTGTGCCAAGAACTATGCTGGCTACCAGGCATAGAACAGTGAAAAGAGACACGGTCCCTCTCAAAGTAAGTGCAGAGGGTCATGGGAAAGACAAATACTAAATAAACAGTGGCATACATAAACATACAGTTTATCACAAATGCTATGAAAGGGAAGGATAAGGTGCTATGCAATCATGTAGTAAAAAAAATCCCGGTGGGACATATATTGTTTACCTCTTCAGGATCTATTCCTCCTGCTTCCTGCACTCCCAGGTTAGCTTTGGGACCCGACCCACACGTGAACTCTTAGTCTTAGGGGTGGCACCTGACCTAGTCCTAGTCAGTCAGAGCATTCATTGTCACAGTGACAATGACTGGTTTTAAAATAGGCAAATACCTGGAGTCAAGTAACCCAAGTTAATTGGACTGAATTCTGGGACACTGTTTGGAATCCTCTTGGAGAAATCTATCCCCTCTTCCTACTGGGTTTGAAGGTGAATGAGGTAGCTGGAACTGCTGCAGCCATCTTAACACCATGAAGGTTGAGCTTTGCCGTGGAAGCAAGGCCAAGGAAATGGGGCCTAGATGTGGAGAGAGAATCAGGTCCGGTGACTTTTTCTGTCCTGAATCGAGCCTGAGCTAACCTTGGGTTTTGCGGCTATCTGAACTAGTTTGAATTGTCACAGTTTGGGGTAATTAAGATGATTGGGGATGTAAAGGTTTTCCTGAGGAGAGGAGGTGTAAGGTGAGATCTGAGGACTGAATCAGAGTAAAGCTGGCTTGGACCAGGAGGGAGGTGAGGAGCACAACTGAAGCAGAGGGAATAGCACGCAAGCTGGAGAATACTGGAACAAGAAAGCTTGAGTGTGGGGAGGGGCAGATCACGTAGAGCCTTGGGAGTCACTTTAGGGGTTCGGAATATGAGACCAAGAAATGAGAAACCACTGAAGGCTTACAAGCAGAGAATTGTCCAGATTATGTTTTAAGGATGTTTATGAATAATCCCATTTGCTGCAGTGTGGAGAACCGCACTGAAGGCAGACGAGAGAGGACATAGGGAGACTTACTTGAGAGCCTTTGCAATATTTCAAGTGAGAGATGATATTGTGACTTCGACCAGGAGGGTTATAATGGATTTTTTACTTCATATTATTTTGTGAGAATTTCTCAACATCAATTTCTAATTTAAAAAAAAAATGATACTTAGAGGACATAGAAATAGCCCATTCTTGGGCTAGTCATATTCTATTTCCTTATAACTGATACATAATGAAATTCTTGGAATCTAAGTCCTTACAACTAAATACTGAGATTGCTTCTGGTTTTTATTTGATAAACATCACAATGGAAATCTTGTACATAAAGTTTCGGTCCAAGCTTCTGATTACATCAGAATCAATCCATAAAATTCAAATGACTGGTTAATTAAAAGAGTAAACCGTTTTCAGGCCTCTCTCTATATATACCCATCCATCTAGAAAGATTGTACCAATTTACACTGATACGCATTCCCAGCAGTAATAAACAACTCTTCAGTTAAGAATGCATTTCAATATAAACAGAGTTCCAGCTGAATTTAGCTGGGGAAAACTCACAACTTGGCTGGCCAGTCTCACTTTACGTTCATGCCCACAGATTTAAATAGGTCTTTGGGCCTGCGGGCAGGCTCACCAGTCACTTGGCTGCTCTCTCCTGGAGGAAGTATCTTCCACCTTCCCTTCTTGCCTCCCTCTCTGAAAATGGAAGCAATCAGAACAGAACTGCCTCATCCTCAAAACACCACGTGGCTTCCCGCCTTCCCCCACCTCTGGCACTTGCTCAACCCTCCTGGGACCACCCTGACAGCCAGCCCAGCTAGTCCCCTCGGGCATGAGGTCCCCTGCCCCACAGAGCGAAGATGTCCTTCTGCACCTGCCACCCTCTTCTGCGTCCCACCTCCTCCCCTCCCCCGGTGAGCACTCCCATGCCATGTGCAAACGTGCAGGAATTCCCTCCATCCTTGAAAAACAACCCAAAACTTCCTTGGGTATCACATTCCCTTCTAGCTGCCACCTCTGTCTCGGCTCCCCTGTTGGACATGCCTTTGAATAGTTCGCTGTTACTCTGTCTTCATGTCCACACATCCCAGATTCTTTTGAACCTACTTCCGTTAGGTTTTTGGGCCTGCCAAGACGCGTTGATCCAGATCACCAATGAGCTCCTCGTGCCCAACCCAGTGGGGGAGCTCTGATCCGCATCCAGCTCCGTCCATTAGCAGCGTTGGATCAAACTGCTCATGACCTCCTCCTGGAAACTGTGTACTTGGCCTCCAGGACACCACTTTCTCGGCTCTCCTACCTCATTGGCCGTGTCCTTTTTTGCCTTTGCTAAACTCCCCCCACCTTCCAGTCCCCTATGCATTGGCCTACCTGCCTTCAGTGTTCAGACTGCTGTCTTCGCACTCACTCCCTGGTTTAGCTGAGATGCGGCATGAGTTCGGACAGTGGGTGTTTTAAAGCTGCTAATGGACAAATTTCTGAAGAGCACTAGCGCCCATCAGCTAATTTATGCCTTACTTTTAGACAATGAGGAGCTATTGGTTTTTTTCAGGCAGGGTGAGAAGGTTGGGGGCAGGGAGCGCAGTGGGAGGGGTGAGTGTGTGGCTGGAACACAGCTGTGCTTGAAGGAGATTAACTGGAGAAAGTGTTTGAAAGCTACAGGGCAGAGGGGCAGGCTGTCTGAAGGAACTCTTCTAACAGCTACATGCTCAATCACGTGGGACCTTAGATGTGCTTTTGGAGATTGGAGAAGAAACGAGTAATCCTGGCCAAGAAATTCAGGGTGTGCGTGTAACTTAATTCACAGACATGCACGTGTGCACACATGCACACACACGTACAGAGACATGCCCACACACTCCTGCACAAGCACTCGGTTCCTTTAGGTTATGGGTTTTATCATTTCTTGAAATCAATCACCCAGGAAGGCAGTCCACAGCTATCAAATTGTTTCCATTTCTACATGAACATATTTCCAGCATGGCTTCCATGCAGTGGGGATTTATGGAAAGAGGGGTGTGAACCCCAGAGCCAGAGCTGTGGTGGGATCGGGACAGATTCTTGAGAAGGGGGGAAAAGCCAGCAAGTCATATGCTGAAGATTTGCCGTCACCCCTGCATGTTCTTCTGGGCGGATACCTTGAGTAGGTCCCTGCCTCTTCAGGTAAGTTCTGGAATGCCAAGCCCTTTTGGTCCATGATTATGTCCATGATCTCTAGAGACCATAAATTGGCTTTAAAAGCATCACTATATGCGTAGTACCAAGAGTGGTCCCTTGTGTCATCTCTTCGGGACATATTAAAGGATTCATGCACACATGGCAAACCCTCAAGAATGTGAATGATTCCAGAATGAGACAAATATCCCCGCAGTAACCTGCATCTCTGACTTAGAGTTTCAATCATCTATCCAGATGACGTATACACCAATTAACACGATTCAAATGTTATTTTATCACATGGTAGATGCCAGATTTTCTTTAGAAGAAACAAAGGTGCAAAGTATGCTGTTTTCCATGTGATTGTGCAAAATTCTTCCTGATGGCTATTGAATTCTGAACCATGAATCTCTGTAAATAAGACTTACTGATACCAAACAACATGTGTCAGGAAATGAACAAGGTCTTTCTTTCCAATCATAATGGTAATCTGGTTAAAGGCTAACTAAACTGAAGATGAACAGGACGGGAAGGAGCACAGCTCCTGTGTTTCTCATTTGATTTGTCTTGTCAAATATGAGATACTTCAACAAAGCAGGTAGATGCTACACCAAAAAGAAAGTGGAATGCAGAGGCACCCCGATGTTGGCTGGCAGTTACCATTAAAAACGCAGAATAGGGGGCACCTGGGTGGATCAATGGGTTAAGTGTCAGACTCACCCTCAGCTCAGGTCTTGATCTCACGGTCACGAGTTCAAGCCCCATGTTGGGATCCACACTGGGCATGGAACCTACTTTTAATTAATTAAAATTAACTAATTAACTAACATGAAACAAAATAAAAATAAAAACGCAGAATACATCGGCGTCATGGGTAAGGCCGAGTACCTCTGAAACAACCAAAACATTTCATGTGTGAGAACAAGCCTTTGATTTGATCAGTCCATTTTCTTAGGCTCACCTTCCCTGCTCTGGATCCCGGCTTAAAAGGGTTGACATCATTCCTGACGGCTGCATTCCACTTTTGTCGGATTTTTGCTACCATTTCCTCACTACTCATATCCACCCACCTTTGGAATTCTGCAGACTCAAACAACAGCCACACTCCAGGCTCCTCAGCTTATCCAGCAGTGATCCCGGTGAATTCCCAAAGACACAGAGGTGACATGGAGGGGCCCGATTTATAGCTGGGTAGGAGACCCCTTCCTATTTGAGAGGCCTTCAGTTTGGTCTGAAACTTGATGCCACCTTGGTATCACACACCGAATATGCTGAAATCCCTGGTTGATATTTAAATTTCAACATCAACCAGAGAACTGTTAGCCCTGGTGCTCCTGATGAAGAGCCATCTTTGGTTCTGTAGCTTTTAGTTGTGAATTCCCCGTGCAATCCTGTGGCTGTGCGTAGGCTGAGCATAATGAGAACAGAGTCCCTAGATAAATGTAGATGTTGGGCAAGGAACTGAACATCTAGGCCAGTGATTCAGAATCTGGGACAGGGAGCGGGGAGGTGATGGAGAACAGAATCCCTTAGCCCTCAAGTGAGTTGGGACGGGAAAGGTGGAGAATTCACCCCTGCCCAGGACATGTGGCCACAGACCTGGCTGAGTGCTGGGATTCCCTCCTAAGAGGAGAGGATTCTGCAATCAGAAGCTGAGTGCCGATTGGGTTTCTCCTCCTATCAGCCACGTAACTTTGGGCAAGATGCTTAACCTCATTGTGCCTCCATGTCCTCATCTGTAAAGTGGAGATGATTAGTCTTATGCCTCCTAAAGTTGCTGCCAGGATTTAAAAGCCAGTACTCAATAATTCTAGCTGGTCTTACTACTAGTATTAAGTTTTCATTTGTGTTAACTTTATTGAAAAGCAGCCTTGTATACTCATGGACCAAAATACTTTTTCCAGTGCATATTAAAATGTGACTTCTTGTGCATGTTTCAAAGTAATGGAGAAAGCTGAGCGGGATGGCAAAGTAGCTTCATGGCCCCAGCAAGCCTGGCCCCACCAGTGCAAGCCACATGCCAGGTGAGGTGCACGAGACTCAAGAAATAAGCAGAATGGTGATCTGCACACACAACCAGAGTGTGGGTGACCACACGGTCTCGACGTTCTTTAGGGTGAGTAATGTGAATGCACATGGCTATTGGCTGGATCTGCAAAGGCAGAGATTTTCACCTGAGAAAACATCAGCAAGCCGTCTCCTACATTCATAATTTTGTGTGAGAAAGTACTCTCTTTTCTTCTGTTGAGAGAGATTAAGAACGTTGACCTCCTATTTCTGTCCTTACAATATGACACCATCATAAATATCCACTTACATATTGGCTTTTCTCTAGTGAGTTAATAGGTAATCTAGCCATTAATCTTATCTCTAAGACAAGCATTCTGCCCTTTTGATCTAGTATTCTAAGAGTTGAGTGAAGCAAATGGCCAGGAGTCCATTACACAGTGGGGGGTTTCCGAGCGGTTCATCCCCCTCTTTATTTTCTTAAACAACATTCTTTTCCTCTCTTACCTCTTGTTTCCTCTCTGGTCACACATTTTGGAAAGAGATGCTCCAGATGCGCCGTGTAAGTCATTATCCCTCTTGTATTGATGAGGAAACCGAGGCTCAGAATGGTTAAGCTTTCGAAGGTCACCTCACTTGTAAGGTGCAGAGCTGGGATTCAGATGGGCGACCTTGACTCCAGAGTCCACTGTCTTTCCACTACAGTTATCTTTCAGCCCCCAGCATGTTTTAATTAGACTTTGACCTTTCCTTTATCTCGTCCTCTTCATTCCCAACTCTCTTGGCTGCATTTATTCTAGCCAACCCTCTCAGCGTTTGTGAGTAAGATTCTAAAGAGGGTTCTGTCTCCTGCACACAGCTGTGTTCACGCTTCTCAACACAGGGTGGAGTCCCCCTGATTAGAAGGGCAAACTCACACACCTACGAGAAAAGTCCTGCTGAGACCATGGAAGCCATCAGAGCTCAAGACCCCTCTCACTAGAGCCAGTGGACCTCAAACTCTGGTGTTCACAGAATCACCCAGAACATGCTAACGATACGCATGCCCAGCCCTGCCCAGAGAAATGGTGATTCAGAAGATCTCTTCAAGGGCTTCTAATGAGGTAGTTGCAAGCTCAGATCTACTACAAGGCTTTGATTTAATAAGTGACCTCACCATTTCTTAACCCTGCAAACGTGGACTGATTGTGCCTCAGTTTCCGCAACTGTAAATGGAGAGGATATCAGCATGCAACTCATAGTGTTGTTGTGAGAATTAACCACAATGATAATACCTAAAGAGCCTATACTTAGTAAGTGCTTGATAAAGGTTAACTGTTTTTGTTGATACCAAAGTTTGTGAACCTCTGCCATAGGCAAAAACAAAGATCTCACTCAGACTATGTCTCCTCCAAGACCAGGAGAGGAGTAGTAAATGTAGATAGTATTAGTATACAACTCACAGTTTTGTGGTGAGAATTAACCAGCAGTAAACCAGTACACCAACAAAAGCAGTAATCAAGCATAATTGGAAACTGTGATGAGTTCCATGGTAGATAGAACCAGGGACCGGGATGGAGAATAGTGGGGGATCTACTTAGAGGGGGAATAAAGGAAGGGACATTTAATCTGAAGGCTGAAGGGGATTGGGAGGATTGGACTAGATTCAGCCAAATGAAGAGGATGGGAGAGGGCAGGTGAGGGGTTGGCCAAGTGGAATGAAGGCAGGAACATAGTGGGGAGCAGAACACTCAAGAAGATCTTGGCTCTAGATGGGGCAGGCCTGGTCGGCTCTGGTAAAAACTTGGAATTTTATTAGAAAAATAACCTCCTTGTTTTAGCTTTCTGAGCAAAATGGCACTCATTAGTTTCCACGATTAAAGAATTCATGAATGGAACACTGGTTCACTCCCCCTCCCCTGTCTGAATCCTATGTTTCTATGTTCAACGGTGTCGTCCCTCCCAGGTCACGGCAGCGTGGTATCTGCTTACCCGAACCCCCCTGTGCCACACAAGAAATCATTTGTCTTGGAATGTGGTGATGGGGAGTGCTCCATATTTTTCATTGCTCCCACTGAATAACCCTCAACATTTGCCTAGACAGTCCTCTCGCATCAAACCTACACTTCCAGGAAAAAGGAAAGTCTGAATATGAGCTCAGAGCTGGATTTCTGGTAAAATGGAGCTCCCAGGCAGTAAGTAACCCTTTCTACCCTGCCAGGCTTACAGACTAGATTCTAACAGTCTTTTGGGAGATGGAGGTGTAGTAAGGCTTTCAAGGAAGACCAGAAAACTGAGCTAATGGAAGGCCAAGACAGGGCAGTGGAGACCCCCTGTGTTCATTCTGAGTAATAGCTACCAGCGTCAACCTTTTTCCTCCCACCCAAAGAAAATTAAAGGTGTTAAGAGGGGAAATGTCCTTTATGCACCATGGCCATTCTTAGGAACGTATTTATTCTATGATGGGTTGCCACCTTTCCAAATACAACTTAATCAACAAGAAGTCAGCTTAAATTCAGTGGAGTCAGCAAGCTGTGTCTTTTAACGTCACTGAGCCTTAATGTTATCATCTGTAAATAGAGAAAGTTTGGACCGTACACTGTCCAAGGGCCTTTTCAGTGCTAAACTCTCAGGAGCCTATGATAAGACCTGGGGACCCGGGTTCTAGCCTTGCCTTCACCTTGCCTTTGGCTTGGGTGGTCAAGTTCCAGGGTCAAGGGTCGCGGGATAGGATTCAGTGCTCTCTACTCACTCTTTTCGGCTACTTTAAACTTGTAACTTTCAAAACTTCCACCCAGCTTCACAGGCTTGGAAGAGTCACCACTGCAACTTGTCCAAGCCTGTGGCCTCCCCCAAGCTTGGCTCTCAGACTACAGTAGCTCCCCTACACTGCGGTCTCTGCCCCCAGAAGAAAGGACGTGAGTAAGAAAGACCAGTCCGGAACCAGAGAAGAAAGATTCTGACCTGAAACCATGGCATGCAGGCTTTTCAATAGCACTTCATCAAGCAGGGCTGGGAACTGGGTCTGGAAGCTGCCTGACACCGTCTCTGCCTTGACAAGGATACCCAGACTCCACCTGCTGGGATGAGAGGCCTCTAGGTGCCCTGCAGCCCTCTGAGACTTAATTAGTCTTTGAAATGCTGATCTTCTCTGCCCAGCATGACAAATAAAAATAGCTAAAATTCACTGGGCATTGAGTACATGGCAGGCAGTGTTCAAAATGCTTTGTACGGGGGCAACTGGGGGGGCTCAGCTGGTTAAGTGTTCGACTCTTGGTTTCTGCTCAGGTCATGATCTCAGGGTCCTGAGATCAAGCCCCCGCACTGGGCTACCCCCTCAGCAGGAATCTGCTTCCCCTCTCTCTCCTTCTGCCCCTCCCCCTGCTTTTGCACACACTCTCTCTAAAATAAATAAATCTATCTTTAAAAAAAACCACTTTGTACGTATTAACTCATTTAATATTCACTACGACACTGTCTAAAGTTAATTACTCTCCCCATCTTACAGGTAAAGAAATCTGGATCCAGAGGTTAAATAACTGGTCTGGGACCACACAGCTCCTAGGGGGGATTCCAGTCCAGGTGGTCATTACCACAGCCTGTGCTCTTGGTCCTCCCACCCCCCACAGCTGCTGCTGCACGGTGGATGCTCAGTGAATACATGCCAAGTGAACCAATGTCCAACCAAGGTTTGAATGCATCAAAATGGAACTCACTTCAAGATCCCAGTGAGAAATGTTCCTAGACACCAGATTCTCCTAGCACCTTGCCTTCCTTTCCTAGACCTTAGGGGATTCTCAGCCAGCAGCTCTATCCCTGGCCCTTGGAGAGATGTTCCCCTCCATGACTACAGAGCCCTCTTGGCCATCTTTGGAGAGGGGGCCTCACCCACACCCCCAGTCCTGCTCATTCAAGTTCCTTCTTTAACTGGTAACAAGCACCCAAGAGGCTGGACCAGAGAACACTTGCATGGCACTGACCAGTATCAGCCTTTCTTAAAAGCTATGAGCCAGGAACTCCAAATGGGATCAGGCCACACATTCCAATTCCACCCCAAAGTGAGCTTTGCCTCAAGGGGAACATCTCACACAGGACTCTCTTCTCCATCAATTTCCCCAAAGCAGATTCAATCCCTGCTTCATCTCTATCATTTCTAATTGACAGGAGGGAGAAGAAAGGTACTAATATTTATTATCCACTATGGATACTAGGCTACCGACTTTAATGCCTTAATCTTTTTTTTTTTTTTTTTTGAGAGTGAGCACAGTGGGGAGGGGCTGAGGGAGAGGGAGAATATTAAGCAGGCTCCATGCCCACCCAGACCGAAGCCTGAAGCAGGTCTCCATCTTACGACCCTGAGATCATGACCCTGAGATCATGACCTGAGCCGAAATCAAGAGTCAGACGCTTCACCGACTGAGCCACCCAGGTGCCCCTCAATGCCTTAATCTTCATACACACGATATAATTGCACTCATCTGACAGGTAATGAAAGCAATGAGTGCCCAGAATGGTTGCATTAAGTGTTAACTTGGCCAGTGAGTAGCAGCACTGGAATTCAAACCCAGATAAGTCTGGAGCCAAAGTCCATGCTCTTTCTACCTGACACTGTCTGAAGGTATTCTTTAGCACTTCCTGTTGGCGTCCTCCCAGGTTCTAGAATCCCTGTCTGGGGAGGGAGGGAGAGGTGTGTTTTAGAAGCAGAAAATTTGCAATTTGAGGACCATTTCTACAGAGCATTCTTAAAAAGATTAAAACAGATAACCCAGGTGAAGAATTTAGCACTGTGGTTAGAAAAGCATAAGCACTCAGTGTATGTAAGCAATCCTTTTCCTCCACCAGGGCCAGAGGGGAGAAATGTGAAGAAAAAATATTCAAATGAATACATAAATGAACAATTAAATCAATATTTATTCTCTTTGAAACAGTTCTTCAATGCTCTACCTTTTAATTTGACTTTGTTGAAAAAAACCAGTTGGCGCCTGGGTGGCTCAGGCAGTTAAGTGTCTGCCTTCGGCTCAGGTCATGATCCCAGAGTCCTGGGATCGAGCCCCGCATCGGGCTCCCTGCTCCGCGGGAAGCCTGCTTCTCCCTCTCCCACTCCCCCTGCTTGTGTTCCCTCTCTTGCTGTGTCTCTCTCTGTCAAATAAATAAAATCTTAAAAAAAAAAAAAAAAAACTGGCTCTAACTAATAACCCGATTTTCCTAAATTTCATCAGAGATACCTAGAAAAATATAATGAGACATATTTTTTCATTGAATTAACTCTAATAAAGCCCCTGATGCCAGAAGAAATGCAAGGGCTGCAAGCCTTGCATGAGGCACACACACTTCCTTTTATGTTCCTTTCAGTATTTGATTTTCAGACACTAAGTGCAAATACCAACATCAAGTCTCTAATGGTATTTGATGTTCTGAGATGTATGTGACCCTCTGGATCCTGCCTGTGACTTGGAGACTTAGGCCATGGATGTAAATAAATCCAGCACTATGCACTCATTTAGAAGCTTCCACTGCATTCATTAGGAGGTAGATAAATAGTTTAAATAGGAGATCAAAGAGCAATTGAAATGATTATGTGAGCACAGAAACAACTTTGCGACTGGGGAGAATTTCCCTAAATGTGCAATTGCATTTTCAATACAATTAGGTGCTTAATTGTGTACTATCCTTAGTTAATACATTTTAACACATAAAACATTAGATTTTTTTAAGCTACTTTTGTCTACTTACTGCTTTTGGAAATCAGAAAAAAATGTATGAAGGCTCCTCCTTACCCTCTACCCAAAAGGTTACTAAAGTTTTCAAAGGTTCAAATTGACACAAGTATAATTTGCTTAATATCTGTAAACCACTGTTTAAGTTTCTCTAAGAAATTTGTAAGGAGCCATGTGAAAAAGTATACTTCACATTCCCAGAGACCAGCCACAAATTTGACTTCATTGCATAATTAGGACTTTGATATTTTTAAAAAATTAAATACGAGGATTTGAGATAACACGCTATTAAAATGTACACTTCTTCATTTCCATTTATGCACTTTCACCAATTGTGGCTGAAATGTGGCCAAAAAAAAAAAGTCTTCAATCAACTCATGATAACTGAGCCATTGATGTCCAGGTTTTATGAAAAGTATAGTTTTTCAGGGAGAGAAGGAAACACAAAATTGTAAGAGCACTTAGCACTCAAACAATAAAAGAATTCAGTCAAGAAGCAGTATATAATTTCAAAAGACAAAAACAAACACGAGACAAGACCCAATACCCTTCAACTGCACAATTACCAGTTAGAGAAAATAATAGCAGGCAGACCTCTATTTACCATGGCAACAAAAATAGAAAAGAAAAATTACCTGGGAATAAATTTAACATGAAATGTTCAAAACCTTATTTGAGAAAAAATGAAATTTTCCTGAGGGACACAAGAGTAGATTTGAACAAGAGGGCACACGTTCTCTGTGTTGCATAGGATTACTCAACAATATAAAAGCATCCAATAAATTCCAATAAAAATACCAAGACATTGTTTATGGAGCAGGACAAGTAGAAATCAAGTTGATAGAGAAAAATAAACATGCAAGAACAGTCAGGAAACATTTCAAAAGAAGAGCTGCAGCGTGGGACCAGGCCTACTAGACATGGCCATGTACTCTCAAGTCTTTACAACTGCGACAGGGTGGCAGGCACAGAAGTGACCAGACCAGCAGGAGGGCACACAAAGTCTAGAAACAGACCCGAGTGCACTGCACCTTCATGACAAAGCTGGTATCTCAAATATGGACAAGGCAAGGACGGGCTTTTTAATAAATGATTCTGGGACACGGATTTACCATTTGGAGAAAGATAAAATTAGATCTATACCTCACACCATAGATGGGATTAAACTCCACAGGAATCAGGGAGCGAAATGATGTCATTTTCGGAATGCTGGTGAGGTCCGGAGCCCACAGCCGAGAAAGAATTCTTGAGACATCTTTGGGGCAAAAAGGTGATCTCCTGAAAGCACGGGGACAGGACCCGCGGGCAGAGAGTGCGGCTGCCCCAGGGTTGTGAGGGGTGACTGATTAAATACTTGAGAGTTGGGGGAGGTAAGGAAAAACGGAGGTGTCCAAAAGGGCTTTGATTTGCTAAAGAAGACTCCCAGGATCCTGGAGGCCTGGCCATTGTCAAACTAAGGTTGTTTTTCCTTCTAGTAAGGCATTAACATTAAGACAGTTGGGAGTTACCCGGAGTAACATACTCTGCCTGCCTCAAGTATTTGTTAATCGACTGCAGGTTATAAGGAAATTTAATTTTATCTACATTTCCTTCTATCTTTGTTTCCCACATCACTGTGGAAGGGTGGGTGATGTTGGCGGGGAAGGGGGGCTCCAGGGAAATTGAGTCTATGGGTCTCTGGAAGTTAGGTGATTGATAACAAGGCTTTTAACTTGTAAATCACTATGATAGGTTTGTAAACTGCTGGAGACTCGGTCTCCAAGGACAGTGATCTCTATTAATTAACCATTTGTTTTCCCTTCCCTCAGTTTCCCTGGAGTCCTGAGGAATGCCACACACAGCCCATCAGGGAGTGGGGGGGGAGGGGAGGGCGTTGCCCGGTGTCAGCTTGTGCTTTGCCCTCAGCTTGCCTTCTGCCCCCTCATCATAAATGTTAAAAAAAAAAAAAAAGAAGAAGGGAGGAAAATCATGCAAGTACTAGAAGAAAATGTATGCAAGTTCCTCTTCACCTGTGTTCAGGGAAGGGATTTCTAAAAACAGAATCAATCAAAGATTGATAAACTTGACTCCATAAAAATTTTTTTAAATGTCCTGACAGGAAAACAAACACCGTAAGCCAAAGTCAGAATACAAATGAAAAACGGGACAAAATATTTGCAACACTGGCCATAGATAAAGGGCTAGTTATCTAACATACAAAGAACTCCTCAGAATGAGAGAGGAAGAGGTCAAAATATCTGATAGAAATATGAGCAAAAGGCAAAAGACACACATGCATACGTGCACACAAATGTTTTAAATGACCCTTAAACATATGAAAAGATGTTCAACTTCACTCATAATGTGAGAAGTGCAAATCAAAACTACAGGGATTCCTTTTCTTACCTTTTCTGGTTAACAAGAATTAAGCAGTATGACAACAAAAATTAAAGAGCATAACAAACAGTATAACAAAAATTAAATAGTATGAAAATAGCGTTTCTGATTTTTAGAATTAAAATTCAGATGTTTGCCCCAGCAAGTATCATGGGCCGTAGGCACCTGGGCTTCCTAAACCTACTGGATTAGCAAGCCCTGTTTGGGATAAGAGTTTATATTTTCATGGAGCTTTATAGTCTGATGGCAGGGAGAGAACTATTTCACTTTATTCACCTCAGTAAATAAATGAAGAAAATAGTTTCTGATTATGATAAATACCAAGACAATTTAGGCAATGTGACTCAGGATGGGATTAGGGTACAGCCTGTGAGTCTCTGAGGGCAGAAAATTTAAGGAGTCAGGCTAGGCAAGCATCAATTTAATTAAATTATGATCAATTTTAATTTAAATTATAATTGGAAACAGGGAACCAAGATTAAAAAGCCTTGAGGCGGAGTCAGAAGCCCCTGAGGTTTTGCATGCACCCCACAAACCAAAGAGCTTACACTCGCAGTTGGTAACAAGAAAGGAACCATGGACCCTTCATGGATCTAAAATGGTGTCTATGGAATGGCTATTCCACAATGGGACAGTAAAACATCTGCAGCCCCCTCTTCTCAGACGGGAGGACCTAGGCATCTAACAGAATGGTCTGGAGAAGTCCCCACCCCCACCCTTTGCCTAGGGCTGGACATTCCAACAGGCACAAGCATTTACAGAGCAGGAACAATGATGCCGGCATTTCCACATTTCACAATCTTCCTCCTTCTATGGAATATCTGCATATAATAGAAGCCTAGCGAGATGTCAAAATGTAGTTGTATCAAGCATTCCTAATTAACAGATCATTTGGCACCAGAGTGAATCCACAATATTGCAACAATAAAATGGTTCCCAAGTCAGCACAACAGAGATGAAGAGAAACTATAGGTAACTCACATACCTATGCTTGGAAGCCTAAGTATTTACCAGTAATTAGAAATTATGTATCAATAATTAGAAAGCTACAGGTAGGACCAAAAGCAGCCTGCCTTCAACAGTCTTTGGCAGCAATGTTCAAGCTGCATCAGATGATAAACAAAAGAACAGAGGGCCGTTCAGACTGAATAAATAGGGTAAAGGAAGTCAAATAGGTCTGTAGGTAGAAGATACTGAAGTATCTACTGACTCAGGAGAGGGGAGGCTTAGAAAGCTGGGACACCCCTTGATCAATAATTAATTTTGTCTTCTACAACAACTGGGCAGTTAAGGAACACATTATGAAAACAAACCAGCAAATAGTAACAAGGAGTAACAAGACAGAATAACAGGCCTTGGGGGTGACATGGGTTTGCGTCCTGTCCTCGCTCCTCCACTTACCAGGCTGGGCAAGTTCTCTGAACGGAAACTTCTCCGAACCTCACTGACCTTTAGTTTCCTTCACTGTAAAACGCAGATGCAGCCTCATTCATGGACGTGGTATGAAATAAAAAAATGCGTATAGAGTTTCGGAGTATTGGCTTGGTACCTGGTCGGTTCCGAACATGCTGCGTTCCTTTTCTAATGCAAATTTAGACCAGGGTTCTACGGCATCTACTTCTCAGTTCAACAACTGATCCCTGGTAATAATCCTGAGCTATACGGCAGCTCCACTCTTCCAGGTGCTTGGGGCAAACCTTGGAGTCCGTGTTCACTTGCCGATTTCTCTCGTACCTCCCATTCAGGGCCTGAGGAAGTCATGCTGGCTCCTCCATCAAAGTATGTCCAGAATATGACCACTTCTCACCCCCTCGACATCACCGCTCCTGGGGGAGCTGCTGTCATTTGTCCTGGGTCACCCCACAGACTCTCCTGCAGCCTCCACGCCTCTATTCTTGCCTCCATGGGGTATGCACAGCATACCCTCCTAAGGTGCAAGTCAGATAACATCACTCCTCTACTCACAGCCTTCTGATGGCTCCCACCTCACTCTTAGTAAAAGCCAATGTCCTTGCAAAGGCCTGCCAGGCCCTACGAGATCCAGCCCCCACCACGCTCTCACACCTTCTGTGCTAAAACTCTCGCCTTCCCTCACTCTGCTGCAGCCACTCTGGGCTCCTTGCTTTTCCTCGGACACATCTGGCTCACTCCTGTCTTGGAGCGTTTTGTCTAGCTATTTTCTCTGCCTGGGACCCTTTCCTTGATTTTCCTTCCACTATCTTCCTCAACTCTTTCCAATTCTTTGAGCGTGTATCACCCCAATCACTCTAGTTGGCAAACTGCCCCCCACCCCTGCCCGTAGGCATCTCCATTTCCAGGAACCTTTTTCTTTTCTCCATGGCGCTCATTACCTTCTAGAATACTGTAGAATTTATCTTTTTTTATTAGGCTTATGGTTTATTGTCTGTCTCCCTCTGCAAGAACGTGAACTCCACAAGAGTGGGGGTCTCTGTTTTGTTCACTAATGTTCTTTTAAGAATCTATTAGAATACCTATATATAAGTACTCAGTATTTTTTCTATGAATGGTGTTACGTCAATAAAAGCACTATGTATGAAATAATACACATCACACACAGTATAGGTATGCATCAGTGCTTGGAAACTGAAAATTCTGTTAATTCAGAACCTTCCATGCCCTAGTCACGGTGCACAGCTTGTGTTTACAGAATGCGCAAAAACATGGAAAAATGTGAGCACCCTTAAATATGGCCGATATAAGAATCTAATATGCTTAGTCCAGGCTGGGTTAGTTCAAACCAAATTCAATGTGGTCAAAAGGAAAACCTCAAATAACAATTTGGAGTGGAGGCAGCAGGATGGCCATGGTGGACAGACACATGGAAGCCTGAAGAAAATAAGGAGGACCATGACTTATTGGCTACAGGCCCTTCGAGTACCCTTATGGGAAAATAACTTGCTCCTGAAGAAGCTCCCTGCTACGCTATTGCCTCGAGTTCATATCACTTCTCTTGTGTGGAGGTGGTGGGAGGGGGCAGCGCTCTGCCCTTTGGCTCCCAGATGGGAAACTGGGTCCAGTGGTCCACTGCTCAGGTTACTGTTGCTGTGAAAGAAATCACTCCACAACTTAGCAGCTTATAACAGCCATTTTATTTTGTTCACAATTTGGTGGGTCAGAAATTCAGGAAGGGCTCACCTGGGCAGCTTGGGGTCTCACCTGGGACTTGGGGCCTCTCCTGCTAACCCAGTGGTGGGCTGGATCTGCAGCCATCTGGAAGCTCAACCGGGCCGATGTCCAAGATGGCACTCACGGGGCTGGCAGTCATGTGGGCTGTCAGTCAGAAGCTCAGCTCCACTGCTGACCAGGAGGTCTCAGGGGGCTGGCTTCCCCCAGAGAACCAAGTGGAAGCCACATGGCCTCTTCTGATCTGGCCTAAGACATTGTAGAGTCACTTCTGCCATATCCTATCAGTGGGTCACTAAGTTTGGCCCAGATTCAAGGGGGGGAACAGAAATCCCACCACTTGATAAGAGTGAGAATTTGCAGAAATAATTAAAACCTCTACACCCATCAAACATGAAGCTGCGAACTGGGGCTGTCTTAAAGTAGGTCTTAGGACGCTCAGACACCCAGAAGTGGCGTTTGAGGTTGCAGGAAGACAAGAACATCTCATCATGTCCCTTGTGTAACGTATTCTCTATAACCTCCCTACACTTTCCTCCAGGTGCTCCTTTCAGCCTCTGGAAATTTATTTATTTATTTATTTATTTATTTATTTATTTATTTATTTTTAAAGATTTTATTTATTTATTTGACAGAGAGAGAGAGACACAGCGAGAGAGGGAACACAAGCAGGGGGAGTGGGAGAGGGAGAAGCAGGCTTCCCGCGAAGCAGGGAGCCGGCCGGATGCGGGGCTCGATCCCAGGACCCTGGGATCATGACCCGAGCGCCGAAGGAGACGCTCAACGACTGAGCCACCCAGGCACCCCCAGCCTCTGGAAACTTAAAAGTGGCTTGGTAGGTGGTGTGTGACGGGTGGGGGTGATGGTGTGTGGGGGGCAGCCGCCTCCCACCACAAACTTAAGACGAATTCACACAAGTTCATTTATGCACATAGTACCCAAACTGTACACGTACAAGCATCATTTGTTAAGTACCTACTATATGCCTGACCTGAGCTCAATGCTATTGTGTGAACAACTGCCTCGTCCCAATAGCACTTAGGAGGAAAGTGAGAACTGTGAGGGGAGATAGGAGGAAGCCAGAACACAGACATCGGGGAAGGAATGATGGGCCATTTTAGAACTTGGGCTTCGACTGAGTGGGATGAACTGGGAGGGTTTTGTGCACAGGAATGGCATAATCTGACTCATGTTTTAACAGGCGTGTTGGGAACAGGATGATAGGGGCAGGAGCAGGGAGACTGGGAAGGCTAATGGAATTTGGGGCACCTGGGTGGCTCAGTCGGGTAAGCGTCTGCCTTCGGCTCAGGTCATGATCTCAGGGTCCTGGGATCAAGCCCCGCATCAGGCTCCCTGTTTAGCGGGGAGTCTGCTTCTTCCTCTCCCTCTGCCCCTCCTCCCTGCTCATGCGCTCTCTCAAATAAATAAATAAAATCTTAAAAAAAAAAAAAAAAGGGAGGCTAATGGAATCATCCAGATAACGCTGGACTGGACCATGGTAATAGCAGCTCAATGGTGCAAAGGGGCCATGTTGGGATACATTTGGAAGGTAGAGCCCGTAGGCTTGTACTGAGGTTTGTCCGCAAGCTTGCCTGTTTTCAGCACACATGTGCAACTTGGAATCCATTTGATAAATGCTGCTAGGACTCCTGCAGCAAGATACTAAATGTCACATCTGTCACAGAGTCTACTGGAACTTTTGGGTGTGGGAAAATACACCACATTGCCTTGCTAATGCTGTAACCAAGTGTCTATTACTATATCTTTCTCCAGAATGTCAAAACTCAGGATCTAAAATTACCTCAAATATGAACGAGCTGGATGGGGTAAGAGAAAAAGGAGCATGGGCTTTGAGGTCAGACAGACTGAGCTGGAACCTTCAGTCTCCCAGTTGGGTTTGACCTGAGAGGTCATCTCAGGCCCCAGCTCTACATTATAGATGACAACACTGAAGGTGGGCCCAGAATGTGTTTGTCTGCTCTCATGAGAGACCGCATGTACCAATATGTAATGGGCTTCTGAGGGATAGTTTGCATGTACAGTGCAAAGATACAGAGAGAGATCTAAGGTATAGCCTTAGGGAACTGAAGAGTGAAGGGAAGGAAGGCTGGAACTCCAATACTTGAACCACTCCCCTGAGCATGTGTTTTACAGATGAATGGTAAGCCAGATGAAATCTACAAAGGGAAGGCCAGAAACAAGAACTTGCTCATGCATTTCCACTGTCCAGCAACCTTGGCAATGAGCCCATCAGGTTCTCACGATGGCATCAGTAATCTAGCCAACCTTTCTCCTCTGTGTCCTTGGCTGTTAAGCAGCCTTCCAGTGATGACTTGGGTTCTCTCTAGACTGTCCTAAAGTTACGTGGTCTGGGGGCACCTGGGTGGCGCAGTCGGTTAAGCATCCAACTCTTGGTTTCAGCTCAGGTCGTGATCTCTGGGTCATGAGATCAAGCCCGACATCAGGCTCTGTGCTCGGTGCAAAGTCTGCTTGAGAGTCTCTCTCCCTCTCCCTCTGCCCCTTCTGCTCGTGCCCTCTAATAAATAAACAAACCTTAAAAAAAAAAATACATGGTCTGTTTGGTAGACAGAATTCTTATTGTAAATTAATAAACTGGAATTCCATATATTAAGACATTAAGATGTGCCTTTTTATGCCCTATTCAAAGGAAGAAAATTCATGTGCTGGCATGGTGTGAAGATATTAGCAGTAAGAATAAAAAACTTAAAATATGCATATTCTTTGACCTAGTAATTCCCATGTTGAAGTATTTATCCTATGAAAATAATTGGAAAAGTGGGCAAAGATGAACATACAAGCATGCTGAATTTAGTATTTCTAGTGTTTTAATTAAAATTATAAATATCCTAAAAATATATGGTCTAGCTTCAACATGGAATTGGTAAAATACTCGACAGTTTAGCCACATAACAGGACAATGGGATACTGCGGTCCAGGCTAGGTGATGCCGCAGGGCACACACACACGCACGTGCACACGCACAAACTCACGCAACCTCGGTGGATTGAAACAACAAAGATTTATTGATCTCCTATGCAAAGTCCACTGTGGGTCCAGGGCAGTCGGGCTCCACGGGATCTTCTCTGTCAACATGCACTTCTGTGACCCCGGTGGGAAACCCATGGAGGGTAAGCCTCTCACCTGCCATTAAACGCTTCTGCCCGCACTTCATTGGCTAAAGCAAGTCACGTGCCCTCAACGACCCTCGAGGCGCTGGAGACCCGCGGCCTTAGCGCAGGTCCGACCACACGGAGCTCGCATCCACCACAACTGAAAATGCTCCCGTGGAGCTCTATTTTTTCATGCGGGCAAACGATCCATAATACATCAGGTGGGGGGAGAAGTACAGCCCCTTAAAACTGTACCCATAGGTGTCTTTTACAGATGCATGCATGCATTTAAGAAAAACACTGGAAAGACATACAGCCCAGCTTTAACAGTGTTTTCTCTGGGTGGTGGGACAGAGGGCTTAAAACAAATCTTTTTAATACTTTTTGGTATTATCTTTTAATTTTCATTTTCTTTTTATTCTTTTTTAATTATGTATTATTTTATTACATATTATTTATTAAATAAAGCTATACTGCTTTGAAGAAACACAGTAAACTGCCATGCTGGTTTCTAAGAAATCAACTTCCTATCAGCTAAGCAAAGGAATAACTTCTCCTGGGTCTGAACCACCCTGTGTTTATTCACAAAACTGAGCTGCTGATGTGGAGAACTGGGGCACAGATGCTGGTGTCCCCATGTGACTTGGGGAGCCTATACATCCAGAGCAATTGGACTTGGGGGCTTCACAAACTTCAAAAGAGATAATACCTGACCCCTAACCCTTACAGGAAACACTCACTACACTCTAGCACGTGAAAGCAGGTGTATGGAGAAGGCAAGTGCTTTCAAGTCAGACAGATAAATGGACAGACGGACAGGATCTTCTTAGTTTTCTCACCTGTAAAACAGGGACAGTAATGCCCTGCGGAAGTGTTGCCAGGATTGAACAGCAGAATGCAGGTAGAGCACTCAGCACAGAGTGTGCTAAATACATGGTGGTTACTATTATTGCCCTATGTCCGTATCAAACATAACAAAAGCTAAATTAAGCAACAGAGTAACAAGCAAGGAACATTTTATTGTATATGTATATTCTCAAAAAAAAACACAACAACACAAAAACAGAACCCACAAACAGGAGCAAAAGAACAGTTTTCTAACTCTCTGGGATACACGGGGCACCGTATCTTATAGAAACATAGCTAGTACAAGACAAAATGTACTAATCAACATTGCCCTTTGCTTCCCCAGTCAAAAAGGCTATAGAGTAAAACACTTTAAATTGTATTCTAATATAAATTTGTTGCACAATGAAACGATTTACTCAAAGAGTTACTGTATAGTAAACTGCAGAAAACAGAGTAGGCATTCAATAATCTGCTCACAATTAACAATTAAGCAATAGACACTTGAATAAATGGAGCATGTATTACTTATTTGTTAAACCTCACATTTATAATGAGCAGATGGTTTATCATTAATAGTAACTGGTTCCTTACATTTTAGAAGACACCAGATCCAGTAATGGAAGTAGTAAGTAACTGAATGAAACCTCATTTTAGAAAATATTTCCTCGGGTCTGAGTCACTATGGAATTTATTACATATTTAGGCCAGTTTCAACAGTTTAAAAATGTAGATACAAGCAAATTGAATTCTTTAGGGGAGAACCAAGTGAGGCATTCTAGAGCACTATTTTTATTCATATCCTCCAGGCAGCAGGACAGAAGTAGGACATTGTAAACAGAGATTTACAGTATACTGAATAACCTGTTTCCAGCTAATGCCATGGGGGTGTTTCTATCATTTGCACTAAAAAAAAAAAAAAAAAAAAAAGGGCAATCTGAGAACACGTCTTGAATGAAGAATTGACATTTCCTTATTGCAGACATACTAGATCTAAAACGTAAGGATCTTCTCTAACATTCTGTACTTCTTAATCCCTAGTTGTAGAAATTAGCTGAGTATTCAGGAATGGAAAAACCATGAACTGGTACTTGAAGAGCTATTTTAAATGACCGGTTTAAGAGTAACACAGTCAAAATAAGGCAATAACTAGAAGCCTCACTGGATCGTCCTTATGTGTCCAGTCAGCAGAATTGAGAAAATAATTTTTGCCCACCTCTATAAAAAATATTACCCCATTTGCTCCCTTGTGTGTAGTAGAGACAAGACAAGCCCGCTACATGAGTTCTTAAAATGAAAAGTGCTAGGAGGCTCTGGTGCAGAGAAAAGTTAATTGAAACATTCTTTCCTTTTCCGGATGCCCCTCTCCAATTCTTCCTTACATAATGCCTTTCCTCTTTGATTTATATTAGCTTAACCCCTTAGGAGGTGCTCTCACAACCTTATATTCTCTCTAGAACACTGGGTTTTTCATTCAGAATTTTTTAAAATAAAAGAAGGCTAAAAGCTACAGTGTGAAATTGTGCTCAGTCTACCACAGACATTATAAAATCACATTTTACAGAAGTTAAAGGCAAACAAAACCACAGTTCAGTACTCATCAACATGGCAAGAAACAGATCATATCCTATTTTCCTTTCAGGACGTCATGAAATCCCCAGGATAGCACCTTTGTGTGAGCTGGACCATTAACTGAACAAGAGCTAACACTCAACACTGCCCTGTAGGATCCCATCCCCCCAGTGTCCTTCCAGCCTGTATTAGTATCCTACGTTTTGCAAAGACTGACAGGAAGTTTTTAAAGGAAACACCTCTTTCAGGTGACAGAAAACAAAAATTACACAGAGAAACAAAACCCTTCAGTCTTACTCCTGAAAGCAAGTCAATTTTTAATGCAGATCATTCTAGAATATGAGGTGCCTGACCTCCTTTCCTTATTATTTGTGTCACTTGGCTAGTAAGACCTCTTAGTTTAATTACCTGTCTTAAACATTATAGTCCCTCTCTGTTGTTAAAAAACAGATTCAATCCCTTCGTGGTATCACACATAACAACCATGCTGTCTTGATATGATCCCAACACAGTGACGCAGTAGTGAGTTTTTATCAATATCCACTAGTAAGACTAACAAAAATACGGTTGCTATCTATTTTAAAATTTGTCTTTAAGAAAAGTAGGCCTCTCTCCACTCACTTGCATAGCCCTAAAGTAATAGGTATGTGTACTATGGTTAAAAACAAAGAAATAAATATGGGAATATTAAAAGACAGGCTCTCCCATTCCCCACCTCTTCCCCATCTTGGTACTAAGTGGCCAAAAACTTTTAAAATGCCATTTGCTAAAGGAGAATTCGCTAGTGGCTAGGAAAGCAATTTACGAGTTAGGAATGACTGCGCAGGACCTGCTTAACGCTTACTGCTCTGGGTTACTAATTCCCTTCTATGAGATGTTAATAATACTCCTTACAACAAAAAGTCAACATAGTTTGGAAAGTTGTGGAGTTCTTTTCTGAGGTGTATTATTATTAAACTGCCACAATACCGCAGGGGCCCATCATCATGGAACTACAGACAGAATGCGTCCTTTTGGGACTGGGCTGTCCCATGGAGCAGCCTGATCATCTCCCTTCACCACCCCGAGTCGTTCCTGACAGCAGTGAGACAGTCGGACGGCTTGTGTGACTCCCACGTTAACAGCACCATAAAAACGTTCTGTCCTCACAGCACATTTGGGGGAAAGGGAAGGATGCGCGCCGCCTCGGTTAATGCAGCAATTTTACGGCTCACTTAGTAACAACTGGGAAGGCTGGCCCCTGGCTTACTGGCTGGCCGGGAAGAGGAAATGAGCGCTCCAAATACCAAGTGCAGGGAATGGTGCTACCTGCCGAGAACAGAGATCTTCAAGAAGAATCACTATGTGGAGAGAGGATTCTCATACTGCCAGTGGGGAAGGAGAGATCTCTGGGTTCTTGGGGTCCTCCTGCACCCCTCAAGAAAGAGACAGCAAGTCCTCCTCCCCTTAATCCCTGCTCTAACCACAGAGCCACAGGCGCCTGGGGAAGGCCGGCAAGTCTGAGGGGAGGGGTGTTTGCACTGGGAACTGCTTTAACACTTTCGTTCAACAGTTTTTCCTCTAAAACTCTCATTTGCCAAATGACTCCGTGAGCACACGTGAGCTCACTGTTCATGAGGAAGTCTCACTGAAGTCATTCCTTTCCTCAGGGAACCACTACAGATGAACTTTTTTTCCATATTCGTCCCCACAGGTAGTTCCACAAATGCCCCCAAACACACCTTACATTTTTTTCTCTTTAAAAATGTTGCTTTGTTTTTTTAGTGGCTACTGTCCGTTCCCGTGACTGTGACCGCGGAGCCACGGGGAAGGGCTGCGTTGGTAAAGGGAGCCACGGGGAAGGTGCAGACCTCACCCAGCTCCCGGATCAACGTGGGGCAAACCCAGTTGCCAGACTGCAGCCCACCACGGGCGTCATGTCCCAGATCTGCAAGAGAAAGAACACGCCAGAAAGCAGCGCTCATCACAGGGTCCAGAAGCAGAGTTCACACCAAACCGCTGTTAAACGTGAAAAGGGGACAAAAGAACGCATTCTCTCATTCTTTCACTACAAAACCTTCTCAAGATCTATAGACGAACCCCTTAGTGCACTAAAATGTGAAAAAAGCTTGTGAGTGGTATCTTGACACCTGAAAATGCTGTAATAATGATGCTTTACTATAAATTTAATTTCACTTTTAGTAAGAAGCCTACTGGGAAAAGCCCCTATTTAAAAAAAAACTATGAAACAAAGTGTGTCATAGTTTCTCAACTCTGGAGTGGTACTCAGTATAAAACACTTGCTTTTCGTTTCTGTATTAGTGACCCGAGGGATTTAATGAAAAAATGTGTGGTTATTTCCTACAACTAGGAAACCTGTCCAGGCTGAGAGGAACACCAGCCGGGGAAGGATGACCAGGGACAGGGGCCGGCTAAGCCCTGACCCGCTGGGGAGGCAGGACCGCCGGGCAGATGGCAACCCCCAGGTGTCAGGCTAGGCCCCAGCAGCGACTCTGAGAGATGGAGATGGCGCAGGAAACCCCCCCGGAAGGAGTGGCCACTGCGCGCGGGACGCCCGCAAGCATGCAGTGTGTTCCTCGGGGTCTTCATCCCGCTTCAGGCTGCATGGCTGCTTATAAAAAGGGAAGGCAAGCCTGCCGATGAGAAAGTGAGGCTGGATGAGCGGCCGTCTGCTGGCAGCCCAATCACGGAGCCCTCTGCACACGGACGCTCGTCGGGACGCGCGAGCAGGTTACCTTCACGATGCGGTCGGTCCCACAGGTCACCATCAGTCCCCGAGCAACGTCCATGGACATGTGGGAAATGTTATGTTTTCCTTCATGAAAGGTTGCTAGAGAAGTCCGACTGACAAAGAGAAAAGAGAGAAAAGAGACACCACTGAGAGCTGACTTGCAACATAAAGGAAACACAATGACAGTGTTAAAATTTACTCCTAAAAATGTGGCTACAGTTTGGAAAACTGTCAGGATAAGCTGCAAGATTGTTTTATATAAGGTTTGACAAAACTCTCCAAATAATGGATTTTTATTTTTTCAGTGGAAAGGCTGGTATATTCCTAGACATAAGACAAGGGCCTTTTTTTAAAAATTTAATTTTATTTTATTATGTTATATTAATCACCATACATCATTAGTTTTTGGTGTAGTGTTCCATGATTCACTGTTTGCGTAGAACACCCAGTGCTCCATGCAGAACGTGCCCTCCTCAATACCCATCACCAGGCTAACCCACCCCCCAACCCCCTCCCCTCTAGAACCCTCAGTTTGTTTTTCAGAGTCCACAGTCTCTCATGGATCGTCTCCCCCTCCGATTTCCCCCCTTCATTTTTCCCTTCCCTCCCCTAATGTCCTCCATGCTATTCCTTATGTTGCACAAAAAACCAAGGGCCTTTAATTGTGCAGAGGAACTGCACTGCAGGAGCTCCTACTCCATGGGCAAGACCCTCACGGGGAGGCTGCAGGCTCCCCGAAGCCTCTCTGCCCTCGGGGAGTGGCTCCTGGCATTGGCTCTCACTCTGCTCCCGCGCCCGCAGCCCCGGCCTCCTCATGAGCGCGCATGGACTGACACCAGTGATGCCGACTAGCCTTGCCACGTGGGCCTCGGCCAAGGTTTGCCAGGCTAGCGCTTTCTAAGATGATTCAAAGGGAAGGCAAAGAAAATGAAATTCCCAGGCACGTGTGAGCCAAGGCTGGAGCACCGGATGGACCAGCTTGCCACTGCATCAGTGCGCTTTGGCCCTGACCCTGCGGGGGCTCAGGGATGCCCACTGCTCAACTGCCGCACTGGTCTTAGCAACGTCATTCCTCACACTGTTTGGGAGAAACTCGCTGAGGCCGTACAGCGAGGACAGAATTCCTTCCCCAGGAACGATTTATGAAGCTGGGAAGAGACGGCAGGTGGGTAGAAATACAACCTGTCATTTCTCAGGCTCTCCTCCCTGCAGGCACCCAGGAAGACAAAGACCCACAAACACTCACTCCTCGTCTTTGATGGAGTCGTAGCAGGAATCGCACACGCGGACCTGGAACTCGAAGCCCATGACAGGGTAGCTGGAGCGCTTGCTGCTGCACTTCCCACACACAGCCTGCCCACATTTCCGGCAGTGATGCTTCAGGACCACCGGAAGGAGGAAAAGGGGGAGTTTAGCTTTTGCTTTGGTGCTCCCGGCTTCCCTTTAGGGCAGGGGGTGGGAGTGCAGAGGAGTCGCCTTGAATTATAATTACCCCATTCAATGTACCCGTTAACACAAAAGGCAGTGTCCACTTGTCAAGGATTTCCAAAGGTCCTTGTCTTATTGGTCAAACACTGCTTTTTATTCATTCATATTATCTGTCTAGATGTCTACAAACAGCATTATTAAAACCAACTTCAAGTTCATTTAGGAGCTCAAACGACTAGAGGTTGCAGAAAAAAAATCTATTCCTATGTCAGAGAAAAGTTTTGAAATAATGTAATATGCCCTCCTTAAGAAATAAATATCCATAATCATATGTTTTACTATTTCTTATAATCTTTCAATCACTCTGGACATAAGCTTCAAGAACCTTCAAAACAGTCCAGTTATTAATTTTGTCATATCCTTTTAACACTCAAAGTTTAGTGACCCCTACCTTTCCCCTCTCTTCTAGTAGTTAATTCATAAGATGGAAATTAATTTCTTCATGTTTCCCGTAGAAGCAGGGATTATCTGGCCCACCAATTATAATGCACTAGTTATCAGCAGACATGCATTGCGGGAAGCGGGCTAACCATGGAATTCGGGTTCCATTTCTGAGCATCAGAATGTTATAGGAATGCTAAGATCTCCCCTGTATTGCCTGCCGGTCTCCTATCAGACCTTGTGGGAGAGTAGCTTTGTAAGTAACATTAAAGAAAGTTTATTAACACATACAGACTTTAGGCCAATCCCTCATAGAGGTGCAAAGAAATAAAATTAGCATTCTTTATTACTTACCTGCACCAATTCATATTCAATTGGAGTAGGCTACCTTCAAGGTTGCTATAGAAACATGTTTTTTGTAGAACTTTAGAATTACATGAATACCTAATGATAAGGGTGTCTCTGAAATCTACAGGCTATTTGGGACATGTTTCTTTAATCAAAAAAAAAAAAGAGTACCAGAAACATGCTTAATAAAAATGTTCCAGGTACACTTATATGGAACAATCTGTGAATAAGTTAAAGTTCTTAGTGTCACAGTATTCCAGTGAGGGCCAAATTGTTACATTTTTAACAAATAGTGAAAGCATAAGGTTTACAATCATATGACCGGCTTCACTCTTAGCACAGAACACTGACTTGAACAAGCAATACTCCTAACTGAAGAATCTTTCATGTATTTACAAATAGGCTCTCAGTGTTTTCCGTGCATCCTGCTTTTCCAACGCTGGACAAGGGATGGAACACTTAAGTAATAATCTCGTTGGCCTCAGGAAAGGTCCCACTCATGGTTCATTACACAGAGACAGTGATCTCAAAAATGCAGGAGTTCACAGCACTTATAGGAAAAAGTACGATTCCATACAAATGACAGATTAATACCACAAAGAACAAGATACGTGATTAACCCAGTGACAGTTCAGTGTTGGCTACTCACCTGTCTCAACCCCAGTGTCTTTGTGTCCCACATCTGCTTTATATTCCAGAAAAAGGGCTGCTCGCATTTCTGGCAAGAATCACTCTCTAACCACTGAGGAGCCTGGGGGAGGAGAAAGTCAAGGCCATTGGAGCACCTGCTTGTTTACTAGGATTTCTCAGGGTTAATACAACAATTTCAGACCTTGTTGGTTGTTAGCATTTTTAAAAAACCCCTCAATATGTTATAGCTGTTGCCGTATTCAATATTATGTGTTTTCAGTAATCTCTATCATTTTAGCAATGCTGACAGGACTATTGGATTTTTAATCTATAGACAGGAAGGAGTAATTCAGTTTCCACTGTGAACTCCTCAGGGTTGTCTTCATATATTTCTTTTCTGTGCCAGAGTTGTTTAGTATCTATATCCAGTTGAGTGAAAACCCATTTCTTACAGAATCTGGTGAACTACCACTTGGGAAGTCTTGTGAGGTCACAGGGTGACCAACAGGAGAGTTCTTCCAGGTGCGTCTTGTGTCCAACAGATTTGTGCGCCCCCCTGCCCCATTCCCAGGAATGGCACAGTCTCCTGTGTGCACACACCTCCCCCAGACCTCCGCTCCAGCACTTGCCTCTCTGTGCTGTCATCCTTTATGCACACTTCCTTTCTACCACTAACCTGTTACTCACCACGCTCGCTCATCTTTGTGTAGGGATAGCCTGTCACAGACTAGGTTCTCAATGAATTTTTATTGAAACAGGATGATTAAAGTCTCAGCATTACTTTAACAAGAACTTAGAAAATATTTATCTAAATAAACCATTACAAATAGTACCCGATTAGGGGCACCTGGGTGGCTCAGTGCTTAAGCGTCTGCCTTTGGCTCAGGTCATGATCCCAGGGTCCTGGGATGGAGCCCCATGTCACTGTTGGGCTCGCTGCTCATTGGGGAGCCTGCTTCTCCCTCTGCACCTTGCCACTCCTGCTCTGTCTCTCCCTCAAATAAATAAAATCTTTAAAAGCAAAAAACAACCCCAAAAAAAATAGGGGCGCCTGGGTGGCTCAGTCATCAAGCAACTGCCTTCGGCTCAGGTCATGATCCCGGGGTCCTGGGATCAAGCCCCACATCGGGCTCCCTGCTCGGCGGGAGGCCTGCTTCTCCCTCTCCCACTCCCCCTGCTTGTGTTCCTCCTCACTTTGTCTCTGTCAAAAAAATAAATAAAATCTTAAAAAAATAAAAAAACGAAAAAAACAAATTGTTCCCTATTACAAGATGAAACTGTTCAAAGCTAATATTTAACCTCAATCACTTATCATTATGTATGTGCAGTAACAATGGAAAACATGCATTTCTATCAATTAAACCAAAGACTATGACGAAATAATCCTTTTTTGATCTTGAAATTGGGATGTCAAGAAAAATATCTGTGGTAAGAGGAGACAATGCTGGGAGAGCAGAGACCGTGCATCACATCAACGCTTCTAACACAGGCAGTAAAGAGAGAGGGCTTTCAACACTCAAAACGGGATGTCTGGGGGCTTCAAGGACCAGTGCCCCTACTTCCTTATTTTGCTTCCTATTGCATCAGAACTTTTGGCTTTTCTATTTCTTATTTTAGCTATGTCACTAGAAGTATTTCTACACATGACAGCCATGACAAAGGTGTTTCTTGGTGGGGGCAAGGGGAGCACTCACAAATCGCATGAAGTGGGCTGAGACAGAAGAGATGTCCCTTTAAATGACCAGAGACACACTGGAAAGAAGGGAGGATGGAAAGAGCAACAGAGATGTGCACCTCCATGAGAAAGAGTACCGTCTGGATGCAGAAGCACCGCTTTGTTTCCATGGTCCACAGGACAGGGAAGGTGGTTTGGGAACGGTGCTTGTGCACAACGTCCCCCACGGTGGGTCCTGTGGCCAACAGCACAGGGGAGGAGATGCAGGTCCCACGGCATGGTCTCACGTCTGGGACCCACGCCGGAGGGACTCCCACAGTACCACACGCGTGCGGGACAAAGCGAAGGACGTGTTCACGGCAGCAAGATTCAAGCAGGAGTATCCCCCTTGCAAGGGTGTGAGGAGGGAATGAGTAAATATGAGCAAAGTGCTCTGCACGGTGCCTGGTACGCCAAGTATCATCTAAGTCCAGGCCACGTACCGAGGATCTGCTATGCCTTATTTCACACGATCTTCCACACAACCCCAGGAGATACGGAGCAACATTATCCTCATTTTGCAGGCGGAGAAACCGTGGCTCTGATCCTGGAGCACCTGTGCATGCTGAGAGTGTGGGTGGCGACCCCAGGAGACACCGCAGCACCGCCTGAGCCCCTCGGCCTGCCTACCACACTCCACACAGCAGCTGCACGTGGGGCTTCTGGGTTTGAACACGTGAGGTCTCCACATGTGGTTCTGGGGCGTGACCACCAACAGAACCAGGTCCTTAGCCTCAGGAGCATCATTCTGTCTAGGGGTTTCGGCAAGAATATTACTTTGCTGAGCTGCAGGGGAGAGGGACTCAAAGGAAGAAAGGTATGCTTGAAGTAATTTGAGATAACAAACAAAAAACATCAGAAATAAACAGGCTTTCCGGAACAGTTTATTGCAAGAAATACCCGTCACTTTGTTGCTTTTAACAGGATGAAGTGCTATGCTCTACACTGTCAGGAACCATCCTGTTATATGCTTATTCCCTACAGAGAAAAAAATGTTCTTTCTGAAGAAGAGCAAAAGAGAACATTAATCAAGTATTTTTGTTTCACTCTTTTCTACATCCTGTTCCATCTGCCTCATCTGATCAAAGATGATGTAGCAAGAATAATTCCCCTGCCCCACTATTACCAATTGCTACAATAATCTACACTGTGCTAATGTATACCATATACACTAATGTATGCCATTATACATCCTGTGATCTACTAGTTTAAAAGTTCTCTTTTAGAGTATTATGTTGAGTGAAATAAGTCAAACAGAGAAAGACATGTATCATATGATCTCACTGATATGAGGAATTCTTAATCGCAGGAAACAAACTGAGTGTTGTTGGAGTGGGGGTTGGGGTGGGAGGGATGGGGTGACT
>NC_138371.1:12819804-12836570 GCF_054177405.1 Leptonychotes weddellii | reverse complement strand
GGGTACTGGGATCGAATTCCGCATCGGGCTCCCTGCTCAGCGGGGAGCCTGCTTCTCCCTCTGCCTCTCCTCCTGGCTTGTGCTCTCTCCCTCACCATTTCTCTCAAATGAAAAAAAGAAAAAAAAGAGGATTCATTCTAATTAGTACTTGCTCATTTACATTTCACGCTTACTTCCAAAAAGGAGCCCCTCTAATTATGATCTGGCAGGGAGGCAACTGCCTCAATCAGTATTTCCAGGTGACTCAGAAATTCCAAGCAAGCAGTGTGGGGCTAGAGAATTTGGGACTAATTCTGTATGCCTTTGCCTAAGGAAGTCCTACAAATTGTACAAACCCTAACCCAGGGCCAAAACCTTATAGATCACAGGCTGTTTCCCTTTGCACTATACTCAGCTGGTTAAAAAACTTAATAAGACTACTAAAAATAATGCATTTTTAAAAAAGATTTATTTATTTTAGAGAGAGAGTGCGTGTGGAGGGGGAGGGGCAGACGGAGAGGGAGAGAGAATCACAAGTGGACTTCGTACTGAGCACGGAGCCCGATGTGGGGCTCCATCTCAGGACCCTGAGATCACAACCTGAGCTGAAACCCAGGTGCCCCAATAATGCATCTTTCTGATATAATCTGCTTCCCCACCAACACTGTCAACTACCGAGAGAGAAAAGCTAGTAGAGTGCGATGTGTTACCAGCCAGCACGTGAGTGATCTGGGGTAATCTTGCACAAACAATTAAAAAGAGAATCGCCTACACAGGAAGCAGCCTGAGTGATGGGGCTGTCTTTTCTTTCCCTAGACATACAGATAAATTCCACAATTGTGTAACCCTGAAGGTGGGAATCTTGCTTTTATTTTGTCATTTTTTTCCCCTAAAAGAATTTACCAAGGATAAGAACAGTGGATTGAAATCCAAGTGGGTAAAAGCCCTTTAGGAGAACCACCAGCAGCACTGGCCCCAAGGGTCGCCCTCCCATGTGAGCCAGGGAACACAGCCTCTGAGTTTTCTGTGTTCTCAACAACAACAAAACAAACAGGCCAAGGGTCCAGGAAACCGAACAGTATACTAGCTGTTCTCCATGCCTGTAACTAGCAGCTATTGCAAAACACAGTTAAAATAAAGCTTTGTAAGGAAAGTGTCCATAATTAATATTAAGCCAATGTTGTCTGTATTTAATAATGAGTTACCTAAGTCTTACCAAAATATTTTGCCAGCACACAGGTAATCAAGATTTCCCCTACTTAACTCGTCTCACAAGGCTCCTAGAAAAGCTAACAGTTACTACTTCTCCACATTATGGACTTCATTTTATTATTTATAGGACAATCTATTCCCTTCATGAAATTACAAGCCTAGAAAAAGCAGGCACGAATCTGCATAAAGAGCATGGCAGCCATAAAGCCTGGGAATGAGTAATGTTGCCTGGATTATGTCTTCTGTGGTATGCTGAAGATGGAGGTTTAGTCAGTGAAAATGACACTCCCAAGTAATCGGAGGTGACACAAAACAGACGTATGCGCAGTGTGGTGGGAATGGCGCATCCACGCCTGGGGTCTGCTTCGATGGGCGCACCTGGTCTGCACCCGTCCTGTGACGTCACAGCACGTGTATGGTGCCATGCAGCATCATAAGCCCTTTATGACGCATACGTACCTGCTTCCGGACCTGTGAGCCACCCTGTAGGGGCTCAGGAAATGTCTGAAGTTAAACTGTAAGTCCTTTGTCCCCCACACTAAAATCTCTCCTGAATCAACAAAAAGGCAACTCTTCCGCTATTTACATCACAGGCTGGAAAAGACAGATAATACCCATGCTGGTGGACATGAGAATGGAAATCCTGCCTGGAAGTCATCTGACAACATCTATAAAAAGCCTTAAGAATGTACATCTCCCTGTCCCAGAAGGTCTATATTCAGAAATCTGTCTGAAATAAATAATCGAACAATCACACAATGACAAGGTCAAGAATGCTCACTGCGGCACTATTTAAAATAGAAAAAAAGACCGAGTTGCCCACGGATAAGAGAACAGACTGGTGGTTGCTAGAGGAGAAGGCTGGAGGTGGGGGAAATGGGTGAAGGGGGTCAAAAGGTACAAACTTCAGTTACAAGATACGTAAGCCCTGGGGATGTGAAGTACAGTATGCTAAGTAAAGCTGCACTGTGTATTTCAAAGTTGCTAAGAGAGTAGATCTTAAAAGTTCTCATCACAAGAAACAGAAGTTTTGTAACGATGTGCGGTCCTGGACGCTAACTGGGCTCACTGTGGGGATCACGTCCCAATACATACGAATGCTAAATTGCTGTTTCCACCTGAAGCTCATATAATGATATATGTCAAAAATTTCTCAATTTAAAAGATGATGGCAAGGTTGTTTAGACAATCAGCGTATCTGTCTCAAGAACTAGAAGAGGCTTTGGAAGTTGTGTCACTGAATGATTCCACTTTATGGATGCAGGAACGGACACTCAAGAGAGATAATGACACTCCTCTGAACAAGGTCTCACAACTAGTTAGTGGCCCCAACAAATGAGAACTCAGGGCTCCTGAGAAGAACACCGTGTCGACATGTGCTCAGTGGAAAATAAAAGCAGAGGACAGAGATACCCTTCCCCAGGAAAACGTGAGGCACCTGGCAAGGTCCCTGACACTAGTCACAGCAGGCCTCCCAGAGCTTTGGGTAACAGGGATGCCATGGGGCCACCACAGTGCTTCCCGGGGCTGGGCACAGCACGTGCCCCAGTGACATGGGGGACTGTCTCCAGACTGAAAACAGCCCACATGCTCCGTCTGTGGGCAATGCTTGTCACTGTGGAAACTCTCACATGGGGAGAGGACATGGGGCAGTGACACGCAGGACCTTGTTAGATGATAACCGGTAAGCACAAGGGAGAGGGGCTGGGGCTGTCTGTGACCTGGTCAGCATCGAGAGCCAGCAGGGTGGGAAGCCAAGAAGCCAGGTTCTCAGCCTTGCCCTGCTCATTCTCTTACCTCCTCTCTGCTAACGTCCATGTTCCACACTGCAATCCCACCATCTGAGGAACAGGAGACCAGCTGCCTTGTGAGCTGCAGGTAACACAGGGACTGCACTCTGTCACTGCAAACAACACACATCGGTCACTTGTCTCGATGTGGAGAAACACGGACTCTGTCTTCACTTAGGCTCTAATCTCCCCCCTTGCTGGAACCAGCCACTGGCATTTTATCACCGACAATTTGGTATGGTCTTATGGCTTCTAGTCTAAACTTGAATCAGCATTCTGTAACTTACTATACAGCTTAATAGTTTCTATGAAATAGACACTACTTTCAAGTCAGTCACTCAGAATTGCAGGCCACAGATAAGACGATGGCTACCGTTTTCAGGACCAATTGCTGTGGTCCACTCCTTTTCAGGTCTGCAAGATTCACCTACCTGTGCATAACGAAGAACAAAGGAGGGGCGACTCCCTTACTGGAACACAACCCATAAGAACAGGTGATGAGATGCTACAGAGACTGATACACATACACATGCCCGTGCACTCACTCGTGCGCGCGCGCACACACACACACACAATGATGGGGCAAAATCTGTCCCCTTCCTGTGTGCTTGTCGGACTCCTCCTCTGGATGCCCTACGAAACAATCTCCTGCCCTGCAGACTTGGGTGAAGAATCTTTCCTTGGACGCCTGGGTGGCTCAGTTGGTTAAGTGCCTGCCTTCGGCTCAGGTCATGATCCCGGGGTCCTGGGATCAAGCCCCACATCGGGCTCCCTGCTCCGTGGGGAGCCTGCTTCTCCCTCTCCCACTCCCCATGTTTATGTTCCCTCTCTCACTGTCTCTCTCTGTCAAATAAAATCTTAAAAAAAAAAAAAATAGGGGGCACCTGTCTGGCTCAGTCGTTAAGCGTCTGCCTTCGGCTCAGGTCATGATCCCGGGGTCCTGGGATCGAGTCCCGCATTGGGCTCCCTGCTCAGCGGGGGGCCTGCTTCTCCCTCTCCCACTCCCCCTGCTTGTGCTCTCTCTCTCTGTCAAATAAATAATATCTTAAAAAAAAAAATCTTTCCTTGGCTACTTTTCAACCTGATTCTGCTTATGGTAAATAGCAACAGCCTAACCAACGGGGAGGAAAGGAAAGGCCAATGTCCTCTTCCTCTCAAAACCAGAAGGCAAGAGCCTGGGCATTATGTTGCCCTAGCTTCGGTAACTGTGTCAAACCACACCCACACGTCAGAATAAAAGAACAAGTTGGGCACCCAGTTCGAGACAGGCTCAGCATGGCATTCCACGCAGTCTTCCATGGTGAAAGTCCTCATCTGCCCTCCTTAACCCCCCTGTGCCCTAAGCAGGTATTTCAACAGGGTGACTCCTCGGGAGAGGCAAGTGGCAAGTGCTCTTTGGACTAAGAAGGAAGAATACCCTGGGCTCTGTTTTGCTCTAGAACATCAGACACTCAGGACTCACAGAAGAGCTATTAAAAGGGACTGAGTGAGCCCCAGCAAATGGTTGTCTTAACAGATGGGGGTTTGAGAAAGCAGTAGCAGAATACGAATGCTGCCCTGCCCCACCCCACCCCCGCAGACTCCAATTCTGTCCCCACCCCCAAAAACAGTCACTCACTGATGGCCTTGCAGCAGGAGTGTGCGGCCTTTCCGTCCGCCGATGTCCCACATGATGATGCTGTTGTCAGAGGCTCCTGAGAAGAGTAGCCGCTGAATAGGGTCCCACCAGAGGCAGGCGATGCTACCTGCAGGGGAGAGAGAGAGGGCGGGGTTAGGTACAGCCCTACACCGGCATAGCTGGACTGAACGAGGACCAGCTGAGCCCCAAAGTAAAAATGTATCTTTGTTGTGCGAAAGGTCATCCAACCCTTTATCACAGATCACTGAGAAGACAGAGCACATCCATCCCTCAGAGTTGTAAGGTAATGATCTCTGACGCACATCAAACTACTTTGCAGACAAAGATGTTTAAAGAAATTTTTCTTCATTCTGTATCAAAAAAATGACACGATAGCTATATGTGAGGGGTTAGTTCAGAAAAAGCTTTTGAAGGAAAAAAACAAAGCTAACACTATTTAATGAGAAAAGACAGTGAAGATTACTGTGGTCAACTTAGGTAATCTAAAAATCTAGATTATTCCAGGTCTTCGGGACCTTGCAGGTGTTTTACCTCATGATGCATGTTTAAGAAAATTAAATTGAGGGTCTCAGAAAAAAAATGCTCTGTAGGTGTACCACACAATTATGCCAGAGAATTTAGGTTAAAAAAATCCAAACTTCACATTTCACATTCTCTATTGGGTGAACTTATCAGATTCAATATCCTTGGGAAATCTTTCTTTCTACAGATTTCTCTCTCAACAGATTTCTCTCTTCATATTCTACTGATTACTGCTTGCCTAGAAAAAATTATTAACAAACTTAAAAACAGAGCCAGTCATACAAGTTAATAATATTTTTGGTGGTTATAGAGAAAACTGATGAAGTCATATTCAAAAGCAAACAACAGAAACTAGTTTCTCACAGAAACTTAAGGTAAGTGAAAAAAGAAGTGTTCTGCAAAACTTGCTTCAGGGAACAGTTAGGCATAAATTTAATCCTGTGCCCCATACACTTCAGCTAGAGGCCTGACAGCAGATAAACATGGGCCTTCGCTATAAACACTACTAAGTAGTTACCAGAACCCAGCCTGTCCTTAGCAACACAGAGAATACTTGGGAGCCTGGGGATCATGAGACCATTAGTCATAAACACAAGTGGTTTCCTTAGGGGCTGTGCTTTCCTGCCCAAGTACATTCTAACTTGCTATTCTTCTCCTCTCTCCTCTTTGCTCTACAAGGTCCCTGATTTGACACACTCGATTTCACCCAAATAGATTAGCTAGGAAGCACAGAGTACCTTTAACTCGTTATACTTAAAACACTGTTTTCATAAATAAGTTATTCATTAATTCTTTGAACAAATCCCCAATTCTTCAATCTAAACCAAACGGTGTCAAAACTTCTAATTTGTTACCCATACAGCCAACTGAATTTTAAAACCCTTCCATGGAACCTGGCCAACTCACTGTACTGTAAAAATAATAAAATTCCATCCGTGCTTCCCCCTCAGTCCCTAACCAAGCAGAGGCAGAACCAGCCCAGACATTTCTCCTAATTGTATTGCTCCACCAGGTCTTGTTCAGTATCCTAGAAACTGACAAATTAAAAAAAATTCTTCTAAAGATCTCACCATTTACAAGAAATTTTCAAAGACCCTCTGAAAATAATTTAAACAGGCAAACAAAATAGAAAGTATTATCCACATGAGTAATCTGGAAGGGATTTTGACGACATGAAACCCAGCCCAACACCCGATCTTCAGTTCGCTTTCAGTCCTTTAGATCTAAATCCCACATCTGGCCAATCAAACTGAAACTGACAGGTCACAGGAGCTGATCATTCATGAAGCCGCAGAGCTGAGAACTGAATCTGGATGCCCAAATTAGGTGAAAAACCTGTGGGTGATCACACAGCCTACCTTCATGGCCTTTGAGGGTGGTAATGACTGAACAGGAGTTCTGTTCCAGCTTCAGCAGGGTGATCTGTCCAGAATAATCGCCAACAAAAGCATACTGAGTATCAAAATCGTATCTGTGGAGAAGCAGTCAAGGATATATAACACAATCCATCTAAAAGTTATAAAACAGAAAAAATGTGCATTTTAAAGACATAAGCACAAAACTATGAGACAGGAAGTACCCAACTGAAATTCAGGCAATATGTACAAATTTAAGAAAACAAGCTTTCAAGTTGGAAATTTTCTTGGGAAAGTTAACATTCATTCATTCAACAAGAATTCATGGAGTACCTAGGACTATTCTAATCAATGCCCTAGGAATTAGCAGTAAAAAAGGTTAAGAGCTGACAGAGAAGTCAGACATGAAAACAAGTAGTTATAATCAAATTATAATAAAGTATAAAAAGGTAAAATACTCAATAATGAAAACAGCAAGAAAGAACTGGAACAAAATGGCTGTTTATGAATTATCTCTGGAAATAATATAAAACCGATAGCAAATACGAACACCTATCTTTCTTTGGCCTGGATGATGCAGCTTTAAATGAAAAGCATGGTTTATTTTAAATTGCCATGGAGAGTTTAATCATCCAAAAGGCAGTTATTTGGGGTAGTGGTAAATTTAAATTTTAAACTAACTATTGATAACAACTCATTACTTTCTCAGTCACTTAATGGCCATAGACATTTGTGGCCAATCTGCAGTTTAGACACATCAGGATAACCATTGCTTTAATTCCAAAACAAAGGTCAAAAGAAACATCACAGGCTGGGTCATGATTCTGTGATTCTGTGCCCTTTTCTATCAATCCATATGTAAAGCCTAATACATAACAGAAAGACTTATTTAGCAAATATCTGAATGTTTTTCCCTTATTTGATTCTGAAGTGTATGGTACTGCTTTAATGCTTATTTTAAATATCTCATGCTGTGCATTCATTTGTAGCAAACATTTTTTTTATAGAGGCTTTCAATGGAAAAAAAAAAAAAAAGAATTTGCTACGCCAGACATCCAACTCTGAAAAAGAAACTACTATGGGGTATTTGCCTGTTGTTGACAGCCTTAATCTTGCTGTCACTAAGATAGCTACCACGGGGAGCCCTAAGCAAGGGCAAATTCTCCATGAAACAAATTCCATACACAGGTTAAAAAACTGTGAAAGCAGCAATTCATTAACATTCCGGGGATCCTGAGGCAACTCTGAGAATATGGAAAGGATTATGAACCTTCTCCATACACATTCACACAAACTGTAAAACTCCTGTAAGCCCATTTATGGACTCCAGGGTCACAAATCCTTATTCTATTCTCTTTCAGGGTCTGCCAATAACCAAATAAAAGATAGATTCCTTTTGGTCTTTCTTTATTCAACAGACAAGTCTTTTCTTTCACCTTAAAATGCAAAGGAACGAGGGGGTGGGGTTTGCATTAATGAGGTTTAGGTTTCTAAGATATTGTATTAAAAATAGATTGTACCTCCCAATAAGAACAGTAATTCACCTAATTATTATTTTTAATACACCAATTTTATACCAAAGAAAAGCAGATACAGGAAGTCTTGCATTTCATGTGAAATACACAGGCATCCCTCAGTCTTTGGATCTCAACTGACAGTTTATGATCATCCTCAAAGCCAAGCCAACCACTGAGCCGAGGAGGTGCTAGGCAGGAGAAGGTCCAGCCCTTGGAAGGATACTGTAAGCACGAAGCCCAGGAAGTGAAGAAGTGTCTCCCCAGCATGTTCCCGCTGCGTGTGCACATCCAGCTGACACACTTGTCGTGGCCGGTGCTGATCACCCACTCGGCGGCCAGGCTGAAGATGATGGCGGACACCCGGTTCTGATGAGCTGCGGGGACAGAAAGGGAAGTCTGCGCCCTGCACGAAGAAATGGGACCTTCCGAATCAAGACTGAGCCTCACCTTCTCCAGCTGCTTGACCTGGAGACTCACGGTCTGAACAGTCGTACCACGGAAACGCCTGTCCCCTGTGAGCAGCTTTCAGATAACCTGCCCTACCCCACGTCACCACCACAGGCTTCCCGGCCGCCCTGTCTCCCTACCTGGTGGACAATCAGAAGCTGCAGGTCACTAAAGACTGATGCTCAAGGGGGATTCCAATAACTGATCAAAGACCAGGCCTTTTTTTTTTTTTTGCTATACTTGAGAGAACATTTTTACTGTGCTCTTACTATCAATACGTTCCATATGGAAAGCAGTAGTCTTTTCTTAAAGGAGCAATGTTTTTTTATAGTCTATCACTTTAGTACTTTGACCTTTTAGAAAACACTGGCATTGTAAGGGTGCTTGGGTGGCTCAGTCGGTTAAACAACGGACTCCTGGTCTTGGCTCAGGTTGTGATCTCAAGGTCGTGAGATGGAGCCCGGGCTGGGGAAGTGAGAAGTCCTCTTCTCTCCCTCTGCCCCCTCCCACCCTGCTCGCACATCGCTCTCTCCAAAATAAATACATAAATCTTAAAAGAAAACACTGGCATTGTAAACAAGAGAACTTCAATTTTCTGAAATTAAAAAAAATAGTGTAAGCATTTTGTTTCTGGAACAATTTGTGTGTAACTTTTTATTATTTATAAAGACAAAGTATTTGTAGAGTTCTGTATTCCAAAATAATAGCTGAGAATGAGGAAGGTATTCTATTACCTAACTCCTGAAATGTCTGCATTTGCAGGCTGACTGCAAGCCACACGAGGACCTAGTCTACTTCATCTAGTACAGGACCTGGCATGCAACAGGCGTTTAATAAACACCAGTCTGATGAATGAAGTCAGAGGCTAGGCAGAGAAGCTTCTGACCTTGCTCTCAGCTGTATAGGTTGCTTTGGAAGAACCCAGGGACTCTTTCTTATAAATTAATTAGAAAATACTACAACTCTGTAGGTATATGGGTAAAATCATGAACAGACATTCACCAAACATAACAAATGATCGACATTAAGCAAAGCTTAAATAATTTATAAATTGACTATTTTGACTATCAAACAGGCAAAAAACATTTGTAAGAGCAATGTTGGACAGACTGGATGACCAAATACCCTCAACCACCACTCATGGGACTGTAAAAATTCACAGTAATGCTGGGAAGAAGTTTGTAAAATAAATCTAGAGCATTAAAAAACTTTTTAATGTTCGACCCAGTTACGCCACTTTTAGGAATTTCTCTTACACAGAAGCAACCAGGGTTACAGGATTAGAATCAGAGTCAAGGACACGTACACACATATGTATGTATATATGAAATATACACTCACAGATATATATACATTGTCATATATGTTAGTGTGTGTTACCAAAAAATGGAAGCAGCACATATGCTCAAAAATAAAATGGTTAAATTACATCTGATAATGCACCCAATGGAATAGTATACAAAAATTTAAACATTGATAAGCAGGAAAAGGATGGTAAATAACTGAAGAGTTGGCAGCATCCTATATAACTGGGGGAAACATATCCACAAAGTTAATGTGAAGACCTAATTTTGATCATGAGACAGTGTTCTCATTTTGTGTGTGTCTACCTACATGCATGTGTATGCAAGTACGTGTGTGTATTATAATTACCTGGGTAGGTCTTGATAAAGTTCATTTTATTAAAATCTTCAGAAACGTGAAATTCCTAAAAGTAAACACATGCAATAAGAAAACAGTCACGGTTTTAAAAACAGGAACTTAACTTTCAAAACAAAGTAAAATCCAAGACTAGCTATCACCAGACGAGGACCTTGAGATTAGCTATAAAATAATAATATGGACCCTCAGTTTGTTTTTCAGACTCCACAGTCACTCAAGGGAGACCTGGGTGTTATACGCAAACAATGAATCATGGAACACTACATCAAAAACTAATGATGTAATGTATGGTGATTAACACAATAATTAAAAAAAATAAATGAAGGGCTAAAAAAAAGAGTAATATGGAATGGCTTCTTTCATCAGACTTGTCCTCAGGCCACGATTTCTTCTGGGGACCAGACCGAATAAAGTTGCTGCAGACCAGCACAGCATTTTTGCTCAGTTCTTCCTCCACAAGCCCAAGCTTTGTAGTCCCTTTCCTTCTACTATAAAGGAGGGATCTTGTTAATTTTGCTCTCTTGGTTACACTGAGTATTCCTCAAGATGATACACATAAAGCAAAACTGCAAAGACCCTGTTACAAATAGGGTTCTCAGCTACAGTGAAAATAAGGCATTGGGAATCTCAGCAATGTAAGGGCGAAAATATACATATGTCATATAGAACACACACAAAAAAGGGAAATTTACAGATTGTGAGTGGTTTGCTTCTTTTAATATTCTTGTATTTACAAAATTTTTATAGACTATGTAATACTTTTAAGTAGGAAAAAATAAAAGTATATGCTTTTTAATGAAAAAATCAGCTTCAGCATAAAACCAAGAAGACAAAACTCTAAAGAAAACGCACTAAGAATTCTATTGATCAATGCTAACTGGTAAGTTCTTAAGGCCTGAGTAACATGGACATTATGAATTGTTAAACACACACACACACACACACACACACACACAGGAATACTGATTCCTTGCTCTCCAACCTGGTATTGCATAGTACAAATATGTATCAGTATATATGTGTATATATATATGTATTAATATATATTGACTGTGTGTGTATATATATATACACATATATACATATTGGGGACAGTATAAATGTATTAGTATATATATCATTGTATATATACTGATCTGTTTTGGGTGGAAAATCAAAGATCAATTGCTGACGAACGATACACCGGATTTACATTGCCCCTTTGCACTGAAGAGCTATGAATTTTTATATGCTGTCCTATAATCACAGAGTCTACCCTTGACTCGGGAGCCACAAGTAGGGTCCCTAGAGAAATAAAGTGTGCAACCACTGGACAAACTGCTTCTTGGCTTCTGGTTATATATGTGCATGCACATCACCATGACATTCCCATAAAATTTCCAGAAGGAGAAAGACGAGAACACTTGCATCTACTACTACCACGGTATTTATAGCAGTCCCAGGCTGATGGCAAAGAGCTGGGCGAGCCCAACCCTGCATCTGTCACCATCCGCCTACTGCTGAGTGAACTGCTTGGGCACAGAGCCTATCCTTTCCACTGCCTTTTTCCTTCCTGGCACTTAAACACACTCAAGGCTTCTTAGCCTTTAACTTCAGAAACAAAACAAGCAGAAAACACAACTCTTTTAGCAGTTCTACGACTTTCCTCAGCTCCTTCTCTAAAGATCAGCCCACACTGACGACCCACTGCACACACGCCACCATCACGGCAGGAAAAGGGCTTCCCTCGCTTAGCACCAGCTGCTAAGTGCCGCTCCCAAGGTCATTTTCCAGGCCTGACCTCATCCTCTCCCTGCTGCCCCTGACACTGCACCTGACACTGTGACTCACCCCCACGTGAAACTCACTGCCTCTCCGGCTTCCGTGGCCCAGCGTCCTGGCTGGCTCTCCTCCCACTCTGCCCATTCTGCCTCCGTCTCCCCCATGGGCTCCCAGTCTCTGACTTTCCCTTAAATACTGATATTCCTAGGGAGGGTAACCTTGGCTCTCTGCTCCTCTCGGTCTATCTGCTCTCCCTAGTTGAGGCCAACCACTGCTGCAGTTTCCACGGACTTCTATATTCAGAGAACTCCCAACCCCTATTCCAGACCAAACCCTGAGGTTCAGGCCCATGTACCCAACTGTCAATATTGACCTCGTCACCTTTCCCTCTACATCACATCTTCTCTGTCTTAGAGCATAGCTGACTACTCACCACCACCATCCTGCTAAAACTCTAGAAGCCATCTTCACACCGTTCTCTACAAAACACCCACATCCAACTAGACATCAAGTCTGCTTCCCAGAAAGCTCTCAAAGCCAACACCTCTTCTCCAACACTACCCCAGCGTTTCACAGTGTCCCGCTGGGAGTCCTGAAACAGACTCTTAACTGGGACGCCTCAGTTTCAGCCTTGTCCCCCCAAACTCCACACACTGGCACATTAAGCTCACAAAAACAGAAACCCAACCACTCTGTCGTCCCCGCTTAATGCTCTTCAATGGCTCCCCCCTAATGCACTTGACCCTAAGGTTCACTGTTCAGAGAGGTCACTGACCTCTCTTGTTGACCCATGAGCTGGGCAGTGGCAGTCAGCCGTCAAGAGGCTCCTCAACCCTTCCCCGTCTTTGGTATGTGTGTCCCACTTGCCTTCCCTGTTCCAGAGGCTGTCCCAAGCACATAGCCTTGACAGTGATGTGGTGTTGGGGCCATCTGGACGATATACATGACTGAACCCAGCTAAGGCCTCTATATAAACTTTTAAGACTCTGGTGGGTGGGGGCAGAGATTTACTCATCTTGCAGCCACTCAAGACAAACTTCATATATAAGCTCCCTTGCTCATTAAACCTCCCACTCAGCAATCTGGAGTGGACTGCCTCTTTCTTCGGTCTCTCCCTGCCCTCCGAGTTTGGGGACTGGTTTCAGATTTCACCTGGGAAGCTCCCAAGGTTGTGAGCCAACATTCACCTGGAAGACTTGCTAAAATACTGACTCCCAGACCCCCCACCGAGGGATTCTGAAGCTGTGGGTCTGGTGTGGAACCAGAGAACATGTATCCCATTTAGTTCCCTAAATGATGCGTAGGACTATGTAAGTTGGGGTAACTTGCTTACAGGATATAGTCAGCTCCTTAACACACACAGAAGGATCATGATTTCCCCTTCTCCCTGGTGGGCTTCCCCACTAACCCCACTCCTAAATGCTGTTATTCAGGACACAGGCCCGGGCCCTGTCTCCTCTCATTCATGTGAATGGCTGTAAACACAACCATTCTTACAGCTTAACAAATACCCTACATGCTGATGACCCCCCCTGCCCAGGCTCCCACTGGGCCGTGGACTTGTGTATCCAATGCTGACTTCCCACGGCCACTGGTTAGCCCCCTGGTCTCTCAAGTGTACAGTTAGTTGGTTGGTCCCTTGTTGTCCCCTTTCCTTCCAAATGCCCCTTCCCCACACATTCCCAAGTCTTCCTCCTCTCAGTAAATGATACCACTGTGCACCCAGTTACTCAAGCCAGAAAGCTGGCCATCACCCAACTTCTTCTTCTTCCTCCCCTCCGCACGCCCAACCTTTCCCCAATGCACCTCACCAATCAATCTGCTTTTGTCCACTCTCGCTATCACCACCCTTTCATCCAGGTGGCCACAATAGCCTGACTATCCAGCTTCCACTCCCGCTTCTCCCTCCCCCATAATGATCCATTCTGCACCGAGCACTGGCCAGAGGGATCTTTTAAAGGTGTAAATTCTATCATGTCACTCGCCTGTTGAAAACCCTGTAAGAGCTTCCCACAGCGTCTACAACTAAACTTAAAACACTACCCAGACCTTCCATGCCCGGCATGACCTGGCTCCAGCCTGCATCTCTCCTCACCCCTCGGCCCCTCCCCGGCGTTCAGCACCATCCAGCATGATAACCTCCACCGAAGCCTCAAACACACAGAGATGTTCCCACCTCGAGTCTTCACGTGGACATTCACTTCTGGAAAACCTACTCTGGTTCTGCTTGGCCGACTCCTTCCCACCCTCCAGGTCTTAGCTGAAATGTCATGGAGCAGCCCTCCCGATAACCCTGTTCAGTGGGGCCGCAAACCCCTCTGGATGGTCTTGCTCACTGCACCTGTTCACGTCTCCACAGCGCTTACCACAACTTGCAACTTGATGCTTATTTACCTGTGTATTATCTGAACTTCCCGCTAGACCATAAGCACCCCCCAAGCCCACCAGCCCAGCAGGACCGCATCTACTTTCTTCTCCATTGGCACTCTGCTCAACACATAGAGCTGAAGACCGATTCAAATGCAAGGCGTTCCGTGACCCACTCCCGCTGCCTCTTCAGCTGTGGGTGTGTGATGCGCTTCACTGCTGTTCCCTGCACACAGCCCCCCGCCTCCTCGGCGTCTGGAGGTCCTTCTCCACCTGCCCCACCCGGAGAGCTCCTTGCCATCCTCTAGGACTTGGCACGTTAGTAAGCCTGCGCGAGCCCTCTCCAGATGCTCTGCCTGGAGGACCGTGTGCACACTCACAGCAATTTCTGCCCTCTGTGGGGCTGTACTTACTACGTCATCTTACACTTACTGGACTCCCACTAGCGAAGTCTCATTCTTACTGTTTCTATTCTGTAAAGCAGTGCTACTCGGTGTGGTCTGCAGATGGCTGGTCCCGATGAGAAGGGGAAATAGGCAGTGAGTGTTCAGAAACCTTTACAGCAATTTCATATTGTTATGACACCCAAGGATGAAATCTGTGGACTTTCTCATCCAACAATGTAGTATCAAAAATATCAATCCAGCAAGCTAAACCCAAAGCAAACAGAAGGAAGAAAATAATAAAATTAGAGTTGAAATAAATAAGCACAGAATAGGAAAAACAAAAGAAAAAAACCAATGAAACCAAAACTGGTTCTTTGAAAAGATGGATGCAACTGAAATGCTGGAGTGACAAACAGCGCGAGGACTCAAACCGCTAACTTCAGGAATGACGGGAGACCGGACTCCCGACCTTACAGAAACACAAAGGGTCGTGAAGGGCTACTAAGCCCATATCACAGTATACCACTCCAGCACAGAAAGGAACGAGGTGCTAATTCAAGCTACAACATGGATGAACCTTGGAAACGTCATGCTAAGTGAAAGAAGCCAGACATAAAAGGCAACACACATTATGTGATTCTATTCACATAAAATGTCTAAAATAGGCAAATCTCTGGGCTCGGAAAGTAGATTAGTGATTGCCAGGAGTTGGGAGAAGGGGGAGTGAGGGCTGATTGCTAATGGGTATGGGTTTCTTGGGGGAGGGGGGGTGATGATAATGTTCTGGAATTAGAGAATGTTAATGTTTGTATAATCTGTGAATATACTACAAACCCAGTGAATTGCATTACCTTAAAATGGTGAATTTTATGTGAATTACATCTCCATTAAGAAAACATACATATTCACACACCCACACAATTAGACCCACAAAAATACCTACCAATCTGTAATAAACTGAACTTTTAAATATCTGGTCCTTCACCAGAGTTAGTTTGAGAAGCACTGCCTTAAAGAGTTATAGGAGTTGTTGGCTGAATGACTAGTCACTGACCTTGTTCTCCTTCCCCCTCCATTGTTACTTACACTTACACATATACACACACATACACAACGTGCGCACGCGAACACCCACAGGCTCTCCACTGTGCCCTCCCTGCCCCAGCTAACCCCTCATGGTTCAAGGACGAGGCTGCTGCAGACCATATATTCACTGTATGAAGGCTGAACACCAAACCATCAATCATGAAAGCATTCTGAGCTCCATGACTGGTTTAAAAATAAGCCCAAATTAAAATTAATCTATTTTTAGGCCTAATGCCTATACTGAATTAAACATATTTTATGCCAATCAGGCATTCACTTTTCTTTATTTAAACTGTCCAACAGGCATGAACACAGGGTGGTCAATATAACGAATACACTCTGAAAACTACCTACCATTACGGCTCCATTATCCTGGCCCACAAATATCCGTCTGCTATCATGATGGTAAGCCATAGCAGAGCAGGGAGCTGCCAGAAAGACAAAGACCATATTACAAGCAAACCTAAGCATTCTAAGTCATCGTTCAAAATACATTATTATACAATTTAAGTTTAAAAAAGAGGGCAAGAATGTTTTTTAGAAAATAATGATGTAATTAACAAGTCAGGAAACGACAGATGTTGGTGGGGATGCGGAGAAAGGGGAACCCTCCTACACTCTTGGTGGGAATGCAAGCTAGTGCAGCCACTCTGGAAAACAGCATGGAGGTTCCTCAAAAAGTTGAAAATAGAGCTACCCTACGACCCAGCAACTGCACTACTGGGTATTTACCCCAAAGATACAAATGTAGTGATCCGAAGGGGCACCTGCACCCCAACGTTTATAGCAGCAATGCCCACAATAGCCAAACTATGGAAAGAGCCAAGATGTCCATCAACAGATGAACGGATAAAGAAGGTGTGGTGTATATATATACATACACACACAATGCAATATTATGCAGCCATCAAAAAACCCGAAATCTTGCCATTTGCAATGACGTGGATGGAACTAGAGGGTGTTATTCTAAGCGAAATAAGTCAATCAGAGAAAGACATGTATCATATGACCTCACTGATATGAGGAATTCTTAATCTTAGGAA
>NC_138371.1:12793510-12819304 GCF_054177405.1 Leptonychotes weddellii | reverse complement strand
GGTGATGGGTATTAAAGAGGGCACGTTCTGCATGGAGCACTGGGTGTTCTACGCAAACAATGAATCATGGAACACTACATCAAAAACTAATGATGTAATGTATGGTGATTAACATAACATAATAAAATTTTAAAAAATAATGATGTAAATGGAAAATGTTACTGACGTTCTTTCTTTTAGTTTAAAATTCCAATTCAAAAAACGTTCTACATTATTTTTATGACTTTGAGGGAAGCAAGCCAGCATGAAGTCTCATCTGGTTGAAACTCCTACCTGTAGGCTGCAGAGCACGGGGGCCAGTGCTTAGAATGAGTAATCTGTTACCCAAACTCAGGAGGCCATCCTGCCCCGACTCCTCTTCCCCCTCACAGGTAACAGAGTGGCTGGAATCTGTAGAAAAGGAGTTCCCAGCACCAGAATTCCCATTGGACCGTACATGCGAGCAAAGCTAGGAAAGCCACTTTGGGATTACGTGTTCTCTTCCAATGGTGAGGAAAGGCTCCCTTTCCCATGACATACACAACCTCAGTTTGTAGTAAGCAGAGTTGTGAGGTGTATACACGCATGTTTCTTTGTCCACAGCAGTATTATGTGTCTGGAATAGTACCTGCTTCCTCTCGTGTTCATATCCCCTTCCAGGTTCTACCTGTCTTTCTTCCAGAAAGCTTGGGCCAGAGTTTCAGAAAGGAGAAACTCTAGATCATCTCCTTCTGCTAAAAATTAGAATTAAAGTGATTTGGAAAATGGAACATGTGGAAAAAGAAATATTTGGGTTCATTTCAGCCTAAAGAAGTTTGACTATGGGAGAACCACAACAAGGGAATACATACTATGAAACAAACAAACTCGAGTTTACTTTAAGGTAACACTTCTTCTAAAAAAGTAAAAGAAAAAAATCTCATAAATGCCGTTACCATTTGAAAACAGTTTAAAGTTTTCTCTCTACAAAGGGCTGATATCTTCCACTGAAGGACGAAAGTAAACTAATGCTGGACCGCACCTGAAGGCAAAGACACAGCGAGCTGCGTGATCAGGTTACGGAAAGAGGTTTTTCTCGGGTGCATTCAGAGAACTACCCCGCTGGTAGGGAGGTGCTGCAGGGTCTGCACACAAAACAATCACACGTGACTGAAGCCTGGACCCCTCACCCACCACACTGAAGTGGGAGACTATAAAGAATGATCGAGGGGCGTCTGGGTGGCTCAGGCGGTTGAGCATCCGACTGTTGACTTCGGCTCAGGTCATGATCTCAGATCGTGAGATCAAGCCCTGCGGCAGGCTCTGCGCTGGGTGTGGAGCCTGCTTAAGATTCTCTCTCTCCCTCTCCCTCTGCCTCTCTTTCTCTCTCTCTAAAAAAGAATGATCGAGTTTAAGAATTATAATCACAAAGGTGTATGTATCTTCTTCGTATAAAGTACTCTTCAATAACCATCATAAAATTATCTTTGGCAAATCAAACATGCGTTGGTGATTTCTGATTCATCGTCACCATTTTTGCTTACTTTTAGGTTGGTACAAAAATCTTAATGCTTTAGTTTTCAGCTTCTTTTCAATTCTTTTTATGTCCAACCCTGTAACAAACTATCCATAAATATGTAACATGCTCTCGTGTAAAATTTACAACGTGCTGAGTAGTTTTATGAGGCTAGAGAATTCCCACATTTAAAAAAGAGAAAAAAAAAAAAGCTTCCCTAATTTATTTACTCTGTATGTAAAGATGTCCTGGGTTTTTTTTCCTAGAAAGGAGGCTTCTAACGAGATAAGCAGTATTAATTAAAAAAAAAAATTGGATATTCATAGTTTTATAAACACGTAAAACACAAATCATCTTTCAAATCAGCGGCCTTTTAAAAAGGCATCATCGCAATCCAAAATCATATGCTTCAAACTCGAGTTTTGTAAATAAAGGTATTTCTGTTTTTTTGGAATACAGCCAGGCTGCTTCACTTATGTATTGTTTATGGTTGCTTTCGCGCTGCGACAGCGGAGTTGAGTGGCTGCCACAGAGACTGTTTGGCCCACAACGTCTAGATATTTACAGGCTGGCCCTTTGCAGAGAACACTAGTGGGCAGCACAGTTCTGGAATCCAATGGGCATGGACCGAATTCCCACCACAAGCAACTGACTCAACCCCTCTGCCATTAGTTTTCTCACTTACCAAATGGTGAAAAAATCATCTACCTTGTACAGCTGTGTGATTTCATAAAGTGGTATTACCAAAAAATAGGCATGAGTCACAGAGTAGATTACAGAAACTAGGAGTTACCATTCTTCTTCAGCTAAAGCAGATTCTGAAAGTTATTTTTGTTACGTGAGGCAAAGTTATGAAACAACTGGATCGCACAGAGCAATACACTAAGGTCTGGCTTATTGATCACTCTGTTAGGTCACAAGGAAAAGTTAAAACTGGTGGACAGTCACTAAAATGTCCTCAACTGGATAATCTGTAGACAGTTTTTAGAACAAGACACTTCTCATATTTTGAATTCGGTTTTCAATTAAAAGTCATTGTAGAGCAGTCATTTCTCATAATTTCATTCATTCTGTTCTCTGCAGGCAGTGTTCTTACAGTCTCCTCAGTGGTGTAGTTCCAGACAGAACTGTAAGGCACAGTAAAGAAGCATCTGGAAGCAACAAGTTGAGTATGTCTAGGTGCAAACACGTGGGTGTCGGCCACCCACAACGATGCTATGCCTGTTCTTTCCAGTTGTTGCCGGTCCTTCCAGACACAGCCTTCCGGGAACTGCTTCCAGGGGGTACGTTTAAGCCAAGTTAGCAACTGCTAGGGAGGGCAACTGAGAGCCAAAGCCACGAGCTCAAGACCTAAAAGCCAAGGAAGAGTGCACACTTCTGCTAAATTTGAGGAGAGAAAGTCCACAGCTGTACTAACTCTCTGGGCTAAATACAAACTGAGGAGTAGATAAACTAAAAATAGGACAAAATCCATCTCAGTCTCTATTCCAGGGAGCAGGAACTCCAAGGTTGAGGATGCAAGGACGTGAAGCTATGCCCGAAACGTGAGGTGTGGAGGAATGGAGGGGAAGGAAGAAGAAGAGCAACAGCGTGAACAAGACTGTCCACAAAGATGACAAAACACCCCCCCAGCACTAGCAGGACTTCCTCAGGCCGCTGCTACTTCTAGCGGGGAGACCCATCCCTGGGCCACCGGAAGTAAGGAATCATCCATCTGAGAGATGCTCTGCCCTGCTCCGAAACAACCAAAGTTTGATTTGAAAATTTATTCAGCGGGCTCTCTGAGTACACAGACTAAGACACCAGGTCGTCGTCACTGAGAGTGAGTAAGCAAGGTTATGCGCCCCATCTGCACGGACGCGGGCAGCAGGAGGGGCTACTGCCTGGCACCAAATGTCATGGGTAGGTTTTCAGGGAGGCTTCTCAGAGGGTACATGCTGTAGAACCGTATGGCTCCTTTTGTAATAGTTATCTTCACAGCAGTAGTCCACAGAGTCTTCATGTTCGTTGCTTAACCACCAAGACAGGCAAGGTGAGCAGCCTGCACAAGCTGTCCGGGGAAGGCAGGAAAAATCCAGCTCCTGATTGACTCCTAAATTTTTCTGAATGTGATCACAGGATCCGAACAGTGCACGCACACTGGAACAGACGTACGAAGGAGAAAGCGCCAGCCGAGAAAGGAGGCACTCAGAAGAATGACCCAGACTGACTACTCAGAATATGCTGAAAAATTGGCTGTTCTGGGTTTGTAACACACTCTACTGCCTCTGGACTAACTCTTGAGAAGGCTGGGAACGCTGTCAACAGTGTCTACAACGACCAGCAAGAGTTCTTCCTCGGAGGACCTGACCATGGTCTTCAGAAGGAACAAAGCATCAGGCAGGCCCCAGCGCCTCTTTTCTCTCTTTCTTCTCAGGGGTCCTCTGAATACTGAAACCCTTAGTTGAGGAAAATTCCTCATTAAGGACCAACACCACACGAGGGAGTGAGCAGAGCTATGGTGCCTTCCATGTGGCTATTTGGGGTAGCAGGACCCAACCCCAGGGTGGGCCCGGGGGGCATCCAGGCCTCCGTCCAGGGCTTTCTTTTCAAGAGAGGAGGAGGAGAAGGGGGGGCAGGGACAGATGGGGGGGCTGTCACATCTGCACGGAGGGCTGGAACTTATAATTTAGGTCACTGCCTCCCAGGGTTCTTTTAAAATCTCAATGCAAAAGCTTTATCTTCTAGATTTATTTTGTGAACATATTTAACTATTGAGAAAATTCTCTATGTAGAACGCGTTATACTTTGGACCCAATCTCTCAGTAGTACCCGGAAGTTTGTGAAAAGGTTGGGCAGAAGGCTGGTTATGAGGGCATGGGAGTACAGGGCTCTTTTTTAGTGTCAGCCTCAGCCACCACCAAGTACACAGTCATTATGAATACAGGTTGGCAAAATAAAAACAAAGGAAAACCTGGGGGCAGTGAGGCACGCCCCTCCCCCTGCCTCTTCCTTTTTTTTTCAGTTTTGCTCAAGTCAGCTTCAGTTAAGCCAGCAGACCTGACTTCCTTTGCCAAAGAAAAGTTTTCCTGCAGTTTAGCACAGCCTGTTGGAGTATTAGGCAACTAAGAAACCCATTTTGAAATATAGTAGCACACTTTTAGAAAAAATATTTTATTAATTTATTTACTGGGGGGCAGGGCAGAGGGAGAGAGAGAATCTCAAGCAGACTCCCCGCTGAGCATGGAGCCCCATTTGGGCTCGATCGCACAACTCTGAGATCAGGACCTGAGCCGAAATCAAGTCAGACAATTAACTGACAGGCACCCAGATGCCCCTCTAGTAGCACTTTTTAATCAGGCATTTTGAAATTTGAATCACCAAAGGCATTAGACATACGCCCCTCAAGTGGAACAGTTCAGCTACTCACAGGCCATGGTGTGGTAAATGCTGGGCCAGTACTGCCCACTGTCTCTTTTCAGCCATACTCGGATGGTTCTGTGGAGAAAAGAAAAGAATGAAAGAGTAGTCTTTAGCAATTTCATCTTATTTGTGCTCCAGGGAAACGTAACTATTTACTTTATTTTCAATCCCATTTCCCAACTGACCTTATAACATTAATCAATTGGACAAACTGGAGAAATACAGCAGCGCCCACAAGCACAGCACACAGTACGTTCCATACAGGCCGGGCACACGTGTGGACACACACATCCCATATCTAGCTACAAATCTATGACCATTTATGGCAAGTTATGTGGTAGCTATGAGTCAGAATTTCAAATAATTTTAAAAATATGGAAAATCTTATTATATAAAGATATACAAAGAAAACTGCTGCTTTCCTTAATAAAAAACAAACTATGCAAACTTGGTCGCCTGCCATCTGAGCCGAACGAGGGAAGCAGAAGACACCAACGGGAAGACAATGCTTCTGGAGAACCGGGAGAGATGTGCGTAGAAAGCAGCGCCCACACCGCTGCTGGCTCCCGATAATTCCCGGCCTTCCTGCCCCCGGGAGGAAATCATCCCACGCCAGGTCTCCAGGCCTCTCCTTTCATCAGAACCCACACGGGGAGATGAGGAAATCCTGCACACAGGCAGGAAAATGGCAAATGACCAAAATAGCCAAAGTTTCATATGCTGGCTTATCATGTCCGGAGAACAATAAGGAACACTGGGGCTCTTCCTCCTCTGCTCGCAGAAGCTCCTCACAGCTCCGGGCCCCTTCCTCCTCCGAATGCCGGGGACACTCCCTGCCTCTCCCCGCACAGGCTCACTCTGCCCCTGCGCTGCGTCCCAACCATCCCACTGCCCCTTCCTGTCAGCTCTGTCACAGTCACGGTAGGATTTCTACCAGCAACGCGGATCCTGGCACACGGCTGGCACTGATCAAATGTCTGCACCTTAAACTAAAATACGTAAGACTAAATGTTGACACTATGTGTCTCCATTTTGTTTGACATTCAAGACAAGTGTGACTAGTCTATGAGGATAAAAATCAGAATGGTGGTGCTTCTGGGGGGAGGAAGACAGAATGTAAAGGGATATGCTGGAGCTTTCGGGGTAATGATAAGGCTCTGGGGAGTTGGTTTCATGAGTACCCGCATTCGTCAGGAGTTGCCCAACTGTAATTCAGATCCATACAGATTACTGTATATAATTAGCCTGCAATAAAGAAAGACTAGATGTTGACCTTCATTCATCCAAATAAGTAAGAGGACCTAGCAGCACAGTGGGCAAATTACTACTTTGTATATGAACTGGATACAGGCCTCAGAGTAGGAGAATCCATGTGTACAACACGCCATCTTCCAGCCGCTGCTGATTGGTCACAACTGAGCCTTTGCCAACTTTCTCCACATCCCACCCCTGATCACAACCGGCTAGACCAGAAATGGGCATCTGATCCTAGCTGGATCAATCAGCTCCTCCCTTGGGAAATCAGAAACAGAGAGAGAAAAATAGATCAGTATCTCTAATAGTTGAAATGGCTGCTTCCTGTCATATGTTTTCCAATTCAGACTGCAGAATGTTGCACATCGAAAAAGGGAAAGAATGAAGTCAACCTATTAAAAGAAGCAGAAGCAAGCTGAAGAGGGTCCAGGTGAGAGTCCCCTATGCCCAAGACGGAGCTATTTCCCTAGTCTGGGGTTCTGTGAGGCAGACACCACAGCATCCTTACCAGAAACACTCTCAATAGCTTAAGTCAGCCTGAGTTATTTTTGTTGCTGGCAATCAAGCAGGTACTAATACAGGACATCTGATGACACCAAGAATACCAAACAGTTTCTTCAGTTGAGCGTCATTAAACAAGCTCCTACGTGATGAGGTTCACAAGGCAAGATAAATAGGCAGACTTTCTTTCAAGGTACCTGTATTGTGACAGTAAGTTCTAAAAGTCTAAGTTCACATCCAAAATTAAACGAGAGAGGGAGAGCAGAATAAATCATGTAGGAAGGGACCTTTAATTTTTATAGTTTGTAATTCCACATCCTCGTGGACGCCCAGGCAGCTCAAAGGACGATTCCGTGGCACATGGTCTTCCCTCGTGGAAGAAGAGCAATACTCAGTAACAGAGAAGTTGGCCGTTGAGTGGGAAACCCTAAAGCTTATCTCTGCCATCCAATCGTCTAACCTCGAAAAGCCTAATTTTTATTTCATGAAGTTCAGAATGATATTTAAAACAGCCCCAGGTCAACATGGAAACTACCCAGACACCAGCATTTGGGAACACACAATTACTTCCTTTGGAGGACAAACATCAGTATTACAATTTGGTCTGCGCCCAGCTGACCTACTGCGCACCAGCTGCCATAGCAGCTGGAACTGGCAGGACTTAGATTATCTCACATGATGTTTCGTGTGAAAATCGATTACAGCCAGACTGAGAGAAGACCGTCCACGCTTGAGAATCGAGTTCCAAAACAGGCACTTGACCTTGATAGTCAGCTCTACCTCTCTGTATTCACATCTTCTATCTGGAATTCTGTCCCTTCTCCATTCAAGCCATGCTCTTTCCCTTCCTTCCACAACAATGCTGAAATCTCCCATTTCCAAGATTAAATCAAAACAACATTAAGTTTAACACCTAACTCCAGTACTACCAAGAACCTACGTATTAAACAAAGTTGTATAATTTCTACTAAGTAATATAAGACTTTGTTTTGTATTGTGTTTTGTTTTTTTTTTTAAGATTTTATTTATTTATTTGACAGAGACCACGAGAGAGGGAACACAAGCAGGGGGAGTGGGAGAGGGAGAAGCAGGCTTCCCTGCTTGTGTTTTTTTTTTTTTTTTAAGATTTTATTTATTTATTTGACAGAGAGAGACACAGTGAGAGAGGGAACACAAGCAGGGGGAGCGGGAGAGGGAGAAGCAGACTTCCCGCCGATGCGGGACTCGATCCCAGGACCCTGGGATCATGACCTGAGCCGAAGGCAGACGCTTAACGACTGAGCCACCCAGGCGCCCCTTGTATTGTGTTTAGAATGTGTCTCAATTGGGTAATAAATGGTTGTAAAAAAAGGCTTAAATTGGGCTGCTTATTAAAAAAAATCAACAAATTCAAGAGCTCAAAAAAATTTACTATTCAGTAAATTGGAAGTAAAATCTAAAGTTGAAAGCAACACAATAACACAGTTTAGTAACATTTACAGGACAAAACTACCAAAAACTCTAGCATGTTATTAACAGACCATATAATCACTGAGTGTCAAGATCAGATTGTTTTATTTCTACAAAAACCACAATATTTCCTGCCTAACTGAATGTCTCAGCCACTCTCTCTGAGTTAAATTAAAATATCACAGCTTAACTTTTCCTTTAATATTTTGACAAGTTTACACCCACTCACCTAAACTCATTTTATGCTTTGCTTGCTGCTTATTCTAGCCATTTTTTTATGGATGGGTTTTCTTTGAGATTCCAAGAGCATGCCAATCTGAAAAAAAAAGTCTTTCCTTAAAACCAAGACCTTAGAAACATGTTCACCTTTGCCAGGTTCTACTTTTAAGTTATTTTAAAACAACAGTCTGATATTTTCCCAAAAGGTACTTGGAAAGGAAATGTGTCATTTCTTTCAGAGGCTACATAAAATCTTTCCAGAGCTCTCCATGCTACCATCACCTATACCAATCTCCTCTTGCCCTCGTAGTTAGAGAAGCCTGGGCTTACATATAGCTGCAGTTATTTTCCGTGGGTAGGTGAGAGAAGGTATTTCTATGCAAGACGCTAATGCTATATACGCACCACCACTCTGGATGCCCACCACTACCATCACTTTATTTGTCTGCCATTCTTCAGCTAGGTGGATGATCCAGTTATTTTCCAGATAAAGGAGAAGCCGAAGTTGGACTGCATTTTTTTAAGTATTTCAGACTGCAACGTGTTTAAAGTGTATCGCTGCGCAGGGCTCAGCAAATGAACGATCGAAAACAGTAACAAAATGCCATTTCTAGGGCTCTCATAATTTTCTGGCAGCACTGTAAATCAGAACTAACTCTCTGGCAAGAATTTGTTTCACGTACCGAGAAAAACATTTCCTGCCTAATACGGCTGCTGCTACTAATATAATGACAACAACAAAGTGATTGAGGAATTCCACGCTTGGCAACTGATTCTGAGGAAATTATTTAATATGAAAAAAAAGAACTACACATTACAAAAAAGTTCCTATGAGCATTATTCAAAGGAGTAAAAATTGGGGGGAAATGTTAAATAATGAAATGGGTTAATGGCATATTAAATCAATAGCTCATGCAGTCATTACAAATAGTTCTGCAAATCATGGGTTCAGATAAGCTATTGAATTAGTATGCTTACGCAGTCATTATAAATAGTTGCAAAGACCATGAATCCATGAGAAAATGTTTATGAAATGTTAATGTTTTTGTAAACCGATGTATCTAACTACTGTAATTGGGCTGAGCCAGGCTGGGCAGGACAGGTAGGAGAGGAGAAGGAACACACCTGTAAAGCAGACGAGGCCTTCAGCTCCTGGCGCTGGGGGGTCGGTCCTGGAGCCTTGAGACTCAGAGAACTGCAGGGTCCCCAACCTCCACTCAGTAAGCAGAAGAACAAACCAACAATTGAACAATTCCTCACGAGCCCTGAGGCACTCAAGGATGTATCTGTTCAACTCAAGGCAGCTATCTAAATGTGAAGACTGGGGGCACCTGGGTGGCTCAGTCGGTTAAGGGGCTACCTTCGGCTCAGGTCATGACCTCCAGGTCCCGGGATCAAGCCCCACGTCAGGATCCCTGCTCAGTGGGGAGTCTGCTTCTCCTTCTACCCCTCACCCCACTCGTGCTCTCTCTCTTTCAATGAATTAAGTAAGTAAATAAATAAATGTGAAGATTGTGCACTCCCTAAGACTGTGTCTGGTAAATCATTCCCAACAAGAGCAAACAAGGCTGAGGAGTAAAACAGGCCTTGGGTCGAAGCCCCAGTGCACATGCAGGCTCCATAATCAGAGGCAATTCCAAGTAGGCTGCAGCCACTTCTCTTTAGAAAGGCAGAGCCTAAGAGGCTCTGGTCACCCCTCACTGAGAGCTCTCCTTCTGGGGTTGGTACGGTCTTCAACAGAAGCTCCTGCCACGGGTGAGGCCTTGAAGTCTGGAGCTGGTCGTGCCCCCATCAAGTCTGGTCAGGGATCTGATGCATCCATGGAGGTCAGTGCAGAGGGCCAAGAACACGCAGAGCTAACAAGGAGACACGGACCCACAGACTGAAACTCAAGGGCTGGAGGCGATGGCTGGAGAGAACCTTGAGAATGTCACCCCCCAGGAGAAGTGAGTAGGGGGCAGGTAAAGGAATCGGATGCAGAAAGGCAGGAAAGAGAAGACCCTGAAAGACACAGGGCCACGAGGCCTGAAAGACACAAGGCAATACACCGTGCCTCTTGACAAACGTGTCCCTGCTTGACTTCTTGAATAAGTTCACAGCAATCAACTGCAGTGGCAGACAAAGCTACTTCCCGGATTCTAGAAAACACATCAGGATTCAAGAAAGGCTACTGCCGGTTGAGAACGTGATGCCACATCCTCATGGCAAAGACAACAGCCAAGACCTCCATTTTATACTTAGGGAGGCGAAAGTAAAGGGAGTCAACGTCCTAAAATCAAACAAACCAACATCAGTTTGTTTAGTTGTTTTGTCCAATTTTATTGCTCTTTTATCAGAGGATGATGAAAATTCACATTTCAAAACATTACAAAAGTAAGTAATTCAAAGCAAAGCAGCTTTATATGGTAAATAATAAGTAAAAAATTTTTTTCAAAAAAAAAACAAAGCTTTTCAGAAAATTCAACATTGTATCCTCCAAAGCAGTAACCCCTAAACAATAAGGAGACATGAAGAATTAAATTACTTTTTCCCTCCAAACAAATCTAGAGTGTGGAAAAGTCTAGGTCTAACTTCAAAGCTCTCATTTAGTTCAAAAAAATCCTGACTTCTGTGCTAAATAGCAACAGTGACTCTAACAAAACCTCTCTCGATTAACATGCACTTTGTTTGTTTTTGTTTCAAATTTTTATTTAAATTCTAGCTAACATACAGTGTAATATTGGTTTCTGGAGTAGAATTCAGTGATTCATCACTTACATACAACGCCCAGTGCTCATTACAAGTGCGCCCCTTAGTCCCCATCACCCATCTAGACCCTCCCCCACCCACCTCCCTCCAGCCACCCTCTCTCTTAGAGTTTCTTGGTTATGAATCTCTTACAGTTTGCTTCCCTCTCTTTTTTCCCTTCCCATATATTCATCTGTTTTTTTTTCTTAAATTCCACATATGAGTGAAATCATACAGTATTTGTCTTCCTCTGACTTATTTTGCTTAGCATAATACACTCTAGCTCCATCCATGTCATTGCAAATAGCAAGATATCATTCTTTTTGATGGCCAAGTAATATTCTGTTATATATATACACATATGTATGTATGTTATATAATATTCCAATATATATAATATATATATACACATACGCACATCTTCTTTATCCATTCATCAGTTGATGGGTATTTATTTTTACAATAAAATAAGCTAGGGAAGAGAAAAAGTTATTAAGAAAACCGTAAGGAAAAGAAAATACATTTATAGTACCATACTGTAAAAAATCCACATATAAGTGGGCCTGCATAGTCCAAAGCCATGTTGTTCAAGAGCCAAATGTACTTGCTGTTTTAAGCCACTGAATTTTGAAGCAGTTTGTTTCATAGCAATAACTAAATGACACAATGCTATCTGTTCCAAAAACAGAATACCTTTTTTATTTTAAAGATTTTATTTATTTACTTGACAGAGCGCACACAAGCAGGGGGAGCGGCAGTCAGAGGGAGAGGGAGAAGCAGACTCCCTGCTGAGCAGAGAGCCTGACACAGGAACTCGATCACAGGACCCCTGGATCACGACCTGAGCCGAAGGCAGACGCTTAACCCACTGAGCCACCCAGGCGCCCCTAGAATACCTTTAAGAATACTCAGGAGGTGCCTGGGTGGCTCAGTTGTTGGGTGTCTGCCTTCAGCTCAGGTTATGATCCCAGAGTCCTGGGATCGAGCCCCGCATCAGGCTCCCTGCTCGGTGGGAAGCCTGCTTCTCCCTCTCCCACTCCCCCTACTTGTGTTCCCTCTCTCGCTGTGTCTCTCTCTGTCAAATAAATAAAATCCTAAAAAAAAAAAAAAAAGAATACTTAGGATTCTGACCTTAAAATGAAGAATAAAAATAGCACATGGCATTTACTGAGTGTCAAGGATTTAAAAGTACTGTATCAACAGATAAGTCCACTTTAACTTTGAACTGAAATACAGGATCCTCACTTTGCATAGATGCCAATTTGAATCCCAAGAAACTAAAGAAGTTACCGTAAAGCATAAATGAAGTTATTACTCTTAATTAAATATTATTCAATATTTTTCATCCTACCAAGGATCAGAATTCTGCGTGTTCTTTTACCTTACTACAGTAGATACACGAAAAGCAGACTAAAAACCACAGGTATGATTAAGAATGAAGTCTTTATTCCAGCAGGACTAGTCTATGATCTTCTCAAAGATATGCCTGATGATCAGAATAGGTAGAGAATCTCCTTCCATTTCTTCTAGTCCCTTTGACTCCCTCCTTGAGGGAGTTAAAAGCAAGTTAAAAATGTAGGAAATCACTAAGTCTATAAAGCCTCATCTGCTTAAGCTAGAAAGAGGAGGAACGAAGATAGATTCCAAGCATGGTTCTTCTTGTGAAAAGCACTGGCTCTCAAACCAAAAGGTATCTCGTGGGAGTACAGATTAATACCATTTTTAAACCTAAAACTCCATGAGATCACACATCTGGATTAAATACATTTTATTTTCCATTATGATTACCTTGAAAACCATGCCCACACTTTGATAAACAGATTCAAAAAGCACACTAGTGCTTTGGTAAAATCACAAGGCCAAATTCTGTCTTGCCTGACACATCAGCATTTCTAAAACCAGATCTTTTTTTTTTTTAAGTAGGCTCCATGCCCAGCATGGGGCCCAATACATGGCTTGAACTCATGACCCTGAGATCAAGACCTGAGCTAAAATCAAGAGTTGGACGCCCAACCGACTGAGCCACCCAGGCGCCCCTTTTTAAATTTCTCAAAAAACACCCTAATTATCCCAAAACAGCTAAATGAAAGCAATTCAACCATTTTTACATTATAAACTGATATACCAGGATTACTCAACCAATTAAAGACAAAATACAGAGGATAGCATATGTTACAAATTAAGCCCAAGGCCTGATTCTTTTAAACTCTTACAATAGTTAAATTTGAGGAAATCTGATTTTCTAGTCACTCTTAGGGCTGCTGATACTATTTCATATCTGGATAAATCACCAAACATTTCTGTTACCTTCAGCAAAAGATATTTTTTCCTACTCTAACTACCTCCAGGGGCTATAGACACGGTGTAATTCTGGGAGCCTCGGTGCTTTCTCTAACATTAGGATGTTAGCCTACACGAGAAAGAAAAGGATATGGTCATCAGTGCAATCTGCTTTTATCAAATAAATAGCAGTTTCCTTTCAGCCAAGTCTCATGAACTCTGCCCTCTTCATTCCTGCTGCAGAAAGAAGCCTTTCTCCTTTGGTAACAAAGGGGCGAAACACTAGATTTTTATTGAATTGACTATCTAAACGGAAAGGCAGGGAATCCAGCCTCTTTTTACTGAGGAGAATTAGATTGGCTGAGAAAAATGTAAATTTCCATCTCCTTCTACAGTCAGGGAAGGAATTCTGAACAGCTTCAACGGCTCATGATGATGACTCTCGGACTCCTGATTTTGTCACAGGCAGATTTTTATCCCAAGAGGAAGGCTACTTATGTGGCATGTCCAACAGCTCCTAAATGAGGAATGCCTCTCCAGAAGCCAGATGGATGGTTTTCTACCTGCAGATGTTTTCTTTTCTTACTTGAGGAACCATTCCTGCTGTTACCTGTTCACTGTTAGCATCAAAATGATTTTTTGTGACCTCTGTGCTACTAAGAAGGCTAAAAGCCATCAGAACCTCTAGGAGCAGGAGCAATCCAGGCAGGATGCCGTCAACGTAGGGTCCATGCAACACTTTCTTAACTTACCAAAAAAAAGTTCAAACTCTATCCATAGCCTACATGTCTCAAAACACAAGGTTAAACTAACCCCCAAAAAGCAGAGTTTGAGGCAGTAAGGAAGAGTAGCCTCATTTCCAATTCTGTTCCAGGCTTCTTTCTTCCTACCAGGTCTGCTTATTGATTCCCTCAAACTAACAGTTGAGAGACCACTGTACCACCTGCTTTCCTTCTGGGATTCTGGAATTTTGGCAAGCACTAGGCAGAGAGTACCAGCCCCCAGTAAAAGCGGTGGGTACAGAGTCTCTAACGAGCCCCCTGGTAGACAGTATTTTACGCTGGAGGAATGGAGCACTTCTTGAGCGACTCTCCACAGGGCAAGGGCTCACGGAAGCTCATGCTGCTCTCCTCTGGACTTCACCCCCTACCTCTCCTGTCACCGATTCTGTCTGTGTCCCTTTGCTGTAATAAATCAGGGCCATGCATACGACTGTATGTTGGCAGTCCTCCTAATGAATCACTGAACTGAGGAGTGGTCTTGGAGCCCCTGAACTACAGCAGGGCAAAGATTTTATAACAGAAAACTCATGACTGATATGACTTGTGACCAATATGGAAATGATGAGAAGACGCAACTCAAAGACAGTTACAAGAACTTAGGTTTAGAAGTGACTCCCAAAATGGTTATTGTTCTACTTCATACAGAAATTTTTTTTATTTACACACACACACATTCGAAAAGCAGACATCTTTAGCTTCTGATGAGATTAAAATAATTCCATGGGAAATAATAATAGTCAACACATACACAGTGCTTTCCCTGTGTTGGGCACTGTTCAATGCACTTTGAATCTTAATTAATCCAAGTCTCACAAAACCCTGAGGTAGGTACTGTCCCCATTTTGCAGATGAGAAAACTATGGCACAGAAAGAAGAAGCAACCTGCCCAAGGTCACATGGCTGGGATTCAAGCTCAGGCATTCTGGATCCAGAATCTGCTCTCGACTATGCCATAAAAAGAAAATGATCCTCACAATGAAGGGCCACTCTAACAACAGAGAAATAAATGCTTCTTGCCTTCTCACTTCTTCGTTTTATTTTCTAACACAAATCAAAGAGTCTTCTTTTAGGCACTGCGTGACAACAAAAACACAGCAGTTAATACCCCGGGTTTCAGTAAAAGCCAACAGCTTCCAACTATGCCAGGTTTTTTCCTAAGCATAACACTTAAAAATCAAGCTGTTGATTCAAAATTGCTTCCACGTGAACAGTTAGTATATACATAATTTTTCCCTCAAACTATCTTAATATGCTTAGAAAAGTCTGAAAGGAAACAAGTATATCAGAGTAAATAGCTGGTATAACAGCAGCAAGAAAAGCAGATGCTACCCAAATATGTTAAAAGCTGGATTTCTCGGGGCGCCTGGGTGGCTCAGTCGTTAAGCGTCTGCCTTCGGCTCAGGTCATGATCCCAGGGTCCTGGGATCGAGCCCCACATCGGGCTCCCTGCTCGGCGGGAAGCCTGCTTCTCCCTCTCCCACTCCCCCTGCTTGTGTTCCCTCTCTCGCTGTGTCTCTCTCTGTCAAATAAATAAAATCTTTAAAAAAAAAAAAAAGTTGGATTTCTCTGGTACTGTTTACCAGTCTAAGTGCAACATCCTACAATATTCCAAACATACGAGATTTGCCTTTGTTTGACTTACACCAGGCAACTGAGTTCCTCAGGAGATCAATCGTGGCCTCCAGGCCCCTGATGCAACAGCGTAAGCACGCTCATCCTCCAACTGTTTTCCAAAAATGAAGACGGCAGGACTGCAGCCTGATTTCTAAGGCTTTCTCATAAAGTTTTTTCTTTTAAAAATTCTATCCTTCTGCGTACTCTTATTAAATTTTTGGTGCAGTCCACAGGGAAAAAAAAAAAAGTTCAAAAGGCAAACGTGTCCAGGGAATGGTTTTCTCGTGGTCTCACCACAGTTCAGTTCTGTTTGGAAAGCTGAGTCATTTTTCTGTTCCCACTATCAGGAAAATGATTGCTGTAGTTCTTACCACTCAGGTTAGTACTTTTATTTTTACAGTTTCCTGACTAGAGAGACAGTCTGACTTTACTGATTCAAGAATTTTTTTTTTTTTTAAGCTTTACAAAAGTAGCATTTTTGGCATGCTGAAAAATGCCAGTTCCCAAGTTCAGGCAACTGGAAACTAAAGTTAAAAACACAAATTCAGGTCTAGTGTAACAAAAGAGTTTGGGGTAATTATGACTCTAACAAAATCTACATGAATGCACACAAGAGAGTAGTTGCCATTTTCTGTTAACCCTTTGTGGCACAGGAACTCCGACGATTTCAGATCAGACCCCTAAGCTCACAACCCAAACCATTCCCAGTGACTCCAGGTACGACGGTATTAGGCTCGGTATTCCACATGGGTTTAATATTCTTTGAGGGGATTATGTGTATTTAGATTTGTCCTACACGGTTTGGGAAATCGATGAGAACATGTAAATAACTCCAGGCAAATATATCCCGGAAACTGACGGAAAAGAAGACAAAGTGTTCGTTCCCAGTGGGCCTACACAGGCAAGCACCATGACAAGTAACTCTTGTAGAAAGTGGTTCTCAAAGTGGGGTTCCTGGACCAACAGCATCAGCATCAACATCTCTGGGAACCTGGAAGAAATGCAAACTCTCAGGCCCCACCCCAGCCTCACTGAATCAGGATCTGACACATGCTCAAGTTTGAGAACCACTGTCTAGAGAGACCAGATAAATAAGTACATGTAGCCTAAACCAGGGTGTCTCGACCATGGTGCTACTGATATCTGGAGCTGGTAATTCTTTTTGTGAGGTACTTAGCGTCCTGTGCATTATAGGATGCTGAGCAGCATCTCTGGCCTCTACCCATGAGATGCCAGCAATACCCTCCTTTAGTTGTGACAACCAAAATGTCACCAGATACTGCCAAATTGCACTATGGGCCAAAGTCACCCCTCCTTGAGAATCACTGGCCTAGTTTAGAAAAATGGACACTAACTTCAGGTGACCCTCTCATCTTTCACTTTCCTCTCAAAATGCTCTCAAGCCAGTTCTTGCTGCTTTTAGCGTTCATAAAATGAATTAACTTCAGCTGGAGCCTACTTTAAATGTTAAAAGTTACTGTTCTGAGCATTAAAGCAGAAGTTATATAAAAAACGTACAAGCTTTGTTTTAAAAAACAAAACAAAACAAAACCCTGAAAACTAAAAGGAAGGATAACTAAATAATAGCAAAAGGCAGAATCCTAGCATTTTACACTTGCTGCCAGAACAGTCCATCGTTGACGGATACTGCCTGCATTTGGTTTCTCCAAATGTGCAGCAAACCTGGATGCGTGGCAGAAAGAACTAGAGCCTCCGAATCAGCCCTGGGTTCAAATCTTAATCCAATCACTTACTAGCTATGAGCCCTTGGGGCGTGACTCAGTATCCTTTGTGCCTCCGTTTCGTAAACCCTCAAAGGCCCACTGCAGTAGGATGCATACACCCACCGTCTGTTCCAAACACCCACAGCGGGGCCCGGGGACAGCACCTGCACTTACACGCACCGCTGCTTCTGCAGGAAAATGCAGGAGCACTCACGCTGCACGGGATAAATAAAGATTACAGTCTTGTCTCTTCAGGGCAAGTTTTAGCACCAAAGAGTTTTCAGGCCCAGTTTACAAGCGAACAAACTAACCAACCCACCTTTGACTTTTAGAATACATTTAATTTTGGAGCTACTGATAAGGGAAGTGACTGTACCCCCCCACCTCATGGGGGGATGTGAGGACTGGATGCAGCCCGTACATAGGTCCAATTCTCTATGGATAGAGAGAAGGGACTTTTAGAAGGTTAGCTGTTGTTATTTCCAAAGTATGAATTCTGATCATGTCACTGGCTTTGAAATCTTTGATGGTTCCTCACTACCTGCAAACTAAAGTCCAATTTCTAAGAGTGGTGCACAAGAAAGGCCCTTCCAGAACCGGACACTAGGCCCTCCAGCTCTCAGGACTCTTTCCTGCCATGGCCACTCATATACCCTTTGCTCTGGTCACCTAGAAATAACTGTGGTCCTCTATTGCCTCCTGTTCCTTCCATCTGCCTGGCGCAGGGCTGTGCACCCTCCTTCCTTCACACAGCCCACTACTCTATCCAGTGACATCTCCTGAGGCTTTCCTTGAACCCTGGCCCTCAAGGACACACTTTCCTCTGTGTCTCCCCAACACCCTGGAAGCTGAGGGCACAGGGCCATCTCTTCACCAGTCTGTCCAGCCCTTTGGAAACAGATTTTGGCGTCACTGTCTTTCTACCCCACAGGTCCAGCCCACAGTGTCTAATAAATGCTTGTTTGATGAATAAGGGCGGTCAGTATTCTGTTTCCTTAATATGCTGGTTCTATCAGGTCAAGGGCCATAAAAATCAATGAATCAGAAATCAGGAGGGCAGGTGCTGTGACTTTTGATCCGTGTTGTATTCCCTGAGCCTGGCAATCAATAGGTACAGTATTCCAAATCTATAAACGAATGAATACATGAATGTATGAATGAGTGAATGATCAAAGAGTATGACACGTATCTATGACAATGTAAAGATGCACCACCACATCCAACAACAACAAAAACCCATAGCCACATGCTTTCATAAATCCCATAAAGTAAGGCACCTGCTCAAAAACGTCCTACCTTCAAGGAAGCTCCAAGGGCCTGAAACACAAATTAGAAACATAAGGCTCCAACCCTCACCTAGTCCGGTCATCAGTAAGGGCCCTGCTGTGCCCCAGTGAAAAAGTGAGCTGATCTAAGGCTCCCCCAGAACATTTCAGTCCCAGAGCAGCTAAGTAATCACTTTCCATAAAACATTTATCAGCACTGCTCCTGGCCAGTAATCTCAAATATTCAGCAATTTACGCAACATGCATGAGTCACGGATATTTTACCAAATAAAATAGCTAAGTTTTATAAAATGTTGTCTGCATCTAAGTTCATATCATGCAAATATCATTACTGTGTCCTTTGCCTTTTCTTTTCCACATTCCCTTCTTCTCCCTGTGGCTCATGCACCCCCTTCTCCCTTTCCCTTACTGCTTCTGCACACCAACACCCAGGTCCTTCCAGTCGCTCCCCACCTCCTATGAGGTCAGCTACATGCAAATGAACTGGAGAGACTATTGCCTGCTCACAATAAACAGACGCAAAAGCAAAATATATGGGGACTTCAGGTTTTCTGTTCCCACTGAGGACAGGCCGTCAATGGTACTTCGAAAGCTATGACTACAAAAGGCTGGACTGCACTGTCAGCTGAAAGGGGACAGCAAGTACCTTCCACCTTCCAGAGGCCTTTATGACTTTTGGAATATCACCATTTAAGATCACTCACTGTAGCAAGGAAACACAATTTCACTCAGCAAACATCAGTCATTTCCTCCAAATTCCCACGGTAAAGCCACAAACCTTTTAAACGTTTAGGGTTTTAAAAACACTAAAGTTTTAAAACAAATAATATCTCTTCCAATCACACAGCCTTGGGCAGACCAATGAGCTGCAAAGAGACGACTTTAGGTGCATAGAGACATGCTTTAGCGATGAGTTTAATTCTTTATGGCAAGTGATACTGGTTTTCCGTTAACGGTGGAAGATAATGTTTTCTTTGAAATAAAATAACCTAACCTTTTCAAAAATAAGTCTCTTTTACGAAAAAACAAAGCAAAACAACAACTATGTAGTAAATAAAAGTTCAGATGGTTCTAGCAGCTGTAAAAAAATAACCGATCTAGGCAGCCGGTGTTGTGCGAAAAGAGTTGTCAACCCCAGAGTAAAGCAGAAGTAAGAGAGAGAAAGCCCCCGGAGGTCTGTTGAGAGCCGGGAATCCCTGGCACCAGGACTCGCGCAGTGCTCCTGGCTCCAAGGCTTGGAACTGACCGCGGAGGGCCAAGCACCCCCACCCCCACCCCCACCCCACAGAGGTCGCGACGCTTTCGAGGAGCAAGCAAAACCCCACAAAGGAGAGCAGGGACGGGGGTCCCGGGCTGGAAGGGGCGCGGTGGGACTGGGGTTGCCAGGCTGGAAGGGGCCAGGATCTCGAGCTAGACAGGCGCGGTGGGGGTCACTGACTGGAGGGGCTCAAGGGAACGGGGGTCCCCCAGCTGGTGGGGCGGGTCCGGGGTCCCGGGCTGGAAGGGGGTAGGATCCCGGGCTAGGGTGGCGCGGTGGGGGTTCCTGACTGAAGGGGCGCACTGGGACGGGGGTCCCCGGCTGGAAGGACGCAGTAGGACCGCGCGGCGGTCCGGGGGAGCGCGGTGGGACCAGGGTCCCGAGCTAGAGGGTGAAGGTCCCGGGCTGGAAGGGCGCGGCGAGATGCCCGGGGGGCCGAGGACGCCCCCCCGCGGAGAGGGACGAGGCCGCCGACCCCACCGCCCCCACACCCCGTCGCCTGCGGGAGTACGGGCCACCCCCGTCGCGCCTCGGCCGGCGCACCACCCGCCAGCCCTACCTGTCCTCGCTGGCCGTGATGACGCCGTCCTCCTTGGGGATGAGCAGCGAGGCCGTGACGGCGTCCTGGTGCCCCTCGATCTTGCTCAGCAGCACCGGACGGCTGCTCTGCGGCCTGGAGTGGATCTCGGCCGCCATGTTCGCGCGGCGGCGGCAGCGGCGGCGGCAGCGGCGGCCTCCCGGGCGGGCGGCCCATCAGCTGACGGCGGGGCGGGCGGGGACGCGCCGGTTCTGCTCCGGCTCCCGGGGCCGCGTGGGCGCCGCGCCGCCGTAAGCTCCCGAGTGCTGCCGCCCGCGCCCGTATTGCCTAGGGAAGCCGCACAGCGAAAAACTCCGAGCCCTGAAAAGGGTCCCAGAGGGCGTCTGCCGCGGACTGAAAAAGCGATAAAGGTTGAAAAGTGAAGGCATTCACCCAGAATGGATTGAGCCGTTGGAGGGGACGAGGAATTGTCCCCCAAACCAGAGCCTTCTGGAAATAATAATACTACATTGTGTTTATTCTAAGAAGCCATTGTTTGGAAGACGTTCCAAGATGTTGGAAGTGTGAAAAAATATAGTGCAGTTTAGAATCTTTGAAAGACAGTGACACTCATTGAGTGGTGACTATATACAAGGCACTATCCCAGTTTCTTTACACGGATTGTCTTATTTAATGCTGATAACAACTTTAAGAGATGGAGAGATAAGTGCTTTTGTATTCTCATTGTAGAGATGAGAAAACTGGACCACAGAGAAGTTAAATCACTTGCTCAAGGTCGCACAGCTATTAGAGAAAAGTACTAGAACTCCGGGAGCTGGCTTGGTACTATGAGCCAGTCATCTGCGTTGCTGGGAGCTGGCCCGGTGCTCACAGCTGGTTCTTGCGGAACATAAACATTAGACAATGCCACTCCATAATCCTATATAAACACAGCAAAACATGAAATTGTTCAAGCCACAAAAATGAACAAACATCCCTCTATTCTGGCGAATAAAAGTGACTCCTCTTTCTTTACCGATTACAGCTTTAGCTTCTGCCTAGTTTTCCTCCCTTTAGACAAAATTAAAATCTCCAATCATAGAATTATCCCCATTTCCTGACAGCATCCAGTCCAGTCCAGAGGAAAGCCCTTCTTCCTTAAACCCTCCCTAAAATCACCTAATACAAACCTAAATCCCGCAATAAGTTCTTTCAATCACCAATGCCCCATAGTTCCCATGATATGCCTTCTCCTGCCAATAAGCAACCAACCCAACATGTTCAACTATGAGTGTGTTCCTGGTGGCTTTTGGCTGGAACACATCAGTAGCTATTAAGTTAAAGGGTCATGATGGGGACCCAGAAAATCATTGACTCCAGAGACCTCCCCTCTCTAACCCACAACCCCCCTCCAACACACACTGTATTATTCTGACTCATTAATTGCAGAATTCCAATAGAGGATGTACTGTACACAGGGCTATCCAGCACTTAAAATGTGACTAGTCCAAATTGAGTTATGGTATGAGTGCAAAATACACACCAAATTTTAAAGACTTAGTACAAAACAAAACAAAAAGATGTTTCATTAATAATTTTCATATTGATGGGGCGCCTGGGTGGCTCAGTTGGTTAAGCGACTGCCTTCGGCTCAGGTCATGATCCTGGAGTCCCAGGATCGAGTCCCGCATTGGGCTCCCTGCTCAGCAGGGAGCCTGCTTCTCCCTCTGACCCTCCTCCCTCTCATGCTCTCTCTCTATCATTCTCTCTCTCTCGCAATAATAAATAAATAAAAATCTTAAAAAAAATAATTTTCATATTGATTACATGTTGAAATGATAAAATTTAGACATACTGAGTTAGATATTTTAAAAATTAATGTTACCTGTTTCTCATTATTTTTTAATAAAGCTAATGAATTTTAAATTATGTAGATGTTTCACATAATCATTCGTGGGCTTTATTCAACAAACATGTATTATACACCCACTAAGGACCATATGCTGACAAGATGAATAAGACATGGTTCTTGCAAGGCTTTTACAGAGTGATGACTAGACAGGCCACTGAATGAGGTTTTCAAACAACAAATATTTATTGAGTGCCTGCTATGAACCAGGCACCATTCTAAATGCAGCTATGCTCCAAAGACACAAAAATCGCTCGTCCATTAGAACATATATTCCAGTGAAAGAACCAGATAATAAAATAAATAACTAAATTACATAGTATATTAGAAGGTGTTAAATGCTGTGAAAAAAAAATAAGACCATGAAGGGCAATAGGGACGACAGAGGATATTGCAATTTTAAACAGGATGGTGTGGAAGATTTCAAGACGCACTACATAGATCCGCCTTCATAGAAGGGAGGCGGTCAGCAGACAATCTTGGCTTTCAGCTCCTTCAGGGTCTGCTTCATCTGCAGAGAGCCACCATGGCTCAGCCATGCCGTTCATGGGGCAGCCCAAATTCGGTAACTAAATGAGAGAGGAATATAAAGGTCTGGCCGTGTTGGTCTGGTGCAGGACATGCTGATAGAGCTCTCTCCCGGATTGGATGAGGATTTGTCAGGCCTGTACTGCAGCTGACTTTTCCTGCCTACTCCTGTTACATCTGCCTCTCTTCACAGCTGTGGATTCCTAATAAATATCCTGCACCCCAATCTCTGTCTCAGCATCTGCTTCCAGAGAATGCAGCCCGAGGGAAAGCCTCACGGAGAAGGTGACATTTGAGCCAAAAAGGAGAGTAGGCAGTAAGCCATGTAGAAGTATAGAGGAAGTCCTCTCTTGGAAAGGGAACTGCAAGTGCTAAGGCCCTGAGGTGAGAACCTGCCTGGGGTTTTCTAGGGCTGGCAGGGCAGCCAATGTGGCTGGAGCAGAGTGAGTGAGGAGTACAGAGAGATGAGGAAGAAGGGTCACGAGACAGACCATGTCGAGCCCTGAGGTCATGGTAAGGACTTTCGCTTTTACTTTAAATGAGATGGGAAGCCAGTGGAGGATTTTGAGGGCAGAAAACTTCCTTAATCTGCTTTCGGTCTTAAAAGGCAAGGGTGTCAGTTGGGAGGCTAATAAAATAAGGCAGTTGAGAGATGATGATAGTTTAGCACAGAGTGCAGGTGGTGAGAAGGCAGCAGAGTCTAGACATTTCTGGAAGGTGGAGCCAATGAACTTTGCTGGATGTGGGGTATGAAAGAAAGAGAAGTCAGGATTTGTGGGATGACCAACTGGAGGAATGGAGCTGCCCTTTGACCAATCTGGGGAAGGTGTTTGGCCAAGAAAACGGAGTTTGGTTTTGGATGTATGAAGCTTGAAGTGCCAGTAGATGTCCAGGTGCAGGAGTTTTGTATACACCACTAAAGAGCAGAAAGGCCTGTACTGAACACGTAACTTTGGGATTTGAAGGGACGTAAATGAAGTGCACCAGGCCACCCTGGGCACGGTCTGTTTTCTGGGCCTGGGTCCTAGAGCCACGTAGTCCCCTTAGCATATGTTTATTGAAAATAAACAAATTCATGATTGAATTTTAAAAACTGGTTGATTCCTCAACTCTGTGAGTTAGTGGTAAAAACTCCCTGAGACCCTACATTTTTGGTTCCGTAAATAAGGTTCTCATTGTTGTATTTACTGAGAAACTCTCAATACAGAGACACCTCATTTTAACATAATATTATTTGTTATTAGATTATTCCTCCCTATAAATGGACTAATAACAGTTCCTTGTGCTGTCTTCTAATATATTTATTTGATGAATGTTCAATGAATTTTTTTTAACAGGCAGTGTAAAATAATGAAACACAAAGGCCAATCATGATCTTCTCTCATCCCTTCTTAGAGAATTTGCTTCACCCAGAAATCCATCAGCTTGTTTTATGGTATGTGCTAAGCTGCCATTTCCTCTCTCCCTCTCCAAAGAGAACCCTTTTCTAGGCTTGGATGAACCATTCTGACAATAGTTAAGAACAGATTTTATTCAGGAACTATTGCAATAAGGGAAAAGAGACCTCTCTATAGAACTGAGCTCAATTCCAAATACAGCATGGACCAGGGGAAACTTATAGCCATGGGGGCTGGGAGGTGTCTGTGAACATTGAACTAAGTGGAAACATCATGGTAAGGGTGGGGGGCAGGAGTCTAGCTAAACCAACTTGACAGGATTCTTCTGAAGGCAGGCCACCTGGGGATAGTGGTGGGTGATGAATTTGATTAGATATTAAGGGTAATCAGATATTGAGGGTGGGGGATCCCTTCTAAACTGACTTAGGATTCTTGCTGAAAGTGGGCTATGCAGGCCTGACAGACACCAAAGCCTAAGGTCGAGCCTCTTTGAAATGAGGGCTTAGGGGAGCCTGACTCAAGTTTGGTCAAGGGGAAAATCTTTGCCAGAGCCTAACATTAGAGATTCTTGAGCTAAGTAGTAACATGCCTGAGTCTGCATTTCAGGGAAATGGATGAAGATGAACTGTGTCTAGGGAAGAGAGGAAGGTGCAACACGTGTTTGGAGGCCTGGCAAGGAGGTAAGGATTGCCATCAGGTAGCCGCTGTGGAAATAAATTGAAAAAGGACTTGGCACCTGGATAAAAGTGGGTTTTTGTGGAAATAGGAATAATTGAATACATAGGAGCCCAACTGGGTAACTGTGGGGGGCAATGATGCCATGAACAAATAGATCAACTGTAAGAGGTGACTTTTGGGGTCTAGATGTTCAGCATGCAACTCAAAATTGGAAATTCAGAGAAGTCTTCCTTTGTGAATTAATATTAGATCAAAACATTTATATTAACAGTTTGGTAGGAAAGTTTCCACTAAAGAGTGGAAGATAAAGGGGAAAAAAAAGACTTATAATTCCACTGTTCTCATTTTGATGTATTTTTTTTTCCAGTCTTTGCAGGGGCGCGGGGGGGGGTGCTTTAAAAAGTTTGTACTGTTAGAAATTTAAATTTTGGTTAAGTCAGTATCCCTTAGCCTAGGGCTCCTGAAAAGAAGGCTTCTGGAGACATGTTGGGTAAATATTTGCTCCTAAATAGTGGCTGGATTGATGTTCTGTAACTCTTAAGACTAAATACATACTAACAATAAGTGTTTTCTTTTTTTGAGACTTTTACGTGTTTACTTTAGACTGAGAGTGAAACAGGTCTTTGCGCTAATGAGAAAGCGAAGAGCAAGAAAGCAACTGAGGGTGAAGCAACTTCTTCCACACTCTTCCGGATCCAAAGGCCCCACAGTCCTGACTCACCCCAAAGTAAGCCCTAGGTGGGCAGGAGCCAGAGCTCACGCATGCGCAGTAAAACTCAACGGCAGCCGCCCGCT
>NC_138371.1:12772234-12793410 GCF_054177405.1 Leptonychotes weddellii | reverse complement strand
TTTTCCCCTGTAATGGCATCCGGCTTGGGGAGACTGCTTTTGCGGGGGCCTCGCCGCCTCCTGGCGCCGGCCGCCCCGACTCTCGTCCCGCCAGTTCGGGGCGTGAAGAAGGGATTCCGCGCCGCCTTCCGCTTCCAGAAGGAGTTAGAGCGGTGGCGTCTGCTCCGGTGCCCGCCGCCGCCCGTGCGCCGGTAGGAGCCGCCTCGGAAGGGGTCGGGGTGGGGGTCGAGGACCGGGCGGGTTGCTCCTCGCTAAAGCGCGCCTGGCTTGAGCTTGGGAGGTTTGCGGTAGAGACACCGGAGGAACCTGGACACGTGGGCTCAGGCACAACAGGGGATAGATTTCTGCTTCGGGGTCGAACAAGGGTCTACGCCCGACGCCTGGGAACTCGTACTTAGAGCCTATCAGCTGAGTTTGGAGAAATGAGGCCTGCTGAGGCTAACCTTTATGTGGGCTTGGGGTTGCAGTCTCTCTGTTGTAATGGCTGAGAATTCTTGGGAAAGAGAGATAAGAGGGCAGAAAGCATTCCACAGCATCGCAAGAGCAAAATTAAGTATATGCAACTACAAGTGCATTTGCCAGAATAAAAGGAAAACAGTTGAGCTTTGGTTTTTTTTGCCCCAGTTAATCTTGTTTCTTCTTTCAGTAGTGTCTGGCGGTAGCTTGGCAAAGAAGTCCAGTAGTCTGGCAGAGAAAGACATCTTTATAGCTCCAAATGAGATCTACTGTACCTGAGGTCTCGAATCTTTTTCTCTAATAATGTGACTTTGACTTGTAGTCGTGGCGATGTAAAATAGACGCATCTCATTCTTTTGACTCCATTCGTAGGTATTTGAGTTCCATATTATTGCTATTATAACCGATGGAAGAGTGATTAGCTTTGAAGTTATTACTCCTTAGGAAATTTAGTATGAAACTTTGATAGCTACTTTAATATTACCCCCCAAAATTGAACCAATTTATACATCTGTCCGTAGGAATATACTTGTTCATATTCCTATACTCTTTCAAAACAATATTATTTTTCTAATAGGCAGAAAATAGTATTTAATTCACGTTTCTTTGATTATTGTGAGCTTAGTCACTTTTGGCTTTTATAGTTGGAGGAAACTAAGGATTATATAGGTTAACATACATTTTATGACTTAGAACCACGATCTTTATATTTTCCTATCCATTTTTACTTAAAAGAGTTTTATTTGGATTTATTGTCTCTTTTTAAAAAGACCTTTTAGCCATTCTTGGGAATGATTACGAACTTTTAACCTACTTGTAATGATACTAGATTATTTAGATGCTAACTTAAATGGGTGTTTTTAACACTTAATAAAATAAGAGATAAATATAGCATACTTCTTGTTTAGAGCTTGAACCTGTGAAATTATAACTCCTATTTCATACCTAGGTATAAAGCATAATTCCGTGGTTATAGCAGAAGTAAAGAATCTAAAAGGTAGGGTACTGGCTTAGTCTCTGACGTTGAAGAACTTTAATGTGGCAGTTGGCTCAAAGGGAAAATGAATCCACCAGTGAATATAGCAAAGAACCACAAGTTATCATCTGACTTAAATTTTAACTTTCAGAAAATCAAACCGTGGTGTTAAAATGAAACTCGGTCTTTTTTTATTTCCTTTACATAATCAATAAAATTGTATCACAATTAAAAGTTTTCGTGTTATTTTAACATCTTGTTCTCTTTACCATCTCTTATTGTCTTCTCTTTTACATTTTCAGTTCAGAGAAGCCCAACTGGGATTACCATGCTGAAATACAAGCATTTGGACATCGGTTACAGGAAACCTTTTCCTTAGATCTTCTCAAAACTGCATTTGTTAATAGCTGCTATATTAAAAGTGAGGAGGCCAAGCGCCAAAACCTTGGAATAGAGAAAGAAGCTGTTCTTCTGAATCTTAAAGATAATCAAGAACTCTCTAAACAAGGGACATCTTTTTCAAAAACTTGTCTCGCACAGTTATTTGAGGATGCTTACCCAGACTTGCCTACTGAAGGCATTAAAAGTCTTGTTGACTTTCTCACTGGTGAGCAAGTGGTGTGTCACGTGGCCAGAAACTTGGCTGTGGAGCAGTTAACACTGAGTGCAGAATTTCCAGTTCCCCCGCCTGTTTTACAGCAGACTTTCTTTGCAGTGATTGGAGCCCTGCTATGGAGCAGTGGCCCTGAGAGGACCGCTCTTTTCATCAGGGTAGGTAATGCTTAATTGCACATGCTGGGACCTGCTTGAGGTGGAAAGGACGACAACTTTTTTTGTAATTTGTTTCTTTATTATATGATCTTAGAAGGTGATCTGTGAATTTTTCTCCCTACCAAATTCTGAGAAAGACCTAAAGCTTTTCTTTTTTTTTTTTTTTAAGATTTATTTATTTATTTGGGAGAGAGAGAGCGCACATGCATGTGTGCACATGGGGGCAGGCAGAGGGAGCGGGAGAGAGTCCTAAGCAGACTGCACCGAGTGGAGCCTTGGCAGAGCCCGATCTCACAACGCTGATATTACAACCTGAGCCAAAACCAAGAGTTGGAGGCTTAACCGACTGCACCACCCGGGCACCCCCATATGTGCATTTTAGAAACATACTTCTTCATACTATCTCCCTGTTCTGGGAAATGGGATTAGAATATTCAACCTCCACTCCCACTGAAAGTTCTAATAATAAACTAGTAAGACTAGAAATCTGTAGGGAAAAAATAGGCATATGTGATCACCAAAAAAATCTAGATTTCTTTTTATATTCCTACCAATACCTTAGGCATTAAAATTGTTTTCCCTTCACCCTACAGTTGCTTATTCTATATTGCAAATAATCCAGGGATTCATTCATAGGTGTAAGTAACCGTATGTGTCTCATAAGGCAACTCTATATCTGTACATTAAAAGATTGAAAATCCCCTACTGAGGACTTAATAAATTAAAAAAAAATTTTTTTTAATTCAGTATAATTAACATACAGTGTTATATTAGTTTCAGGTGATAAATATTTTTTATTAACGAAACTGAACTAGAGTTCTGGTGCTTGGGCAAGTGTTGTAAGGAAGTTATTTTGTGAACTGTTATTTTTCTTTTTAACATTTCTCCCCTCATGTCTCCATTTACACATCCTTTATTATATACTGTGTTTTTTAACACAAGTTAATTGCAATATATTGTGAAAATTCACGTTCCCATATTTTCTGTCAACATTGGTAATGTTTTTTATTGGTAAATGAATTCTGCTTTGAATGTTCATAATTTTTCCATTTTCTTAGTCTTACAAATTGAAAATATTATCAAGTCTTAAACAGTTTTAAAAGACAATGTGAAATTATTTAAATGATTTTTTTTAAATCATGAATTTAAATAGTGAAGTACTATTATCTGGAGGCCCATAGTACTTTTTTTATAGGAGTTTCTGCCAGAAGTTACTACTATTTATTCATTAATTCATTTGTTTTAAAAATATTTTTCTTACTGATGAAAGCATATTTCTTAGTTATGAGATAAGATTTTACCTTCAACTATGAATTTTGTTTTTTTTTTTTCAAGTTTTTATTTAAGTTCCATTTAGTTAATATATAGTGTAATATTAGTTTCAGGAGTAGAACTTAGTGATTTATCACTTACATATAACACATACTGCCCATCCCAACAAGTGTACTCCTTAATACCCATCACCCATTTAACCTACCCCCCTGCCTACCTCCTCTCCAGCAGCCCTGTTAACTCTCTCTAGTTAAGAGTCTGTTTTACGGTTTGCCTCTCTCTTTTTACCCCCCAAGTTCATCTGTTTTTCATTTCTTAAATTACACATATGAGTGAAATCATTTTGTATTTGTCTTTTTCTGACTGACTTATTTTGCTTAACATAATACTCTCTAGCTCCATCCACGTCATTGCAAATGGCAAGATTTCATTCTTTTTTATGGCTGAGTAATACTCCATCGTGTGTGTGTATACCACTTTATTCATCAGTTGATGGACGTTTGGGCTCTTTCCATAATTTGGCTACTGTTGATAATACTATAAACGTTGGGATGCGTGTGTCCCCTCGAATCAGTATTTTTGTATGGTTTGGTTAAATACCTAGTAGTGTAATTGCTAAATCATGTGGTAGTTCTATTTTTAACTTTTTGAGGAACCTCCATACTGTTCTCCAGAGTGGCCACACCAGTTTGCATTCCCACCAACAGTGGGAATCCCCGCCAACTTCTGTTGTTTCCTGTGTTGTTAATTTTAGCCATTCTGAATGTTGTGAGGTGGTATCTCATAGTTTTGTATTTCCCTGATGATGGGTGATGTTGAGCATAGTTTCATGTGTCTGTTGGCCTTCATGTGTCTGTATGTCTTCTCTGGAAAAATGCCTATTCATGTGTTCTGCCCATTTCTTTTCTCTTTTTTTTTTTTGTGTTCTGCCCATTTCTTAACTGGATTATTTGTTTTTCGTGTGTTGAGTTTGATAAGTTCGTTACAGATTCTGGATACTAACCCTTTTCAGATATGTCATTTGCAAGTATCTTCTCCCATTCTGAAGGTTGCCTTTTAGTTTTGTTGATTGTTTCCTTTGTTGTGCAGAAGATTTTTGTCTTGATGAAGTCCCAGTAGTTCATTTTTGCTTTTGTTTCCCTTGCCTCCGGAGATGTGTCTAGTAAGAAGTTGCTATAGCCTGTGTCAAAGAGGTTGCTGCCTGTGTTCTATTCTAGGATTTTGATGGTTTCCTGTCTCACATTTAGGTCTTTCATCCATTTTGAATTTATTTTTGTGTATGGTGTAAGAAAGTGGTCCAGTTTCATTCTTTCACATGTTGCTGAAAGAATGAAACCAACCAGTATTTGTTTTCCCAACACCATTTGTTGAGGAAACCATCTTTTTTCCAGTGGATATTCTTTTCCTGCTTTGTTGGAGATTAGTTGACCATAGAGTTGTTCCATTTCTAGTTTTCTATTCTGTTCCATGGATCTATGTGTGTTTTTGTGCCAGTACCATACTGTTTTTTTTTTTTTTTAAGTTATTTATGTGTTTATTTCATTAATATTTTTATTTTATTTTTGGGATGGGGAGGGGCAGCGGGGGAAAAAGAGATAATCTTAAGCAGGCTCCACACCCAGCAAAGAGCCTGACACTGGGCTTGATCTCACAATCCTGAGATCGTGACCTGAGCTGAAATCAAGAGTTGGATGCTTAACCCACTGTACCACCTGGTGCCCCAGTACCATACTGTCTTGATCACTACAGCTTTGTAATATAACTTGATGTCCAGAATTGTGATGCCTCCAGTTTTGCTTTTCTTTTTCAAAATTGCTTTGGCTCTTTGGGGTCTTTTGTGGTTCCATATAAATTTTAGGATTGTTTGTTCTGTGAAAAATGCTGGTGGTATTTTGATAGGAATTGCATTGAATGTAGATTGTTTTGGGTAGTATAGACATTTTAACAGTATTTGGTCTTCCAATCCATGAACATAGAATGTTTTTCCATTTCTTTGTGTCATCTTCAATTTCTTTCATAAGCGTTCTGTAGTTTTCAGAGTACAGATCTTTTACCTCTTTGGTAAGTTTATTCCTAGATAATCTTACGGGTTTTGGTGCAGTTGTAAATGGGATCTATTCCCTGATTTCTCTTTTGCTCCTTCACTATTGGTATGTAAAAATGCAACAGATTTCTGGACGTTGATTTTGTATCCTGAGACTTTACTGAACTCGTGTATCAGTTCTAGCAACTATTTGGTGGAATCTTTTGAGTACTCTTGCTGGAGTATCATGGCATCTGCAACAACTATGATTTTTGTAATAAAACTTACATGAAAAACTATATGGACATGAAAAGGAATAGTACATTTTGTCTTTTTCAATCCCCATTAAGTTTTTAAATTCTGTTAAAAGTGTACTTTGAATATGATCCTTATTTTCTTTATACTACTTTAAATGTATAACTTGTATTTTTGTATGCAGGACTTCTTAATTACTCAGATGACTGGAAAAGAACTTTTCGAGATTTGGAAGATAATAAATCCCATGGGGCTACTGGTAGAAGAACTGAAGAAAAGGAATATTTCAGCTCCTGAATCTAGACTTACCAGGCAGTCTGGAAGCACCACAGCTTTGCCTGTGTTTTTTGTTGGCTTATACTGGTTAGTAAAATCTTATTTATTTATTTATTTTAAAGATTTTATGGTTAGTAAAATTTTAATCTTGACTTCATAACATTGATTGGAAGCCTTAACAACTGACCTTTCACAATTCCTTAATATAAGCTCTGATTGCATTAACAGATTTAAAAAACTCATTCCCATGATTATCTATATACTGCTTCCCTTTCTGCTGGTCAGTCTTAGGGGAAGGTCAGTAATCTGTGGTTGGCTAATAGTAGCTTTTGTTAACCAACTATACATTGTAGAATCCATTCATTTCAATGAGTAAGAATTTCATGTTAACCTAAACATTTCTGTAGACAAATAAAAGTTCTGATTCATAAGTGTTAGAGATTTACCCCTAATCCACACTTGTAACAGCTTCAACTGAGCCTAGGAGTGGACAACTTAGTTAGTTGTCCATCAAAATATATAAATCAGCCCACATTGAGACTGTTTTAGTTTTGTTAGTAAACAGTTGGCTTGCCTCCCACTGATTGAATATTTAAGAAACTTGGTTAAAATTTAGGTCAATATTTTTCTGATCTTTATATGATGTAGGATTTTATAGGTTAAAGGCAATGGAAGGACATCACAAAGGAGAAAATGGACAATGTTGTAAAAAGTTTCAACTTTAGTTTTAATTGAAATGCAAAGCAAAATAACGAGGTACTCTTTTGCTTATTAGCTTGGTAAGTCTTAAACACATCCTTTATCAGCAGTTCATATATTTCTAATAGAAGAAAAGAGTGGTATAGTATTTCTGTCAGTAATTTTGACCAAATGCCAGGAGTCTTTAAATTCTTCATGTCCTTTGATTTGGTATTCTCACTTTGGGTGTGTCTCTCCAGGTTACATCAAAAATGTGTAAACAAAGATGTTCATTTGTTTGCTCTTTGTACCCCATACCTAGAACAGTTCTTACGACATGGTAGTCAGTAAACAGTTGTTGAACTAATAGCATTTTTTCAGTTAGAAAATTAGAAATAACTTTGGTATCCAGTAAGAGGGAAATAATAAATGCACATGATAGAATATAGTACAGCTAGGATAGGTGATGTTGTTAAAGGATTTTTAGTGACATACGGAAATTTTGAAGAATGCTCTCTTATTTTTAAACGAAGCAGTTTGCCCTATTACTAACAGTGGTTGTCATTGGGTAGTAGAATTATTTAATTTTTCCTAGATTTTATGTAATGGTATTTAAAAAAATGATCCGTGATACACTAAGACCATCATTGGACTAGAAACATGATATACATCTTGTGCTTGAAATTCACTTAGATGATTTTCTCTATTCCATACTATTACAAATATATATGTGTAGAATTATTACTCTAAAGTTTAACCTATATGATTATTCTTTGTTTCATTTCAAATTACTGCCACAGAAAATAATTCTTAGCAAATTCCTTCCATGTTGTTTTTTTTTTTTCCTGTGTAGTTTTGCTCATTTTTCTTTAATTTGGTTCTATTCTTCCTTGGCTTTCAAGTCAACTTATATGAAATCTGAGCTACTAAGTAAAGTTGCTATTTATGAGATTTTTCAGAGATGCTTCTTTTAGTTGGATAGGTAAAGTTTGGGGTCAGGAAATTTCTTGGAAGTACTTAAATGTAATTGAGAAGTAGCACATCCTTTCCTCCCTGTGGGAACACTTTTACATTTTTTGGAGGAGAGTTTGCTAGTTATCATATTAGAAATCTCACTAAAGCAGGAATACCCATTTTTGTTTAATTTGGCTTTACTAGAACACCGATAACCTTAAGTGTTCACTGCTACCTCAGTATCTTCTGGGAATAAGTTAGAGCGGATTATAATATATAAAATAATGTTTTAAATCTTAGCAAGTTTTAAAGATCTAAAGCTCTTAATTTAAAATACAGAACTGATTTCTCATTTATTTTAAAGTTTAGATGAGAAACCAGAAAGGCACAGTTTTTTTTTCCATAAAATTTTTCCTCATATCACAGATGTAAGATGAATTAAAAATAATGTAGTTATAGTTTCCATGAATATTTTTAATAGTTTCAGGCTTTATAGCAAGATTTTTATATATTCTTTAAATTCTTCCATCAACAACAATAACAGAACAAACCCATACTTACTTAGATGTACCTTGGTTTTTTGATTTGAAAAATATTGGACCTAGTGAGTTGTTTATATTTCTATGGAAATGTAAATATTTCTTTTCTAACTGCTATATATAATGAATTTGCAACAAAACTAGTTAATTTCCAAAAGATACTATATCCAAAGCTCTTGTGTTACTTCTGGTAGATATTATTGCCAAAACAAGATTTAGAAACCATAACCCATTTGTGGACTGTGTCTTATGATCGCGGGTAATTTCAGACTACTCTTGGTTTTTTTCTAGCGATAAGAAGTTGATTGCAGAAGGACCTGGGGAAACAGTGCTGGTTGCAGAAGAAGAAGCGGCTCGAGTGGCACTTAGGAAACTCTATGGGTTCACTGAGAACAGACGGCCCTGGGACTATTCCAAGCCCAAAGAGAATTTAAGAGCAGAAAAGGCTATCACTGCCAGCTAACCTGCCAGAATTATGGCAGCCTGAAATTTGTGAGCCAGAGAATGAGATAAATGTCAAAGATGTACAAAGCTGGACATTTTTCAAACTGTAAAGAAATAGGCCTTATTTCTCATAATGAGTTCCTAAAATTAAACAGATATTTATCAGGTCATTGATTTTTTTTCTTTTTCCTTTTTGTTTTGTCAAAAGTCTTTTTTGGATGTTTTTCCAGTAAGTTTTTTCTAAAGTCCTTGATTTTATTATTTTATTTAACATGTATAGTTAGGTCTATTTTATTCCCAGCTAGCTTTGAGGTATCACCATAATTTGCATATGTGTTTTATGTGAACTTTCATACCAATAAAAAAGTCACTCTTTCTCTAAAGATTTTATTGTAGTTTAATTTGATATACCCAGGTTGGTGAACTTTGTCCCTTTAATAGGATTTTAGCTAAAAGAATAATAACTCTTAACCTTTAGAAATGTAAAAGTGCAGCTTATCACAGTTAGATGGGTATTTACCTGACCCCTAGATTCTGTCTAGGTTTGAAATTATGTATACTAATTCATCTCATAGTTATTCAATTTCTATAAAACAAATAACAGAAAAGATAAACTTTATGCTTTTAAAAGAAAGTCGAAAGCAGCTAACTGAAAAATATATATCAATGTTAATGGAAGAATAAGGCATATATTTATCAGTTGAGTATTCCATAATCATAATCATAGCCACTGTGTACCAAACACTGTTCTAAGTATTTTACTGTAACACATTCAGTTTCTAGAGGACAAATCTTAAGAGTATGTCCTTCTGGTTCTTCAGTCGTTGTGTTGAATTCAGTAATCCTCCAACTGCAAATTCTTTGTTTCTTTTTAACTCTTTGGCAATAGCGGTAATTTTTAATTTGAATTTGTCAGTAGTCACTCAGGCATTAACAAGAAAAATGGGACTTGGGAATTGAGAATAGAAATGTTAAAACTGACAGCACTGGGACGCCTGGGTGGTTCAGTCGGTTAAGGGTCTGCCTTCGGCTCAGGTCATGATTCCAGGGTCCTGGGATCGAGTCCCGCATCGGGCTCCCTGCTCTGTGGGGAGCCTGCTTCTCCCTCTGCCTGCCGCTCACCCTGCTGTCTCTCTCTCTCTAACGAATAAATGGATAAAATTAAAAAAAATAAATATGTAAATAAAAATTTAAAAAATCTAAAAGAGAAAAAACACCTGACAGTACTTTTGCCATAAAATCTTTTTTTTTAATTGAAATATTTTTATGTTCAAAGAGCTAGCATGAAGGTAGATATCTTGGATGAACCATTCAGGGGATGGTTAATCCAACTTCCTGAAGCCTGCATCCTTTTACTGATGAAGACACTGGTGGGACACACTGGGGCCATATTTCCAGATCAGAACGAGATCCCTGGCTGAGTTTTCGCAGCTCCCATAGAGCTGCTGGTGACCCATCTTGCTTTCTCGGATGCAAGGAGGCGAAAGGTTTGCCATAAAATCTTTTTATAAAAGAGGATAAAAGGGACCTTTGAAACCCCTTTCCTGAGACTGGTCAGAGAAGTGGGAGTTTAGTCATATGTAAGGGGGCTTTCAGCTATCAGGTAAAGCAGAGGCTGTTTTCAGAGGGGGAAGTTTGAGAACTACCTAACTGGCCAAATTGGTAGGTTAAATGATTTCACCTTTCTTTTGAGAAATTCCTAACACTTGAACCCAGGGATAGAGGGCCAAACCCAGTAGTAAAAAACGCCACACTTAGGTGTGTCATCCACAAGTAAACGTGATTTGATAAGCATCTCCTGGACACCAGAGAAGAGAGATCATAGAAAGTTTCTGAGAAGCAAAAGACAGTAAATGTCCTCTAACCACTTACTCATCCAGTATATGCAAAATGTCAGGTTTAGCTAGAATATACTCTAATTTTATTTTAGGTGGACATTTTTTCCAAGGGTCTTTGGAGAATTCAGCTGCAAAGTTAGTAGTCCTTCATTTCCCCCATAAATGGTGCTGATAATGTGATCCCAAATTTCTGTTTAGGGCATTTTGCAGGACCTTATCCTACAATGTTGGAGGGGAACTATCCTCATTCTTTGATTTTTGAGCTTCTGAACCTTGAGTGCTTTTAGATATACCCCATGTGGGACAAATCTAGCTCTAGTTCATAAAAGCTACTTTGCAAGTAGAGAGATCCAAATCACTTAGGAAGAATGTGATTTCAACACATTTCTAAGTCTTCCCTGAATTTAAGTTGTACTTTCAAAAGGCACCAACTAAACTATGATGGGCTGGAATGTAGAAAATAAAACACATTTTCGCAGTTCCATATGAAATTGCTTGATACTTGGAACCAACCTCTAGAGAACTTTAATTTGCTGTATAAGAACCAATAAATACAAGGGGCACCTGGGTGGCTCAGTCGTTAAGCGTCTGCCTTCGTCTCAGGTCATGATCCCAGCGTCCTGGGATCGAGCCCTACATCGGGCTCCCTGCTCAGCAGGAAGCCTGCTTCTCCCTCTCCCACTCCCCCTGCTTGTGTTCCTGCTCTCGCTGTGTCTCTCTCTGTCAAATAATTAAATCTTAAAAAAAGACCAATAAATACTGTGTAAATATGATGTGTGGGCAAGAGGAACATAGGTGTGAGAATGTTGTCAACGGAGTGTGTGACCAAGAGCATTCAGTGACCATGGGGAACACTGCCTTTTTGACTAATGTCTGATTCATGTTGAGAAGACAGTCATGACCATAAGGAAGTTGGAGAAATACAGTAGCACTATTACTTGAGCTTGGCCTGGCACCATTGAAAGATGTTAAAGTCATTTACTTTGAAATTCTGACATCCTTTCCCACCATTTCTCACTGGCTAGTTCTCCAAGCCCAAAGTGTAACATTGAGCCAAAAATGCATGATTGAGGTCTATAGACTCAATTACATAAGCCTTATTGTTTTTAGTCCATATTGTTTTTATGATATGCATATATAAAACAGGGAACAGCATTCTCAAAGTGTTTTACGTGGTCATGAGAGAGTGAACTATTACTAGAAACTCTACCTTCCAAGTAAAAATGGAACAAATAGGGGCTGTTTTTGTGTGTGTTCACATTTTTTGAACTTTGGCCACAAGGTGGTGTGGTAATCCTACTTCATAGTTTAGTATGCAAAGTGCCCATTGTGGGGAACACTTTTCTCCCTCCACAGGAAGGAGAGATGGATAAAGCAAAGGATTACAGCGAAAACTGACTTTTCAAGGCCTCTTAGAGCTCTAATATCCTATGAACGTGATTGTAGAAACTAGCTCACCTTGTCCCTTAGGATGTTAAGAGTCTGATACATGAACACTTCACCTAAGATGCCAAGGTATGGATGTTTGAGCTCTTTCGTATTTCCTGAAAAGAGGGAAAGTTGTAGGGTTGCCATAGATAATACTATGGCCCCTTCTTCCTATTCTTTTCTTCCCTTTTTTTGTGGTAGGAGAAGATGCACTGCAGACTCAAGGGAATCTTTCTGTGCATCTTGACCGTTTAGGAAACCAGATGTGGACGTTCTTCCCATGTGGGGGACCAGCTCACAACTCTCCCCGGCTGAGGGGCGCCCACTGAGGAGGCCCTGCTGGTAGTAGGCAAGTTAACGTGTGTATCCCTAAGCCCACTTGGTTTTCTCCTCCCTTCAGTTGACCCCGGTTTCATCTCCAACTCTAGTGTGTAAAGCCTGTCTACCATCGTCCCCAAGGACCCAGAGCTGAGGCTTATAACTGTGGATGGCTATTAGAGCACCTGGAAGCCATGGTTCTCTCTGTAGAATACCAAAGAATGATTGTTAGATTAAATCCCATCTTGCAAACTAAGAACAAGTTTTTTGTTTTGTTTTGTTTTTTCAGGAGAAAATTCATGCAATCAAAAATTGTAATCACAAGCACACATGCTCCTGGAAAAAAAGCAGTTTTGATGTTGGTAGTAGCTGTGCTTTCCACTAACACTCATTTGTTCTCGTTCAGGTAGCTGGGTGCCTGTTAATGCTCACTCACAACAGAAGACTAATAGTTTTAAGAGAAATTTCTGGGAGAAAAGCAATTAAGAAAATTAAAAACATTAACATATTCCCCCTTCAACTGAGGAAGAACTCCATTATTTGATTGTTTGCAGAATACATTTTTACCACATCTGTTATATATTAAAATCATCAAATGAACTAATGAGTTTGTTCTAATGAGTTTTGCTGAGGAGATGAGTAATGAGGTCATGGAGTGCTGGAGAAGAATATTCCTAATCAGAGCAATTGCCTGACTTTCCGAAGACACTTCCTCTATGTACGTTATTGATCAGTGTCTACCCAGCAAGACAACAAATCAGTCAGGGCCAGAGATATTTATCAGTAGGCAATAGAGTTAATAAGACAAATACAGTAAAATAAAATCAGCTGATCATCCTCAGATTAACCAACCTGACAGTGATGTGTCACTGAAACCTGAAAACCTGCCTCTGGGACTGAGCCGTGGGTACCCGCATTATTCCCTTGTCTATGAGGGACAAGTGCAAAGGCCTACTACCCTTCTCTTTACCTTTGGTAAAGGGATTAAGATTAGAAACTTCAGATGAAGGAGGTATAGCGCTGAGAAATTTAATAATTCACTTCCATTTCGGTACCTCCTATCCAATAATTTAATCTGCAAACACTAATAATGTACCTGCTATCATATAAAACAGTGATTTCTCATTTAGCAAATTTCTCCTTTAAATCACATCTGCCTCCTTTTTTCTTCAAGATTTGGGAGACGGTCCAAGGGACAGTTGGGGAATAATCAGAAGAAATGGGCTTTACAGCCAATAGTGCCTTCCACTCTTAGGTGGCCTGAAGTGGACTCTTGAGGGACACGGGGTCTCTCAGTGGTCATGGGAGGCCAAGGACAGAGAAGTCCTCCACCAGTTAGTTAACTGGGTCTGCTCCTCTCCCCAGGCAGCCACCGATGACCAGTCCTAAGAAGTGGTGTTTGCTACTCTGCTGGGTCAGAGCAAATCCCTGCTCCTCCCACTTCAGGTTTCTTAGACCCTTTAATGTGGAACTCATGGGTCATTCGGTTTTTCACTTTCAGAAGAACAAAGAGTTACTGGGACAAAAGTCACTCCCTTGTGTCTTATGATTGGCATTTTTTTCCAAGTTACTTGTCATCAACTTTTTAGGACAAAGACTCAAAGGCCAATAAGTCATAGAGCTTTCGACTTATTTGGGTCAGTGCCTACTCTTTTTTTCCATTGTGTCTCGGGCAGAATGGAAAATCCTCATTTCATTAAGTGTCAAAAGAGTGATTTTACTGGTTGTTGGCCTCGGTTCCATAGGTCTACCATTTTGTTACTTTAGGAAAATTGCAGCCTGTCTCCTACCCAAACTCAATGTGACATCTAATCCATATGATAAATTGTCTGCTCATATGTCTACATACATAGCAAATAAAGATTCTGACACCCAGTTCCAATGTGTGGGGATGTTCCCCCGCATCACCAATACTCAGACACCAGCTGGATATCCTACAATTCAATTCAAATCTAACACCAGCTCCTGAGAGGGAGTATCGCATCTCACCCTCACCCGTTAGGGGCTCGGGCCCACAAGGCTGCCTCCCCCAACCCCCAACTTCAGATGCTGATTGGCACCCAGGTTGTCATCTGTACTTCTGACCCTTTGGCTATAAATCAGAGAGGTTCCCAGGACCCCCTCCTTGGGTTCTATTAACTTGCTAGAGTGACTCACAGAACTCAGAGAAACATCTTACTTACTGGATTGCTGGTTTATAAAAGGATGTAACTCAGGAACACCTAGATGGAAGAGATGCATAGGGCAAGGTCTGGGGAAGGGCGAGGAGCTTCCCTGCATCCTAGTGCACCACTCACACAAATCCCCAGGTGCTCACTGACCCGGAAGCTCTCTGAACCTGTCCTTTGGATTTTTATGGAGGCTTCATTACAAACACATAGTCAATTAACTCATTTGGCCATTGGCCATTGATTCAACCTCCAGCCCTTCTCCCCTCCCCAGAGGTCAGTGGGGGTGGAGCTGAAAGTTTCAGCCCTCCAATCACATGGTTGGGTCTCCTAGCAACCAGCCTCCATCCTGTAGTCAGCAAGGCTCCCAGGTGTCTCTCTTTGGAGGATACCCTGGTCAGCCCTCCAGAGCTAGCCCTGGCTGGCAGTCCAGATTACTGCAGGTCTGCCTTCTGTGGAAATATGCACATTTATGTAGGTGAGGGCTTGGAATTAGGTAGATGCCTTGTAACCTCAAGGGCTCCCTCCCATGACCCAGCCTCTCTGGATGCTTGCCTTGTTTGGCCAAAAGTTACTCCGTTAACATAACACAAGAGACCTTTATAGCTCTCTATCACTTTGTAAATTCCAAGGGTTAGGGGAGCTCTGTGCCAGAAATGGGGATGAAAACCAAATACACATCTCTTATTATAAATCACAATATTGGGGCACCTGGGTGGCTCAATTAAGCCTCTGACTTCGTCTCAGGTCATGGTCTCAGGGTCCTGGGATTGAGCCCCACGTGTGGCTCTGCACTTAGTGGGGAGTCAGCTTGTCCCTCTCCCTCTATGTAAACCCCCCTTATACTCTCTCTCAAATAAAATCTTAAAAAAAAAAATCACAGTATCACAGCAAATGTGATCTTTTATGACAGGTCTGCAATTTTTTGTGGCAGTCTCCATATCTTAAATTTATTTCAGTTTCCCTCAAATAAAGGAGTTTTTCTAAATTTTATCTTTTTGAAGACAAGGCCTATTGACTCATTGAAGAATATCGAAAGATAGAAGTTGAATTATATAACAGTAATAATTTGAGAAGAACTTTCCCCCAGTCCAGAGATTATCAACATGTTCTAGAAGCTACCAGAGTCAGGTCAGAATCTGGGTGCTGATGGGTAAGGAAGGGCTAAAGATGAGCTGGGAAGGTCAAGTGAAACAGAGAAGAAATATAGTCTAGGAACCTTGATTTTATGATTCCTCTATGCGATTCTTCCAAGTTCTCTATATCATTAATTTGAAACTTTACTATCTAATATACTGAAGAGGCATTCAGAAATGGGACCAGATACTTCAAAATTTAATGTGCCCAGTAAAATGTGACCAATTTCTATTTTGGGGGGACAGACTATCTGTAACACATAACAGGGCCACTCTACTAGGCGATATTAGAAAAGCAAACTCTTGGGGTGCCTGGGTGGCTTAGTCCATTGGGTGTCTGGCTCTTGATCTTTACAGCTCAGGTCTTGATCTCAGGGTCATGAGTTTGAGGACTGCACTGGGCTCCACGCTAGGTGTGGAGCCTACTTGCCGGGGTGGGGGTAGGGAGGGAAGTAAAGCAAACTCTCCTGGTCTTTTCTGGAATGAGCACTGCTGGAGCCAAGAGCTCAGGGATTTAGTCTTGGCCCTGTATCCACTTTTAGGCTTCTTTTTTGGACTAATGCCCACTTGGTCCTACTTGCATATCTTTTAAGTATACTTACACAGGTTAGGTATTTGGCCAAGCTAGAATTCACGCTCTCCCTTTCATGATTACCTTAGTTGGGGAAAGGACGTATTTATCTCTGTACCCCGTAATGCCTGGTGTCCAGTAGGTACCCAAATGAATAAATGGAGTGTATAATTCTTGGATCACTGCTAACACTATTTCTATCTTAAACTATTAAAAATAACATAACAGAATGGGACCAGAAAACCAGAAAATGAGTAAAACTGCCTCTAAAAGGCATTAATAACTATACTAGCATGTTCGCTAGAGTACAGGTAGTCTGTGTAAACCCTTCAAAATAAATTTCTGGCATTTACTCTTAATTAAGGAAAGCAATTACCCGCCCCCCTTCCTTTCTCTCTTGGCTAACCCAAGTACCCGTACTTAAATAGTTGCAAACAGCAAAGCTCAGCCCTCTTGACAAATAAGCATCACAAATGGCAACTTGTTGGAGGGTTGGATGTAAAGTTTTAATGTATAAAGAATGATGAGTCGAGCTCATGGGTCTTAAAAAATGTTTTTAAGTTTTGATACGTATTTTAAAGCATTCTGATATTAGAAAATGACTCAAAACGTTAGGAAATTAGTAAAGCAAAAACAACAACAAACGAGGCAAACAAAAAGTGGTAACCTTGGAATTGTGAGCAGTTCTCCGAAAACAAAAGAAAACAAAAAATCTTGTCCTATCAGGAAACAAACACTCCGGCCGAGCGCCAAAAATGTAACGTGCGCTGTTCACTCCCGAGTTCAAAGTGTCTCAGGACCCAGCACCTTCCGTGTGCACTTGCTATAAAACCCTACTCTCGGCTGGGAACATTCTGAATCCTGCACCGAGGGAGGGAGCCACTGCTGATATGAGGGCTGGGATCGCCCCCGCACAGCCTCCTCTCCTCCTAGGCGGGGACTTGGAAGCTGAGAGGTGGTGAAGCAGGGAACAGTGTCTGATTGCCAGCGTTAGAGGAAAACAGGAGGACAAGGCCAGGGGCCGTGGGTTTTCTGCCGCGTGCCCGAGTGCAAAGGTTTAGTAGAGGAAGTTAAAGTCTTTTTAAAAGGCTCTGTTTCTTTTGTTGTATTTTCAATCACAGAGAAATGGCATTTTTTTTTTTTTACTACTCATAACACTTTATTTTTTACTTTGTACAAAATACAAAAATGTAAATCCAAAGAGTAAAGACCAGTAGTGACAGGCACACTGCACAATAGCAAACCTTGTCTAGCAAGACATTCGTTTTTTAGACTTTATTTTAGTGAATACATGCATTATAGAAAACAACAACAACAACAAAAACACTCAAAGAGGCTAGAGATTTCACTATTTCTACCCCCGAAATAATACTTACTATCAAGACTTTGGATGGGACCCAAACAAAAGAATTAAAAAGGCCAATAATATTTTTTTCATAAAAAAGTAAAAGCTACCATAAAATGTGTTGGTGTGTTTTTTTTTTTTTTAATTTTTTTTAAAATTTTTTCCCCGTCACACTGATTCAATTTCTTCTGAAATGCCACACATGTAAACAAAACAAAACAAAACTCCTGAACTGGACAGTAAATACTCAAGAGGGTTAGCTCAGTAGTTTAAAGGATTTTTTAGACATTTTGAAGCCTTTCTATTCATTTGTCAGTACAGTGTTCCAGCCATCCTGCCCTTTTCCCTTTGATATATGTCCCAGAACAGAAATGCTTGCATCATTGAGTCTCTGTTCCTAAGAACTAGTTTTGAAAAAGAAAGTAATGTACAAAAATATTTAACAGAACTATGAAAGATGTAGGAAAGGAGTCTTGTTTTCATTGCAAAGGAGCCTTTGCTTTGCATGGTTTCTCTTGTACACTCTTCAGGGTTTGTATATCTGCCCCATGAATAAGACAGCACCTACAGAATTAGAAGGAAACAAGGTGTAACTCTATAAAAAACATTTCTTAAAATAAGATAATAAAGCGTATTTAAGGGATAGTCTCTAGGCTGCGATTAACCTATTGTTCTCAAGCAGTACTATCCTATAGAACTTTCTGCAGTGATGGAAACACTCTATATTTTCATTGTCCAATATGGTAGCCACTAGTCACATGTGGCCATTGAGCCCTTGAAACATGGCTAGTCTGACTAAGAAACTGAATTTTAAGTTATATTCCATTTTAGTTATTAAAAGTTAAGGTTAAATAACCACGTGTGGCTTGAGGCTCCCATATTGGACTCTGGTGCAGAAGCACACAAATTACGACATTAAAGATACGGTGAGACAAAAGGTTAAGGAACAAGCTTGTGTTAGTTAGCTCTCCACAAAGACAATCTGACTTATTCTTCATAATTGTACTGAGCGGTAAGAACTACCGTTATCCACATTTTAAAGATGAAGCTAAAGGACAGAGCCAACTCTGAACCCATGACTTAGGGAGCCAAGATCTATCGAATTAACAATTCTCGGGCGGTAACAATAGAGGGGGCTTACAGAGGTTGAGGACAGGTAATTTCTTACAAAATTTAACTACTGCATTTACAAAAATGTGGACAAAAAGATCAATAGCTGTCAAAAATCCCCAAAAGGGCCGCAGAGCTCTATGTTAAAAAGAAACAAACCAACAAACCTAAAATCAGTGTTTAAAAGATTCCATCACACTCTGTAAACACAGCCATGGTTTTCCTATCTCTTCCAGGTGGGCGGTTCTATTATTCAAAGTGCTGGCAATCGTTGACACAAGGGAGATGAATTAAGAGAAGCAAGGTTGGATTTAACTATGATTCCATATACCTTTCTGAATTCTAACAGCTAGCGAACAATGGAAGAGAAGAGCCGCTTACCTGTAGGATTATGTCGGATGAAAAATAGAAAAGGTCTGTCTACTATAAACCAGGGAGGTGATGACCTTGCAATTAGAATCGCAGCTACGGGAAGAAAAAGAAAATGTGATGTACACCCAGCGTGAGGCCAGCAAGGATCTTCGATGCTGGAGTTAGAGGACACAATGCCCGTCCCATGGGCTGGCCAGGTTAGAACAGGCCCAATGGCCACCATTTACTGAACCCCTCTCATGGGCCAGTCCCTTTCCATTCCGTGTCTCATTCAGTCTACACAGGTACCATCTTCTTTAATAAATGTACTCACTCCGTAGGGTTTTTATGAGGATTCAATGACATAGAACATATTATAAACTCTGAGAAAAGTGTTTGTCACTTAACAAACACCTAATGCACATTTACTCTTATTATTAGCTATTTTTTATTCATACCATCTGCCTTGCTGATGAAGGCCCCTTGGTCCTTTTAGCCTAGCCAAATCCTTCCTGTATATCAAGGCCCAGCTTAGTTTTCAACCATTTTGTCTGTGCCTTTTCCTCTGGTGGGTCCCCTCTGCATGGTAACGGAGACCTCTCCCCTGGGACCCACCACCCCATGCTGCTGTTCAACCTAGCTGGTGCAGACGCTGGAGTCAGAAAGCAAACTTCCTTAGCCCACAGTCCTAGACATGCTCACTCTGCCATGCTTACTCACGGTGGCTTCAATTTCATAAGCCTGTGACACGGCCCTGCAGGAGGGTGGATGCTGGGGATAAAACTGCACCGCTCTTGCCACAAGGGCCCAGTTCTCTTCCTCAAACCCTGGGAAGCACTAATGACTTAGGCTTGATGTCACAAAGGAACCATCTGCAGCTATGTTGAGGTAAAGCACTCAACCCAGGGTTATTGAAAAGCAATCAAGAGTTAGCAGGTCTTGCGGACTGAACTGTACCACCTCAAAATCCCTATGTTGAAGCCCTAACCCCCAAGGTATTTAAGCTTGAATGAGGTCACGAAGGCGGGGCCCTGACCCAATAGGACTGGTGTCCTTATAAGAAGAGAGGGAGACACGAGGGATGTGTGTGCCCAGCGCAAAGGCCACGTGAGGACACAGGGAGAAAGCAGCCCTCGGCAAGCCACAGAGAAAGGCCTCAGGAGAAACCAGCCCTTGACCTTGGCCGCCCAGCCTCCAGAACTATGAGACACAAACTTCTCCTGCATAAGCGCTCCCTGACCCCATCTGTGGCCCTGCTATAATAGCAGCCCTGGTGACTGAGCCAGCAGGGCTGGCCTCCTGGGCGTTTGGCCTGGCAGTCACACTCACGAGAGCCCCACACTCGGTTCAGTGCTCTGCTGCCGCTGTCTTCAAATTCTTAATTAAGTGTTCAGTGAGGGCTCCATCGCTACATTCTGCACAGCGCCCTGCAAATTATGGAGCCAGTCCCGATAGTAACACTAATTGGCACAATTAGTCAATAACTGGCAAAATTCAGCTCTCACAATTACCTAGAAGAGACCAAAAGCATCTGAAAAATTTGAAGCACTCGTATTCTAGGCTTTTGTTTTTAATGCTATTTTAAAGGATTACAAATTAAATGTTTATTCTAGAAAGGCCATAAAGTGTCTATTTGGAGCATAAATGGTACCTTTTAATGACCAGAAATATGTGACCCAGGTACAAGCAGAGCTGGGACATTCCCTTTATGAGTTCAGAGTTTGGCCAGATCTATCCACTCAGTCTCAGATGGATAATTAGGGGGTACGAAAACCAATCTAGGAGTGTTCTATTTTCTCCTTCGTTATTAAACCACGAGGAGAAAGCAGATGTGGATGTTCTACTTATCGAAGGAGGTGGCCCAGCAATCCTGCTGTAACGCAACAGTTGCTCGCTCCTTCTTCACTTTGTCCCGGATAGACCTGACCTGCCTAGTTCCTACTGGTAGTTGCTATTATTTAAGGTTTCAATATGAAGATTGGGCTTTTCTGCCAAGAAGCAGCCAGAATATGCTTTAACCTTCTGAGGGCAGGCGTCAGCAAACCCCAGCCCTCGGGCCAAGTCTGAGGGGGTCAGATCCTGCTTTTATAAATAAAGCTTTATTGGCACGCAGCCACACCCACTGGCCCCTATCAGCTATGCGGCTTTCCCGCTACAGGGGCGGAGCTGAGAAGCTGCAGTGGGGACAGCACCGCCCACAAAGCAGAAAACACACACTAGCGAGCTCTTTACAGAGAAAGCTTACCGACTCTTGTCCTGGAATGTCT
>NC_138371.1:12741787-12772134 GCF_054177405.1 Leptonychotes weddellii | reverse complement strand
CTCACTCTGTCTGAAACAGACTCTGAGCCTTGAGGAGGCAGGTCCTCACTCTGTCTGAAACAGACTCTGAGCCTTGAGGAGGCAGGTCCTCACTCTGTCTGAAACAGACTCTGAGCCTTGAGGAGGCAGGTCCTCACTCTGTCTGAATTCACCCCTGTCACCTGAGGGGCAACCCCACACACAGTGCTGAGCGGGGGTGAGGGGAACTGGGTTCGCCACCTATTGGCTGAGTGGCTGGGTGGGCGAGAGCATGCTCATGCCCCTGTACCGCAGCCCGTCCTGGCTCCTGACCCAGTTCTTACTTGTTGCTGCTGAAGCTTTGGTTCCATCTTCGCTGACTTCAATTTTTGCTTTCTGCAAGATGTGCGACACATGCAGGTTTTCTGACCCTGTTTCCAGAAAATGAAACAAACACAGCATTTGTTTGATACGCAGGCCATCCATCTGGCTGGGGAAGTAACTTCAAATCCATGGCAAATTCCAGTTCTTAAAAGGTGTCAGGAGAAGTGACCTCTTACAGTCTGGTGATTGAAGGCTGTAGGGTGACGGTCACCTGCCGTGAATTTCAGTCTCTGCTAAGCGAACTGCGGTATCACTTCTGAGGAGGGATTCACTGACCCTGAACGTGTCAGTACCTCTATCAATTCAACTCTGATCACTCAGCATTGTATAAAAAAATAAAAAGAGCAGAGCTTTAAAAAGGAAGTCCAGTTTTCCAGAAGAAGCAAGGCAGTAATATTATTTGCCAAGGACAGCATATCAGATCCAGAAAGGCCATTTCAGATGGCCTTTACGGATGGGGGAAACTGAGGCCCAGAGGGTGAAGAAATCTGCCCTCAGGTCATATGGCTGGTTAGTGGCTTTTCACAACAAAAGCCAGTCATCTCAAGGCCGTATTAGTGAGAAGACTGTTGAATGTAAGAAGGATTTAGAACAAGACTCAGAACGGCAATTGTGCCTCCTGGAACCTTCTAGTGAATTCACTTCCCTTCTCAGCAAAGCCTTATCACTCCAGCAATACCCACTGGCCACGGCATTGGAGGAGAATGCAAACAGAAGTTAATGATAGCCTTGAGGGACATAGGTCTGGAAGCAAAGGGGGAAAAGTGGACTTTCAACAGCACAGATGCTGGGCTCTGATATGACCAATGGGGAATGAGAGGAATGTCTGTAGGCTGCAAGTCACCGGAAGGTAAAGCATAAGATCTCGGGAGAATTTCAGGCACCTGGTCCTCCTTCCGAGCACCTGTGAACTCCCTGTGGCCGCGGTGTAGGAGGTGGACCACAGAAGAGAACCTCGGAGGGGAACGTGCAGGTTGAAACAATGCTCTCTAACGTCACTGGGCCGAGGAATCCTGCTAAAATGATTCTGATTCAGTAGGTCTGGGTGAGACCCAAGATTGTGCCCTTCAAACAAGCTCCCAGGTGATGCTCAGGCTGCTGGACTGGGGATGAGTTTGGTTATCCAAGAATGAAAGAGCGTCAGAATATCCCTACAGCTGCAAGTTCACCAGGCATGTCGTGTGTAGCCCAAGGACGGGAACACAGGTGTTTACCTGCAGGCCATCGAGGTCAGCAATGAACTTCAAGGGGGAAAAACACAAAAGGAGTACAAATAATGTTTAAGCCATGACTTTTCTTTGGAAGGAGGTTGCTGTGCTCCAAATTAAAAGGACCAAGAACTGAGTTATATTCACTAGGAACATAACTCTAGGAAAAGGTACATATATTGTCAAATGAAGCGATAGGATACCAGCTGCGTCCCAGATGCTTTGGCAAAGAAAGGTTCCAATCAGAGCCCTCTGAATTTATACTATTTCGGATTAACGGGCATTAAATGCCAAATTACATATCTGGATATGGTGCATGCCTATTGCTTGATGGAAGCAAGTGTCTGAGAGTTTAAAAATCTTGATTCTTCAAACACAGGGGAATAGTTTGCGTTTAAAAAAGAAAGACTACTTAGGAGCTAAATTCGTAAGCAATAAAGACGATACACGAACGTCTTCTTTAACTGTAGAGTCACTTGGGCCTCATATGAAATGTACACGCGAAACATAGGGAGGAATGATTTCTGCTAATTTAGATGACTGAGGATGAACAGCATCATTTGGTGATAAATCAGATTAAATCTTGGAGAGTTTCAGGGCAGCATACTCCTAATTTTGATCTTTTCTTTCACTCTTTTTTTTTTTAATTTTAAAGACTGATTTATTTATTTGAGAGAGAGAAAGCGAGAGCAGGGGGAGGGGCAGAGGGGGAGAGAGAGAGAGCGAGCGAGCGATAATCTTAAATAGAATCCCCACTAAGTGCAGTGCCTGACGTGGGGCTCGATCCCATGACCCTGAGATCATGACCTGAGTCGAAATCAAGAGCTGGACGCTTGATGGACTGAGCCACCCAAGCACCCCTGATCTTTTCTTTCTGAACAAATCAGAGACCCAGTTTGTAACACAGTCTTCAAGTTTAAGACAAAGTTTTAAATTGAACATACTTGTTATTTTTGCAAAATTTGCTTTTGATGGATCAAACATCTCAGTGATGCCAAGAGCTTTCAGAGGCTCCTTCAGGTCTGTTTGTGCTACGGCTGTGAACCTAGCAGGAAAGGAGAAGATAAGGGAAAATCATTATACCATAAACAATGTAAAATGAGATAATCAGTGCCGGTGGGGAAGTGTTGATGAACTGATTCCTTTTTAAGTATGCTCTGAACACCAATCTACATTGTATCTGAAATTGTAGTTCCAAGATCTAAGTAGAGAACAACTCATCTCTCAAACACTTAGCTGGCAAAATGAGCAGTACACTGTGGCAGCAAACAAGGGTGGCCTCACCCTCATGTGCTAGAGGCCCCCCCTTTCCAATTCTTAGGGAGATCTGCAGAAACACTTTCCCTCATGCGGATGGGGGGGTATCTGGAACAGTGACTGGAATATCTACAGTTCTTCCCCATTTCTAACCAACCAAACATCATGGTGGCTGCCACATTGGGGATGGTCAAAAGAAAGGAGACACATTCCTGCTCCTTCTTGTTGGGATTTTGAAAGCATTTTACTATGAAAGTGGGAACCAACATTAGGAATTGGTGACAATGCACTCATTCTATTTGGGTGTCACAAGAGTTTCTTGGATCCTTGTGACCTGTCTGGCCTTAGAACCACACTTACGTAAACGTCAGCTATTAAACCTATCATCAGAGGATGTTTTACCAGGCTTTCTCCCACTTGGTGGAAGAGGGATCAGGGTAGTGAGCAGATCTTCCTCACAGATGGGCTCTGGTGATAATTTTACTGTTATAATTGTGCTTTACTTATAATGTCAATCTACCATCTTGTTCATTTATATCAAGCCCTGCCTACGTGAAAGCTCACTTCACAATAAAAAAAAATCTTGGGAGGATACTAATACTTACTATGAATGGACTCGTCGGATTATGCTTAACTTAGTGACTGGAGAATTAAGAGCTATTAGAACTGGAAGGTATCTTTCCCACCCTGAGATGCGGCTGGTTAAAAGCTCTGGATACTGGCAACACGATCACAGACAGGGGACGTTTACTGCCTCTTTCACGGGTCTGGGTATAAAGCATTCTCTGACCTGTTAGAAATTTAGGATTCAGGCAGAATTTGGGATTATTTTCCCCTTGGTTTCAAGTCATAACAGTTCAAATTCCACCAACATTATACTTTTAGGGTGCAATAAAGAACTGCCATAGTATGATACTAATGTAAGAATTCTGCCTGGATGGTTTCAAAATATTTCCTTACCACCTAGCTTTTGGACCTTGGTCTTCAGGAACTTCCAGCTAAAACTTAAGAAGACGAAAATGAAACTCCTTATCAAAATACCAGAAACATGACTAACCTTTACTATACAGTTATACATGTGTTTTTCAGTCTTCTGAAGAAAATTAAATATGTTAAAAGCCCTCAAAATGGTATAAGGAGCTTGAGGTCTTGTGGAGACTCAGAGGCCAGGCCTTCTTTCCTTCCATCCCCATTATCATTCTCCTGCCGCATGAGAGGCACAGGAATTGGGGGGTGGGGGGGAAGCTTCTACAAAAGCAGAGCCTTGTATTCCCACCATGCAATTTCTGGAAAGTAAATCAGCTTTGGGATTTAGGCTGTGCCTTTCCTAGCCTCACGCTGTCCGGTATTGCTACCAGGGACTGAGCACTCCCATTATTTTCTCTTCAGGGAGAGGGACCACTTACTTGGGCAAGATGACCTGTACTCTCTTGGGCACCATGGTGCTCATCCAGCTGTCTATGGTCTTGGTGCTGATGTGAGGGATGATGGCCGACAACGGGGTGGAGCTCTCGGTCGGCAAGGCAATCAGCATGCTGATGCTTTCCCCGTGGTAGGGCAGTTCAATGAAGTTGTACCATAAATCGTTGGGGGTGCTTGTAGACCCTAAAGAAATCAGAGGCAGGTTCAGTGTATCCCTGATGACTTCTAGAAGTGGCATGAGTGTTCGCTGATCACATGGGTAGCTTCAGAGGGAAGAGAGCGATTCAGTTTAAAAACTTTTTTCCAAATATAGTTTCCTTAGGAGGATAAAGAGACACTTATTTCTTCTTTCTCTGGTAAAGAATTATCTTTCTTCAATCTTGACATGTCTCAACAGAATGCCTTTGGGCGTCACTAAAATAACATTAATTCTGTTGAGTTGAATTGAACTAGATCATGAGGCATTTAGAATACAGGGCTTTGCAAGAAGCTGACCCTTATCATGTGAATAAAGGAATGAATTTGAACTGCCTGAGAATGGTTCTTTTGGCTGAGCCTATGTGAGCATGTGACGAGAAAGGAGAAAGGGATGAACAGCTCCATTGTTTAGGTCCCCCGCCAACCACTTCAACACATTTAGAAGCTACCGTGCCCCATGAGGTAGTACAAGCAGTCCTATTTCACAGCTGGGGAGGCTACAATTAGAGAAATTAAGTAACTTGCCAAGGGACACGTGGGCTAAGAAGTGGAACGCCAGGACTTGGACTCAATATGTCCAATGCCAACAATGACCTTCCTTCTCCACTATCCCGACTCCCTGCTCACTCTTCACCCATTCCAGTAACTGTCCTTACGGCTTTTAGATCCCTTATGATATTTATACTTACTAATGAAAACCTGAAAACAATTTAGACCAGCACTTCTCAAAATGGCGGTCGTCTGGAGAACACACAACCTGTATGTCACCCAGTAGACAAAGAGATTCCATATCCCAGTAAGTTTAGGAAGCACTGGACTGATTCTTCTTGCAGCTTCCTAATATACAGCAGTGCTGTAAAGGCTCTGAGATGTTCTGAAGGAGAGCTGTTTAGCTATCCCCAGGTTTCCTGAACTCATTTGCTCCTAGAACCCTTTTATTCCATGTAAAACATTCAAAACATTCAGCAGCTGAGCAGCACAACTGTGTGCTACTGGTGAGAGCTGGTGCTGGTGTGTTCATGAAGGCCCCAGCCGGAGGCCCAGCTCAGGGGTACGGGGCCCACGGAGGCCCCTGACTCCCCGGGAAAGAGTCTTCCATGGAGTGTGCCTTAGGATCCGGTCAAACCTTTACATTAGCCATGTAATGAGAGACTTATTAAAACTAACTATGTGAATGGCAAGCCAGCATTTCTAGATTTCTGGCGGATCTCTGAAATGGTTTATTAAGCACTTCAGACTTTTTAAGAACACGGTGACCTTGGGGAGGCACTTAACCTCTGTGTGCCTCTTACTATGGAGAGTGGAGACATCAGGGACATTAAAAGTACGCCCCTCACAGGGTCGCTGTGATGATTAAATGAGAAATAATATGTAAGGCGCTTAACAGGGCCTGGCCTCCTCCACCTCCTTCCCCTGCTCTAGATGACCTAGAAGAATAATGCATTTAAGAAAAAGAGAAAAGAGAAAGCGAGTTTCTCTCATGGTTTTCACTGTCTTTTCTCTGGGGACGACCTCTGCCAGTCACCGCGTGTGAGACAGGGAACTTCAATAAGCCAGTTCTCCACGGGTGGGGGGTTGGGGGGAGGGAAAAGGGAGAGAGACGGCGAACTTTCTCTGTCTTTGTTACATAACGAACACTTTTAGCTATAAAATATGATAAAGAATAGCAACGCTATTAGAATATGTGACATGACAGGATGACATTTGAGTTTCTCCTTCAGGAAGCAAACTGTGGGCAATTTGGGGGGTGCTCAGTATATCCCGTTCCCATCTGCTGCATTTGCCTGAGGGGCTGCTCAGTAACCCTGAGCGGCCCAGCCTGGCTCCGGATGCCTAGGAACTGTCACTCAAGGTCGCTTCTGTCCCGGGGCTGCCTAAGAATCAAAGATGGGACTCTTTAACTTTCCTTTTACCTTGTGTCATAAAATGGCCTCGGCAGAAACTGGAAAATCAATGGGAGAGTCAGAAAAAACACCACTTCCTAATGAGCCCTTTACTCTTCAAAGAAAATAGGAGGCCCTGACTCTGGCAGAGCTGTTCTAGAAACTGTGCAGTTTGGGAAGCAGTTAATAAGTGATTGCTCCAGGGCATGAAATAAGGACCTGGAGGCATCTGTTAACCACTTCTAGAAACATTTACTGTTGTGATAAGAAGAATCGGGGTCATGAATAATGAAAAATTACGAGCTGGGGTGTGTTTTCCAGTGGGGGAGACAGCTTCTACCTCCACCAGTGAATCCAGCCTCCACTGGATACATCATTTTTTTTTTTTTTTTAAGATTTTTATTTATTTGAGAGAGAGAGAGAGATCACGAGCAGGGGAGAGGGGCAGAGAGAGAAGCAGACTCCCCGCTGAGCCGGGAGCCCGATGTGGGGCTCAATCCCAGGACCCTGGGGTCATGGCAGCCGCTTAACCGACTGAGCCACCCAGGCGCCCTCCACTGGATACACCACTAACTGATCAGTAATATGAATAACCACTTAGTATTTTGTACCTACTCACATCCGCCCAGTGATTGGTTTCTCCCTGGCCCCACTTCTGCTTCTGATCACAGGAGCTGATGGCAAATGTTGGCTAGGATGCCTCTCTGTACACACCCCCTCCTCTCCTAACCTGATCACTAAAGGGCTGCTCTCTCAGTGTCTTCTCACAGAGGACCAGGGCTGAGGTTAAACACACCAGATCTGGAGTTCTAGAATCTGGGTTCAAATCCTGCCTCTTCTGACACACTAGCTCTGGGTCTTGGGCAAGTGGCTTAACTCCAAGTCCTAGTTTCTTCGTCTATAAAATGGGATCACAGTGCCTGGCTTACAGGGTTGCTGTGAAAATTCAACGAGACTATACCCATAGTAAAGTGCTCAGCACAGAGGCTTGCACATAGTAAAAACTTTTCATCTACTGATGGAAGAAGCCTTGCAAAATGCGTTTCTTCTTGAGTTGCTCGGTCACTGTTCAAACAGTTGAAACACAGCCTCAATCCACCAAGAGAAACCACAGCTGCTGCAGTGGGCACAGGTCCAGGGCAGAATGAATCAAGCAAGGATGGGGATCTGGAGCCTTGTGTCAGAGCAGGGAGCCTGTCTTTGTCCCAGATACCTTTCCATTAAAAGGTCCCGCCCAGGTTCTCCACGCTTTAACATCTGGGAAGTAGACGGAGTGTTCTTTAATGAGGATTGATGCTGGAGTATAGAAAAATGTGAATGAAGCAGGATTCATTCATGCTGGAAACGAGGAAATAGATTAGAAGGGAAGAGAAATCTTTTCTCTTGGATGAATGGGGATCAACAAAACCTTTAATGAGAAGTAACAGGCAAAGAACCAAGTATCAAAAACATGGAGAAGATTTAGAACTTTCTGTAAGTGGTACTTTGAGGATAATCCAGATTTTCTTTTTTCTTCTTCTTTTTTTTTTAAAGATTCTATTTATTTATTTGACAGAGAGAGACACAGCGAGAGAGGGAACACAAGCAGGGGGAGTGAGGGACTTGATCTCAGGACCCTGGGATCATGACCTGAGCCGAAGGCAGACGCTTAACGACTGAGCCACCCAGGCGCCCTGATCCAGATTTTCTGGAAAGCCCCCTAAAGACTCTGATCCCTTCTTTAAATTCTACAAGGGAGGAAGTAACTAGGCTCATTGAAATGTTAAGAACTCTTCTTGGCCCCTAAAATCAAAGAGAATATTTTAAATATTGAACATCAGGAAAACTTTATAGATGAAAATCCCTCCAATTACCTTCTACTACAAGTAGCTTTATGGATTTCCTGGGCTCTTGGGGAATTGTTTCAGCTATACTTCAGAAGAAACTGAAATACAGATTTGAAAACAAAAACCAGATCCAATGCATATAGTGGTGGTCCATATTCTAGCTGAAATGCAAAGTGGGGCTGGGGAGAGCTGATGGGGAAGGTGTAGTTTAAGCAACTGGGTGAGGATAGGTGCCATTTGTTGAGCTAAGGAACATGGCAGGAGAACCAGATGGGTGAGGACAATAATATATTTCATCTATGGAACTAAAACTTAATAGACAACCAAGTAGAGAGGTAATTTGGATAGGCAGGTATGAGTTGGAAGCTCAGAGGAGAGTGGAAGCTTGAAATATACTGTATATTCATATATATATTTATATATACACACATATATACATATATTTGGAATTTTTTGTGGTCTTCTTTCAAAATAAAGTCTTTTATGCCTAAACTCATAACCATAAAATCAAAAAAATTATAACAACTTTGGACTCAGCAATTCCTATCCAATGAAAGTACCTTTATAAATTCTGAGTTTCTAAAGATTTATGTACAAGAATGCTCGCTGAAGTGTTTATTACAGGAAAAATGTAATAATATATATATTATTATATATAATAATATCCATAGAATATTATAATACATTTATGCCATGGAATGTTATACAGCTGATAAAAGGATGAAATAAATCCACATGAATTAACAAAGTTTTCCACGATATACTATCTAATGTATAAAGCAGATTACAGAATAGAAATTACAGGGCAATCCTATGTATGCAAAAAAGTTTCACAGGCATATTTTTTATATCCATAGAAAAGGTCTCAAATTATATACCTACTGCTAAATAGGGGTTCTTATGCTGGGAAATGGAGTTATAGGAGAACATTTACTTTCTGCCTCATTACAATGTTTTATTTGTAGATTTTGCAATGGGCATGAAATACATTTCTGGGCGCCTGGGTGGCTCAGTTGGTTGGGCGTCTGCCTTTGGCTCAGGTTGTGATCCCAGGGTCCTGGGATCGAGCCCCGCATCGGGCTCCCTGCTCCTTGGGGAGCCTGCTTCTCCCTCTGCCTCTGACTCTCTCTCTCTCTCTTTCTCTGTCTCTCATGAATAAAAAAATCTTAAAAAAAAAAAAAGAAATACACTTCTTCAAAAAAAAAAAAGGTTTCAAGTCCTTTTTTTTTTGGTTAATTAGAAGAATTTCTATCCTCAAAGTGCTTCTAGTTTATGGGACATAGTCAGAAGGGTTTTCCCCTCCTCTTTCATTTTCCACCCTCTCTTCTTAACGTTACTAAGTGAATCTTCTCCGAGGTCTTGATGGCATCTTGGGGGGATGGTCCGGAAGACAGATACATGGAATAGCAATGCTTCTACAAAGGGGCTGAGGGGTCGTGGTGAGGCCCAGAACACCTGCGATGGGGGGTGGGGGAGTGGGTTGGGTGCTGCAGAGGTCGTGTGAGCGGGCCGGGCGGCCTCTGAGCTCAGTGGCAATGGCCCATCTCTGAGCGCTGGCTGGTCATGTTGGCCAGACTAGCGACAGGCAGCAAGGGGGTGACCAGCTAAGCAGTCTGTGGTCACGAAAACAAACAGCTGCTACGCTGTCCTCACAGACGCAGCAAGACAGATCCGCCCCGTCTCACTGTGAGAAGCTGCTGTGCTGGCCCAAGAGGGAAACCAGGGAACGTGGGACCCCCGTGAGCTCTGTGGCACGGCCCAGGAAGAGAACAGGTTCCAATTCCCAGTTAGTCAGTAAACCCCCGTGAAAGGCGCAGGGAGGAGGGCAAGGAGGACGGTGGCTGTCCACTGTGTTTACTGTGAGGGAACGAGAACAGTGGAGAGCTGGGGTTTCCTTCTGTTCTGAATTCAGTGCAGACCAGGAAGGGTCCGATAGGAAGAGACAGGATCACTGGGTCACTGAAAAGGAGTTTAATGACAAGAGTTCTTATAAAGCATGGGTAGAGAACAGAGAAGCCATTCGGGAAGGTACCTTGGGCTACAAACATTACCAAATGTAGGCTGGGAGTGGGGAGGGCAGGGCGGCATGGTGACCCAGAGAGAAAGTGCTCTTGGCCACACCTGCTCAGGAGTGGAGACCTTTCTCGCAGGGGTGCGGCAGCCCTGGGGACCGCAGGGAGGGTGTGGAAGTCAATGCCCCAAACCCTCTCCTCCCGCAGTCCTATCACCTGCTAGTTCACCCCACAGCCAACTCAACGGGACGCAGGGGAGCCCCGACGCAGCCTCCGGGGGCCTCAGAACAAGGGGGAAGAGGATGGAGAAGGGAGGGCGTGACTCAGGGAAGATGGAGGGAAGGCATCCAGCTTACTGTAGTTCTATGCAGTTAGAATCCTTGACAACAAGAATGCGTTTGTGCATTACTTTGTGTAACACACACACATATACTCTTAGACAAACCGGTTCCTAATGGAAAAGCTACCCGGATATGGAACTCCCTCTCTAGGAACATACTCTATAATCCAGAAAAGATGTTCCATTCCTGTAAAAACAAACATATTCGTGTTTCATAGGAATGTCTACAGGATCCTTGCGTTTTAATCTTTCACTACTGACATTTATTTTCCAGCAACAGAAACATACGATCATTGAAGGCCCTTCACTTTAGTTGTTTTATTAGAACAGAGAATGTGTATAAAGATTGACCTCAAATAAAAGGGCTTTGCTTCAGATACGAACTGGTGGCTTTGCTGGCGTTCCAGTGAGGTCTTCCTGGCAACACAAGTGGGGAGTAGGGCGGGCTGGGCTACCATGGGAAAGAGGGATGACTTTTGGGCAAAAGGAGCCTTTTATTATTCTCAGTTGCTGAGCACGTTATCTTTCTGCAGGGCTTTTAAATACATATTATCTTGTAAAGAAACATTTGAGGGAATGACAAAATTTTACCTAGAAGCTTGATGAACGAGAAGCAAGAAGGAAAGTGACTTGGTTTATTGCAGCCCTGGCCTGAGCCATTCCTTCGCTTAGAGAATCACGCAGCTGGTGAAACACTGAGCAGAGCAGCACTGAGCTCACAGAGACTGAATATGCCAAGGTAGTACTCGGGGCCCATGTGTCCAGGTACAGATCGGAGACACAAAGGCTAACTCACAGAGGAAGAGCATCAGTTTAAATTGCATGACAGCCGCTTCGGTGAAACCAGGCTTAAAAAAAGAATCACCAGGCTTCGTTTATCAATACTGTGGCAACGAAGGCAGGGGTTGGTCATTGTTTTCTGGATCGTAAAATTGACACATGCTTGTTTCAAAAATTTGCAGATTCAAATAAAGAAAAACAGTCCCTTGAAATACTACCACCATTCACGTTTTATTGAACATCCTCCAAGACGTGTCTCCACAGATGGAGGAATATATAGAAAGTATTTTACGTAAATGAGATGAACCAGCATCTGCTGTTCTAGAACTTGTTTTCTGAAGTCAACCTTATACTGTGTCACCTCTCTACTTATGTAAATCTAAATTTTTTTTTTTAAAGATTTTATTTATTTATGTGAGAGAGAGAGAATGAGAGAGAGAGAGAGCAGGAGAGGGGGGAGGGTCAGAGGGAGAAGCAGACTCCCCGCCGAGCAGGGAGCCCGATGTGGGACTCGATCCCGGGACTCCAGGATCATGACCTGAGCCGAAGGCAGTCGCCTAACCAACTGAGCCACCCAGGCGCCCTATGTAAATCTAAATCTATTTATCCTGTATGTTCCACTATACATACGTATCTGGCTTTGATTTATTTGCTAGGGTGAGATGATCTTCAGAGTTTACAATCCTTGGTGTGGGATCACTACACTGGCTCCTAGGAAGTCCCCCATCCCACAGCTCCTTCCACCCACCGTGATCGGGGCCCACCTCCCCGCCCCCCCAACCAGAGCCATGACTGGGCTTTGTCAATCTTTGTAAGGTTTGTGACTCTGGTAAGTGGAAAAGAATCAGATTTTTACTTTTATGATGACCTGATAATGCTTTCATAGGCTTAAGGCCTATTTATATTTCATATTTTGTGAGCTGTCCTCACTCTTTAAATTTTCCGCCTAAAAGCCTATATGCTATATATTAATACATAACCTCTGTAAAGAATACAAAACTTTACCATGGACTTTAAAACAATCCTGCCCTCCGTTCCCCTGCCCTTTTTAAAAAAATCAAAGTCAGATCTGCTCTTGGATGAAGTGAAAGCGCTGGTGGGGCGTGGCCACGCGGACACTTACCGCATCGGAACACGGAGAGCTGGGCAAGCATGGGTACTTGATAGGACTTCCCATCGGCTGCCACAAACGTACGTTTCTTTGTGTTCTCGGGTTGGAACCGTGATTTCCACAAACCCTTAAAATACACGGCATTGACCAGGACCAGTCTGGTGAGCGCACCATCGATGAGATTTGGGGAGAGCAGGTTGTCGATCATACCTGGAAGGTCACAGAACAGGCAAGGGAAAAACTCAGGATTGGCAGTCCATTTGAGGGCAAAAGGCAGTGCTGGAACATGGACAGTGAAAAAAATCAAAGGAATTTTTAAAAGACTTTTTTTTTTTTTTTAAAGATTTTATTTATTTATTTGTCAGAGAGAGAGAGAGCACAAGGAGGGGGAGTGGGAGAGGGAGAAGCAGGCTCCCCGCTGAGCAAGGAGCCCGATGCGGGACTCGATCCCAAGACCCCGGGATCATGACCTGAGCCAAAGTTAGTTGCTTAACCAACTGAGCCACCCAGCGCCCTTAAAAGACTTTAAAAAGGAACTGTTTACAACACCCTTTTGGTACTTTCTCATTTTTTTCCCTCACTAAAAATGAAAACTGAAAAATTAAAGCTAAAATCAGTGAATCCGAAAAGTCTTTAGAGATCCTCTATTTGAGGATCAAGAAATTCTTTTATAACTGGGGCACCTAGGTGGCGCAGTTGATTAACCATCTGCCTTTGGCTCAGGTCATGATCTCGGAGTCGGGGATCAAGCCACACATCAGGCTCCCTGCTCAGCAGGAAGTCTGCTTCTCCCTCTGCCCCTCCCCCCTCCCGCTTGTACTCTCTCTCTCTCAAATAAAATTTTTTTAAAAAAGAAATTTTATAATTAATTCCCTATGAACCCCATGTTTTAGAAAATTCTACTCATCTAAATAAGCTGTACTTAATTAATGATGAATTTCCCTATCTTTGCGAATAATTGACACGTGCAACTGCCAAGGAGGGTTTGCCATCAGCACAAGACATGCATTTGCTCTTTCAACCATGGGGTGGACTTAATCCCAGTCAAAAATGAAGCTCTTTGGCCTGTGCAATTTTATCAAGGATAAATGTTTAATTTCTCTGAAGGTTTTAGAAATGTTGGGCATTCATTTGGAATCCCTGGTACCACAAGGCCTCAAAGCTACTTAGGGAAGGGCTAGAATGAAAAATTAGTGTCTATGTTTATGAGTTAGGGATCGAGTGAGGTGGTAATATTACAGAGATAAAAAGAAATGGGGTCTGTCCTGGAAGGCCTCCCGACTTTGAAGGGAAATTCGCTCCACAAAATGTCAAGGACCATCCATCTTGTTTGTGTCGGGAGTGAAGGAGCAAACAACTGTGATAGTTTCAGAATGTTCTTTGAGGCCACAAAGACTCTTTTCTCAAATGCTATCTGTGCTTGACGGCTTGGGTTTTCATTAAGGCTCCTTTTGCTCAGTCTTTGAAGATTCAGCTGTGTATGTGTTTATGAGGGATTACTGATACCCAAAGCGATTAAAAATTAGTTTACTAATTAGTTTACAACTAAAAATTAGTTTACTGTAGCTTTTGGCCCCAGCATTAAAAAAAAAAAAAATGTAGTGCTGTAATATAAATGCAAGTTACAATTCTTTAAATGGTTAGAGTAAAATCAATAGTTTCTGCAGAAGCAAGAATGTCTAATTCAGGTGAGAGAGCTTTAAGTCCTTTTAGATGATGTTCAAGAAGATTCAGATGTCCAACAAACAAATGTTGGCATTAAATCATGGTCAAGAGGCACATCCAGAGGTTGCCCAGACCCCAGGGTCCTCAGTAAGAGCTTCATCACTACTCCTTACTCACACAAGAGGGCACCAATGCCACCATAAATCAGGACCTGAAGGAGAACCCCCGAGCTATAAATGGTCATCATTCTATGCAAGGGCAGCTTCTGTCCTGTGGGAGGAAGTTACAACTCTGTGCTCCAGCCCATAGCAAACTCCTTACAGTTGGCTCCTGGCAGTGAAGATGGTATCTTGCCTTTGCTGGAAACATCACCCAGTCCAACCCCTAGGTGCCTTTAAGACATAGCTCGGCTCTGTACCTATAATAAACCTCCTCAGACCCTCCTCCCAAGCTCCCAGGAGTTTCCATAAAGCTCAACACTCAGCGCCACCATTATACCTCTGGTATTTTGTTCCAGCCAAATTTAATGTGTCTCTCTATCCCAGCTGGACCATAAACTGCACAAGAGCAAGGACCCTGTCATTCACTTTTAAAACAATCAAGCCTATCTCTGTGTTCAGCACACAGTCAGTGCTCATTAAGTGTCTATAAAGAAATCTTCCCAGACCCAAAGCCTCTGACTGACACTGTCAAGACTAAGATACAATAAGGTGGAATGAAGAAATAACAAGAAATGATAAAAAGGTAAGAAATGTATGGTTTAGAAGCAAGGAAGCATGTAGAGGACCTGCCATCAAGAACTATGTATAGTAAACACGCATCCATCTCGCCTCCCACCTATCTACCAATCCATCCATCCACATACCCACACATTCATCCACCCACCCAGTCATCCATCCATCCATCCACATAGCCTCCCACCTACCCACCCATCCATCCACCTACCTTTCCATCCATCCACCTACCCACCCATTCATCCATCCATACATCCATCCACCCATACATCCATCCACCCATCCACCCATCCATCTACCACCCCACCATCCATTCTTGGATACCTACCTACCATATGCTAAGTACTCTTCTAGGTAAGAAAATAAATAAACAAAAAATGAAGCCCGCCCTCAGAAAGCTATGGAGAAGAGAGAGGGGGAGGTTGGCATAAATGACTCAGGAAAGTGTATGCAATAGTAATAAATACCTCGAAGCAGAAGTACTCAAGGATGTGAGGGCAAATAAGAGGGGGATCTGATCTGGTCAATGGGGTCAGGGATGGGTACCCTGAAGTATTACTTGACCTAATAGCTATAAAAAACAGCCCACACTTGCTGAACAGTTGTTAAGCGCTAGGCACTTTCCTAAATGCGTATTATTTACATTCCTTAATGTAATTCCTAATGTAACCTTAATGTTGTTAAAACTACTTTAGTAGTTGTCATTATCGTATCTCCATTATACAGATGAGGACTCTGAGGTAGAGGGAGATTAAGTAACTTGCCCCAGGTTACACAGCTAGGAAGTGGCAGAACCGAGATTCAAACTTTAGAGCCTGCACTTTCAACTATGAAGCCATTCCTGGGATGGTGTGAAAATGAATATGCATTAGCAAGGGGAAGGGGGAAGAAAAGCACCCCGGGCAGCCGGCTGCGACAGGAGAGAGCCTGGTGAGTTGGAGGGACAGGGACTAAGCGCGCAGGATGCGAGCACAGAGTAGGTGAAGGAGCAGCTGAGGCTGGAGCCCCAGGCACGCAGCCCTGGCTGGGCCATCGCCCCCTCACACCGGAAAGAACCTTCGTGTCTGGCTCTCCCCCTCTGCAGTGGGCAGGAATGGTCATCTCTGTGGGCCGCACCGGGCAGTCTTTCAAATGTGGACTGTTCCATCTCCAGGGTCCTTGTGGCAGGTAAGTGCCCCTCAGTGAGGCAGATCCCCCCAAGGGGGCAACATGGGAACTTGTGGGAGAGTTTTCAGCTGAATGGCAGGTGGCCAGAGATGCTACTTGTCCTGCGATGTTCCAAACGGTCCCACATGGTGGGGCGCCTGGGTGGCTCAGTTGGTTAAGCGACTGCCTTCGGCTCAGGTCATGATCCTGGAGTCCCGGGATCGAGTCCCACATCGGGCTCCCTGCTCGGCAGGGAGTCTGCTTCTCCCTCTCCCACTCCCCATTTGTGTTCCCTCTCTCGCTGTGTCTTTCTCTGTCAAATAAATAAATAAAATCTTTAAAAAAAAAAAAAAAACAAACGGTCCCACATGGTAAAGAAGTGTCCTGCTTGCCATGTAGCTTCTGAATGCCCCCAGTGGATATTCACGCTAGCAACAGACCGGCTTATCATCCCCTGAGCCCAGGACGTCACTCTTTTTTGCACATAAACACAAAGGTATCTGTTTGGGGGCACGTTCTTACTGTACACTGAATTTTCTAGGTATGTCACTGCCGTGCACATCAAGCGGAGACTCTTCTTATTGTGTTCTGAAATTTACCAAGAATTTTGCACAATTTTAGAAAAAAGTGCTTCAGAAATATCAGAAGGCAGCTTGTGGTTTTCATGTCACTGGTATGACATACCTGTCTCGGTCTGTTTTTGTAGCCGTCAGTTCGCAATTATTCTAAGAATACGACTGCTTTGTTACGTTCCCAGGTGTAGTTGGTACCCAAGGGTTTACCTACTGAACTACATACATAAATTAGTTCTGTTTTTCCTTGTATTACAGTTTGGCATTATACTAATTTTTAAAAATTTTGTGTACTTGTGGGGCACCTGGGTGGCCCAGTCGGTTAAACACCTGCCTTCGGCTCAGGTCATGATCCGAGGGTCCTGGGATCGAGTCCCACGTCAAGCCCCACGTCAGGCTCACTGCTCAGTGGAGACTCTGCTTGTCCCTCTGCCCCTCCCCCCACTCGTGTGTGCGCACGCTCTAATAAATAAATATAATCTTTAAAAATTGAAAACAATTTAAAAAGAAGAATAAAAATTTTGTGTACTTGTGCACAGGTTACGTGAGCTGTGAATTTCATTTCAGGATGGTAGAGTGAATAGTAAAAATCTTTGTTTATAAAGAGGGAGTGGGTCTGTAGGGTTGAAAAACACGCTGAATCTTACCACACTCCCCTCCACAGATGAAGTAAGCAACTGAGTCAGTGTGTGTCCAGGTAGTTTGAACTCTCGTCACGTGGCACACAAGTGTGACTGACTATTACCAACACATTGGTAAAGAAGGCTGGCACGGGGAACTGACATGCCCCCGTCATCCAGCCATCCAGCTCTGAGTGCCAGCAACCCAATGTTCTTAGTCCTCTAGGCCCAGAAAGAACCACTAAACCCTCCACACTCGCAGGTCTCCTGATTGTTCTGTGGTTTTAGGAAGGAAGCCTGGATCTTGCTGTCCAGGACCCTGTGGAGAAGGAATGCCGTGGATTGACCAAAACCACTCTGGCTCTCCTCCACCCTCCCGTGCCCTCCTGGTCCATCTCTGCACTAGTCTGTCATATGCTCTCAGACATTTGCGTATACAGGCCTGCTGGGGGGTGGGGGGTGGAGGCAGACTGGGGGAGCACTCATTTCAGTGCAGAATGTCAGACCCCTCCCTCAGAGATTCGGATACAGGAGGTTGGGATTCGGTGACCTGCATGCAAAACAAATGCTCTGGATAATTCTGATGCAGGCGCCCTCAGAACCATGCTTGGAGAAAGAGGACCCGGAAAGCCAATTTCCTCACATTCTGTCCTTGGGTCCCAACTGAGTCTTTGGGTCCCTTCTTGTGACCTTAACTCTACCTCCTATGAAAAAAGCTTCCCCAGCCTATATCTGTGGTGTTCATTTTCCTCGGTTGCTCTGGACCCATCTCTAGCCCAGAGCATTTCCAACTAGACCTCTAGTTTGCAAATTAACGGGTTTAAGACACCCACGTCAGACACTTCCTCCGTCTAATGAGAGGAGAAATGCATGTAAACACGTAATCATGATGCGGCGTGGAAAGTGCTACAATAACGGGGCATGAACAACGCATAATCACATGCTGATTGTAAGCCAAGCGGAGGCACCTACTTCGTGGAGGGGACGGCAGCAAGAGGGAGGGGAAGCAAGGAGACAGATCAATCCCGCATCTCACACGTTGGAGAGGGGCAGTCGCAGAAGCATAGAAAGGACTGAGCCACTGAACCCTCAGACTAGGCCAGGGCCTGCGGGCAAGGCCTCCAGGGAGGAGATGTAGTGAGGAAAGGGGAGAGTCAGCGGGGCTGAATTCTACTCTGCTGCCCGGGCCCCAGGGAGAAACGTCCCGAACAGCACAGGGGGGTGGTGGCAGCAAGAAAAGGGAAGGAAGGTAGACGGAGTCACGGAACCCGCTAAAAGAGCACAGATGCACCAGCCAGCTGGGTCCAGGCGGTTCACAACGGGAGGGCCATGGGACCTGTTAGAAGCTCAGAGTCCCCCTCACACTTTCATTCACCGAGTATAAGATCGTACAAAGCAGTTCCCCGGGGAACTGAGGCCACTCACCCCTGGTTTCGTTCTTGACCCACACGTTGATGGAATCACAGGCGGAGGCTGGATCCTCAAAGCTCACATTCTGGACTTCACACTGAAACACGTCTTTGTTCCGGGTGACAAAGGGCACCTCCATCTTGAAGCCGTTCTTCACAAACACTGCATTGGCCACGGTCACGATGTCCTTATTCTTCTTGGAGCTGATGGCCTTGTTGATCTTCTTTAACACTTTACCGACTCCTAGAGGAGAAATGGAAAAATGCAGCAATATTTCCGCGAGAATTCAGAAAAGCTGTTTTTTAAAAAAATATCTTTCTTAGTATGGCAAATAAAGAACAGTATAGACAAGATAAGCCTGAGTAGCAAGAGACTGAGTCTTGTGCTTCCTCAGCGGCCTTGTGTTAAGAAAAGGAGGGGCATCGGGCTCCCTGCTCAGCAGGGAGCCTGCTTCTCCCTCTGACCCTCCCCACTCTCATGTGCTCTCTCTCTCATTTTCTGTCAAATAAATAAATAAAATCTTAAAAAAAAAAAAAGAAAAGGGGGGGAGGGGATGGTAAAATTTATTAGTAGTTCTTAAAAGTCAGTAGTGCTTTTAGCACCAAAACAACATATTCAAGGCATCTCAACACCTTTCCCACGTAGACCTCGTCCTCCTGGGAGACTTTCTTGGTACCCGGTCACTAGGAAGACTGGCAAGCTCTTCCTTACATAGCCATGGGGAAATAAATCCAAGGAATCTTCCTAATTCATTCTTTTTCTTTCTTAACAATCTCTAGTGCTCTTTCCTGCCAAAGATTTAACACTGCGATTTCTTTTTTTACTATTTTGGGAAAAAAGATGAATAAAATAAGCATTAGAAAGACCATTAAAAATTGCCAGGTGCCACCATCCAAGAACAGTGTGGTTTTTACCCGATCTCACGCTCAAAAAGCACGGGGACTAATTTTATGGCAATGTAAGCTTTATTTTAACACGAGCCATTCATACATACTCCATTTGCTTTTAGAACATGGAGAAGAGGAAAATAAATTATAAGGATGAAATGTGTTTCTGGAGTGAGCTTGAATTACAGATTCTTGGGTTACTCGCTTGGGGTCCTTTCAAAATGACGCTGTCCTAAAACAGCCTGCAGGGGTCACAGTGATGGTGTCCTGGAGAGCTGACCTGCCACACACCGAGTGTCTCTTCTGCAGACCCACTAAATAAGGGCAGGGTGAGTCGGCCCCGCGGCCCAGGGAGGTGACCTTTTGGCCCTTTGTTTGGCTTCTCATGACCCCACCTTTTGTGCTGTTCTGTGGGGCAGGCCTGCTTTATCGGTAAGGGAACAGCAGAGGCCAAGACCCAGCACCTGTCCCTTTTGGCCACATGGCCTCCTCCACACGCCTCGGTCTCCTGCCGGGAAAAGACTGGTGTAGATCTTCCTCCCCTGCCCCAGACCGTTCTGCCTCTGTCCTCGGTAAGAGCATCGCTATCCTGAGTTCTCAGAGGGCCTGAAAAACCACTCGGGCTCCCCTAAAAGAGTCTGTCTCTTGACGGAGCCCCATTCCACAACACAACGGCTAGTGATTCGGGAGAAAACAAGCGTGGGGGAAGGAAGCCACCCACAGGCAACATTGTCAAAACTTTAGAAATACTGCTTCGAATGAATGTGGCTCAGTGTGGAACAACAGAAGTCCAGTCCCTGCGTTGGAACTGTACTAGCTGACAGGGTCTCGATGGCACTGGTGAGGGCCATAAATTCTAGCAGTGATTCACCGGAAAGCGACAAATCACTAAGAGTTTTCTGAGTGTCCAAGCAAGGGGCAGAATGGTGTGTTCCAAGTACTAAGTCCTTCCATGCTTCTGATAAGTGATCCAACTGCAGATTCATGAGAAACTGAAGGCCATGTAAACAGAGCGGGGCAAGTTTAGGCATTTGGGGCTGGCAGCTCAGGAGGTGACACTGAACACAGCCACCGAGGGGCATGGAGTGAGGTACGGAGTTCTCGAACCCCCGCCTGTCCCTCTGGTTTTCCTCTCCCAGCCAAAAGCATCAATGCAGTCAAGATTCCTAGAACTTTATGAGGCTAACAGGAGTGGAAGAACATGGAAAGGGCAACTCCCTCGTTTTCCAATAAAGCAGCGAAAACTCTGACGTGCAAAGGGACTCGCTCAGGGCCACGGTGCCCAGTGGCCCCAGAGGACGGCTGCGGGGCCCGTTCTGCTCCCTCACACGCGGCCCTCACTCAAGAGGCGGGTGCAAGGTAGACTCTGGGGGATGAAACCAGAGCAGGAGCCATGAGGCACCACCGCTAGGAGACAGAGACTCTGAAGTGAACACAGATAATTCAAAACAACAACTGAAACCTTTTCCATTGGGCCCGACTTCAAAAAAAAATTTTTTTTTAGCTTTTTATTTTGAAATAATGATAGATTCATGGGAAGTTGCAAAACAATATACAGGGTTATCCCCTGTGCCTTTTGCTCAGTTTCCCCTAGTGGTAACACCTTGTAGGACTACAGCACAGTATCACAACCTGGAGACTGCGTGGTGGTGCTCACAGAGCTCATGCACGCTGCATGCCTTTTACAGGGATTTGTGTGTGTGTGTGTGCGTGCGTGGCTCTCTGCACTTCTCTCACCCACACAGATTCATGTGGTCACCAGCACAGTCAAAACACTTCCAGCATTGGCACATCCATCCTGGATGCCAGAATGGCACCGGAGAAGCCCCTCCGGATGCAGGACTCGCTTGAGGCCCCAATGGCCAGAGCCCACGGGGCACGCACCATTCACGCTGTATCTCATCACCGTGGTGAGCTGCTTCTTGGTCCTGCCGTCGGCTCCCAGCTGAAGCATCCCCAGGACAGACGCGATCCCGTGGGGGGACACGACCACGTTGTCATGAGGCCGGGATTTGACGATTTGATTGAAAACCTGGATTCCTGTGTTGGAGCCTAGTTCCTCCAGAGACAGGGGGTTGAACTGGGAGCACACGGAGGGCAACGTCACTGTGGCCACAAGGAAGAAGAGAAAATGCCAATTCATGGTTCCTTTCGGCAATGACGACCTGAAAAATTAGATTAAAAAAATATGTGAATTCTTAAATGAACACCTTTGGGGGGGACTACTTTATATTCAACTAGGTATGATTCACTGTACTCAGTATAATTGAGTGCTTTGTTAATTTATTTAAAATAGAATAGCATAGATCAAGCAGTTTTTGCCATATTTTGTCAGCGGGTTGGGGGAGGGAGTGGAAGGAAGCCTCCACCTGGCAGGCTCCCAGTTATGTGCCATTCAATCTTACAACCATCCTTCACCCAATTGAAGCAGTATTTACTGAGAACTAGCATGTGCCAGGCCCTTTTTGAAGTGCTGGGCATACAACTATAAATAGATGGGCAAGACCCCTGCCTTCCTGGAGTTTACATTGTAGAGGGGAGACAGAAATCAGCCAGTAAGCAATAAAGTAACTTCAGAGAGGGATCAGGACCCCGGAATAAAACACTGTGTCTGCAAACGAAGGACGAGGTGGGGACAACATGAGGGACAGCATGGGAACAGTTGTGATGAGTCCCGAATGAGAAAGAAGCATCCCCCCCAACCCCACACCTGCCCCCAGCACATGGCCACTGAGGAGGGAGTTGGGGGAGGACGTGAAGAGGAGGAAAGGCCCATAACCCTAAGGCCCAGAGACCCCAGTATGTATGGCTCTTGGATTTCCTTCTAAGGGTCACAAGAAACCACAGGAGGATTTTTAAAAAAGGGAGTGAATCCCTCGGGTCACTATGACTACCTTATAACCCTATGTCCTCAGACTTTTTTTTTTTTTTTTACCATAAGCATGTTACTTTCTTAATTAAGGGATTGTTAATTAAAATAAACTTAAATGATACTCTTAGATCTACAATAGGGCAGAACAATTGGTAAATTTGTCAATTGTAAGAATGGCACTGTTTACACAGATATTCTCAATTACAGTGATTTGTCTGAAATAGATCTGAAAGATTTGTCTGCTTTCTTCCTTGATTACCACTTACTGAACTTCCTTCGGCTGTGACAAGTAAGAGGTAAAAGATTTACATGTATTTACGGAAAAGCAAATACTGTCATTAAATAAGAACTTAAAAGAGGCAGTCGGCAAAACAAAAGCAGAATTCGTGATGTGGCTAATTTGGTTCCTCCCTTGGGGACCTGAACTTCTGCGAAGCACAAGTTTCCAGAGGAGCCAACGTGCCCTCCTGGCATGTACATGGGAATGTCTGTAAAGAATAAGAGGGGGAGCCTTTTAGGAAACGGGAGACCTGAAGTGCAGGGAAAGAAGGTCTCTGTGCTCCAGAGAAAAGCATACCGGGAGCGTTAGGCAAAATTGGCATTCGGGGTTTTCCTTGTCTTCCTTTCTATGCATCTGTCTTGCTTCCTACTCCAGGTCATAGTAAATGTTCAATAAATACATGTGAGATTAAATGTGATGGCTTATATACTTTCAGTTTTTGTTAATTATTTTTTTACTGCATCAAAATAATATTTATTGAGCATGACTGAGAAAATGATCGTGTTCCATCCCGAGCCTCAGAGTGTGCTTCAAACATTTTCCGAGGAGAGTGAAATTCGCTGGGTGCAGAGTTCCCCACCTGCACCCCCCAACCCAGGGCCACAGGAGAACCACTAAGACCATCATTCAAGGTGATGTTACAATGTTCTCATATGTTGTGAAACAATCACATTTTAAAAAATTTAGAACATACAGGCTTCTCCAGGGCTTAATTGGTAAATAAGTGTGTTAAGACAGCCTGTCTAAATTCAAAACATGCAAGTGACCTACATACGCTCCTACTTGGGGCTTTCCTATGGCCAGCATGGCCTATTTTGACTTTGGCACCTAGGACTGGTTCTAACACCATGACAATCCCCTGAGTTTCTTTCAGCCTGCTGGACGCTGGAGACTTCCAAATGCTGACTAGGGAGGCTTTACTCATTCATCTAAAAATTAGACTCTGTGTCCTCCTAGCCTCCCTCCCTCCCCTCTTTCTGGAAATAAATCTCCTCTTTAAAACTTAATATGCCACAAAGCCATCACGAGCATAAAACAATCCACACAATCTTTGTTACAAATGGTCAAGTCCGGTCACTAGTGCCAACTTCATCAATCTGGATTGTTGACTCTTGCATCACAGTGTACCCCAACATTACCTCCTGTTTGCCTACTCTCTACTCCCCAAGCCTCCCAAAGAGATCCTCCTGGATTAGCAACTACTTGAATAAAATATTTGAATCTGCACACTCAGAAAGGACATCAAATTGGTTTTGCCTCTTATAGCTTAAAGTTGATTCACCCACATGCTACAGATTTATGTAGACGACTATAAAACAGGTAGAAAGGATCAGCAAGAGAAAAATTTAACAGCTCCAATGTCTCAGAGTCAGCAAAGATCGTCTCCCAAATAAATAGCCAACTTATTTAGCAGAATTTTGCTTGGTTATGACTTTTTGCTAAAAGAACAGTTTCATTATGAAGTGGCGGAAGGCTGCCATGGGTGTTTTTCTTGGTTTCTTGGATTTGGGAAGCTTTTGAGGGATGTCTATGTGCAGTCTCATAACAGCGCACCGGGACAGTGTCAGGGCTATGCAGGACTTGGAATCGGAGCTATTTTTGATTGATGCTCTGGGCATGACTTCTTCTTGGCCTCAGTTTCCTAGGCTAAATGCTCCCTAGTTTAAGATCACCTGGCTTACGTACATGTTTGAGACTAAGCTTTCACTCCTCTCCAAAGTTCAGTAGGCAGGAGAGCGGTGCTGATTCATAAATTACTTTGGCTTATAAAATTCTTTTTTTTTTTTTTTAAAGATTTTATTTATTTATTTGAGACAGAGAGAATGAGAGAGAGAGAGAGAGCACATGAGAGGGGGGAGGGTCAGAGGGAGAAGCAGGCTCCCTGCCGAGCAGGGAGCCCGAGGCGGGACTCGATCCAGGGACTCCAGGATCATGACCTGAGCCGAAGGCAGTCACTTAACCAACTGAGCCACCCAGGCGCCCGGCTTATAAAATTCTTAACTGATACGTATTCATATCCAAATAGACAATCTTTTACGTGAAGTAACTGCTGGAGTTAATCAGGCTCTAAAATGCTTACTCTCTACAATAAGCAGATTCTCATTATGGGAAGAACATAGTAACCTCCTGTTTATTTTTAGGAGAAATTATACTTAAAACTTTCAAATAAGAGAGAAGGAATAAAGCTGTTGCCCAAATGTATTGCAGATCATCAGTATGGAAGATTATAAATCTGTTTAAATGTTTCCATTTCTTGAATAATCTTTTCATAACAGTAAAACACACACACACACACACACACACACATACCAAGAGTCTGGCTGAGGCCATCACTGGAGGGGGATCATAAACCTATAAATAAAGCTATCACCACAGGCATAACCTTTCAAATGTGGGATTCTCTTTCCCCACGTACTTCTAGTGTCTCTTACTCCAAGCCTTTCCTTTCCAGTGTGGGGGATGTCTGGGCAGTAACTGGGGACTGCTCTGAGCTTCAAGTGAGATTTAGTGTAGTAAATAACAGAGTTGGTGGTTTTACAAACGCCAGATCTGGAGCACATCCTTACATTTAGCACCGTCTCCCTTCCCAGTGGCAGACATTAGAGAAACACAGCCTCCCCAGACGCCATCCCTTCAACCATCACGTCCACACAGCCGGTGCTCAGATCTGAGGCTCAGATCCTCAAACCCTCTGCTGAATTTCAGGCTCATACTTTCATCTATTTGCTGCCTGTGTTCACCTGACTGTTCAGAACATTATCTTGGCCTGGAAAATCCTTTGTAGGTGGATTATGGAGGGCCACTGGTCTGTGAAACCTGCCAACTGTCCTCTTAAAGGGTCTCGGCCTGGGTCTTGCCTGTGTGCTCACATCTTTGCTTCTCTCCCTTACTCTCCACCTGGTGACACCAGTGCTCTCCCATCTCCGATCACAGCCTGTGGGAGGCTTCCCCAGATTGTCCCAGAAGGGTCCATTTACCCCCTCCTCTGAATTTCCACAGTATTTCCTATCTGTACCTTTCATCTTGTTTTTCAAGTGTGCTTCTCCCTCTCAACTAGACTGGAGGCTCACAGAAAGCAGGGCCACGGGACTTTAGAATCCTAGTGGCCACGGGGTCTTCTTCAAGGGCCTTGTCATTGCTAGTCACTGAATCAGAGGTTGACTCATGGGACGAACCCAGCTGCTCAAATGTTTGGTTTGGAATAAAAGGCACTCTAAAAATATCTTAAGCAACTACAAGTTAGAAGATGTCATATATGATCTAGATTTAGGGTTATTCTCAGGAAGAAATGAAAATGAATGGGACCCTGGTAACACCGGGCCCTCCTTCTTAGGGCAGACATCTTGCACAGTAACCACCGCTAGGGGCTGGGCGTGAGCTCCCTCCCTCTGCTCCCAGCCGCCTTGTCCACCGCTTGCCACCACTCACATCACCTCTCCAGGCTGTGAAAGCTTGTGGCCAGACCCCTGCACTGAATGAGTGCTAACTGATTCAACAAGGGCAGATTAACCCAGCTGGTCACAAAAGATGACACTTGTTTTCAACCTAATAGTCTTTTTTTACAAAATAAAATATATTTTACATATAATACATGAGCAAAAGATAAATAAAATGGTATCTGTCAGCTCAAATGATAAATGGTAGGGTATCTGTCAGCTCTATTTAGTATAGCAAATAAGATGTATGTGAACAGTTTTGGGGGAAACACTGGAATACTCTTCTGGCTCCAACTCTTAGCCAGATGATTCACATCTGTTTTAGGAGGACCCAGGAGTGTCGAATAAATGGCAAGTATTCCATCCTTTCTCATTCTTTAAAATGTTTCAAGTGATATATTTTATAAAACCTATGTATCAAAATCTTTATATCATGAAAGATTTTAAATATATGAAAAATAATGTAAATCCCTAGTACCCAACATCCTTTATAAAATAATGATCAACTCATGGCTTATTTTATTTCTTCTAAAATCAACAATTGTACTGAAGCAAATTCTAGACATCATATAATTCGAAATATTTTCAACATACATTCTATACCTAAGGAATATATACATGTACACAGTATCATTATCCCACTCAAAAATTAGTAACTCTTTACTATGTTTTTTTTTTAAAGATTTTATTTATTTATTTATTTGAGAGAGAGAGAGAGAGAAACAGCATGAGAGGGGATAGGGTCAGAGGGAGAAGCAGGCTCCCCGCTGAGCCGGGAGCCCGATGTGGACTCGATCCCAGGACTCCGGGATCATGACCTGAGCCGAAGGCAGTCGCTTAACCAACTGAGCCATCCAGGCGCCCATAACTCTTTACTATGTTAATATCTAGCCAGTGTTCAAAAATTTTTTAATAGTTTATTTGAATCAGGACCTAAATAAGCTCCACACATTGCAACTGGTTGATAGGTCTCTGGCCTTTTAAAAAGTCTTACCCCAGTTGCTTTATTTTTAACTTTTTCCTCTGAACTCTTCTGTTGAAGAAACCAGGTTATTTGTCTTGTAGAGTTTCCCACAGTCTAGATTTTGCTAACTGCATTCACATGATGCTGCTTAAGAAGTTTCTCTGTCTTCTGTACTTCCCGTTAGTTCGTAGTTAGACCTAGGGCAGGGGTCTGCAAACTCCTGGGCCAGACCTGGCCACACTTTTTGTTTTGGCTATGATTGCACTGAGCTCCCACAGCAAGTTGAAAAGAGTTGCCCAGTTGCAACAGAGACTACCGCTAGCAAAGGCAGAAACATCTACTACCTGGCCCTTTAGAGAAGGTTTGCCTCCTCTGCTCTAGAGGCTGATCAGGTTCAAATTTCTTTTTTGCAAAAATGTTTCACAGAGGTGTTGTAGCGGTGCTGGAAGCAGGAGAAAGTGGCCATATGTCTCTTTTTTGTGATGTTAGATAGAGGCTGCTCACGATCACTGCCTAAGTGCATTTATTAGGATTGCCAAATGATGCTATTGTGATTCTAACTTTATTAGTTGGAACACTTCTGTAAAAAGTCATTTTCCATAACCAACCAATTCCATTATCCTGAGGTTCAGCTTGCATAGCAAGCGCAGGATGAATGCGTGATTCCTTAGATTGTTCTTAAAATGATGAGTTGGTTACCCTGCATCTCAGAGTTGATCAGAGGGTTTGTTTTGTTTGTTTGCTTAGTATAATTATGAACTTACCACTTTTCTACATATTTTAAGGGTCCTGATCCACTGAAATTTTATTATTTTTTTCTGATACTCAAAATGAGCCTCTTCACGTGGAGCTCTCATATAACCTCATAGTCTCAACAGCTTCCTTGTTTTCTGCGTTGACAAGATATTTCAGGTTCTTTGTGCACCCTTCTTGCCCTAGGTAGAATCAGCCACTTCCCGAAGGAGTTCTGGTTCCTCTCAGTGGGAGACGGTATTTAGAGACAATCTGAGTATCCTCACCAAACACACTCCAAATTAACTGTGGGAATCCCGGGCAATGTAGAAAATCCAAAATCCACTGACTGCACTCTCTGGACTATAGCCAAATGTTAAAGTTCAAATTATGAAAGAGAGACTGCTTACCTGGCCACAGATGAGGAAAAGATAGGGGAGGGAGCTGGGCATTCAAAGCTGGGCTGGGATAATCAAAATGGATCATCCTCATGTGAAGACAGTTAGTCTCCTGGATCAAACCCATCCTGATGGCTTGTGGGAACCAAACAATGAGAGTGCCTGGAGTGAACAACTGGCACCCAGCATGACAAGAAGAGTCCCCCAGTTTATCTCAGGTGGGAAGGGGCGACAACCAGCCCTTCTCCTCAATGAAAGCTGACCCTTTCTCTTGGACTGGGAAAGCGTACAGATATCCCACTGGTCTCTGTGTTTGTAGGCTCCTGATTCTTAGAACCAAGACCCCGTATTGTTCTGCCTTTGGACCAACCATTTCTTCTACGGGGGCTACAGGAGGCAGAGGAACACTGCACATCAGGTTATATGGAATCGTGACATCTCCTGCCAGTTTTCCCCAGAGAAACAAACATGAAGGAAAAGTGCTGGGCTGTCAAAGAGAGCCGTCCAAGTGGCCATAATTCAGATTGTGCTGCCCAGCTGCAGGCCCAAATACCGCCTGCTCTCCAATACTCTGCCAACAGGCACAGGTCTAACTCTTTGAGGGTGTTTGGCAAGAGGCATTCTAGAGACTTCAGGAGTTGATCCACGGTGATTAAGACTGGATCTGCAAAGTGACAGGGGTTGTTATGCGCGAATAATTGACGTTAAGCCTCAAATACGGCCCTATACATGCGAGAGGACGACTCTGGTCTCTCAGACTTCTGCTGATGTTAGTGAAATGGATTGCATCAAACCCGTCTTCATTTTCCTAATATCTACCACATTCTCTTCTGATGGATGAACAAGCAACACTGAAGTGCATCTTGATACCCCTGGGAAGTGTGCAGAGTGTTAGTAGAATGAGTCAGCATTTTTACAACTTAAGAAACCGGAAATGCCAGCTGACCACAGTGACAGCAGACTGGTGGTTCTCAAATGTTCTTTCACGTTACTGAGAGATGCTCAGAGTCCTCTGAGGATTTTTTTCTTAAATTTTTATCAGACTTCAAAGTGCATGATTGATCTATGACACTAATGAATTTAACCAAAAGGAACTTAAAAGTAGTCAGGAACGAAATTTGCAGCCACTGAAATGGATGGCAACAATGTTTAAACTGTTCCTTCGAAGAGACACATTTTGTTAAGTACTCTCCTGACATCCAAGTGCCTTTATCTACAGATCATTTGTTTTGAAATCTCTTCTGGGGTAAAGAGGAAGGCTAGGAGGAAGAAGGCAACTCGGGCTTTGTTAGTTGTCTATCTTTTAGAATACAAGATTATGGGGACATTTATTCTATTTTCCTCTAGTGTGTCAAGGGAAATTCATCTAAGTTTCAAATTTCAATTTTACCATCCACTAACCAAGACATCCAAGGCAAGTCACAATCTTTACCAGCCTCAGCTTTCTCCTCTATGCTATATTAGAAATCAAATTCCAGTGCTGGTCATGGGAATTCCGTAAGCATGAACAGAAACATGGATGGTAACTAGCATAGTACTCACCTCAGAGTGGTACCCAATGAATGTTCATTCCCTTCCCCTTGTCTTCCTCAAAGCTCAAGACCTGAAGTAATCTGATTTTTATTTCAACAGCTATTTAAAGTCTCAACGATCAAGCTAAGAAAATGGGCTGAACACAATACTTCCACCTTGATATAGCCCTGTATCTTTAAAACATATTTTAAGACAGAGTAAGATAATGCTAGCATATTTCTGTGTCTCTGTAAGAGAACAGAGGGGTTCTATTACGATGGGAGTAGAGGTGGGTATGTTCCAAAAAATGTTTACTTGTTCTGAGATATGTTTTTCTGTGTGTTGTCTTAGGTCACTAAATCTGATTTATTTATGGTATCAAGTCCTGTACACTTTCTTATTAATAAATTTCTAAGATGCAACAGTTCAAATGGGTGATTCCCTAATTGACAGCCAAGAGATGACCTAAGATGTTATAGTGATGTTGACCAGTGGTTCTCAATCTTTAAAACAAGGTAGCACCTTCTTTAGACATAAACAAGTATTACAGATACTTCCCAAGTAATTATGCTTTAAAAAAGTACTTGTGAAACACCACACACAAAAATAGACTCCAAATGGTTGAAAGACCTCAGTGTGAGACAGGAGTCCATCAACATCCTAAAGGAGAACACAGGCAGCAACCTCTTTGACCTCAGCCGAAGCAACTTCTTCCTAGAAACATCACCAAAGGCAAGGG
>NC_138371.1:12665853-12741287 GCF_054177405.1 Leptonychotes weddellii | reverse complement strand
ATGGGTGAGCCTGGTGATGGGTATTGAGGAGGGCACGTTCTGCATGGAGCACTGGGTGTTATGCACAAACAATGAATCATGGAACACTATATCTAAAACTAATGATGTAATGTATGGGGATTAACATAAGAATAAAAAAAAAGTACTTGTGAAACTACAGGATAAAAACTACTATGAATTCATAAAAGTTCAATAAAATGCAAAATCTTTTTATCTATAACAGCATCTGGATACATTTCCAAAAATCATATTTTGAGGTATTACTTATTCAGTCTCTACTCAAAGCTGGACTAGGAACATGACTTTTTTGACCCCTTAGAATAACTCTAATGTTGTCTATAGGTCCTCAGTTCATAGGTCAGAAATCAATGCTAAGTTATTGCTAGTAAAAAAATAACCAGGAGGTGCTGGAAGTGTATATCAATAAAACAAAAACAAAACAAAACAGCTTTCTGAAAGGCAATTTGGGGCATGCCTGACCTTACAAATGTATATACCTATCAGAACAGTAATACCCTTTCTGTTAATCAATCTGAAGGTAATAATCAAATAGATTTGGGCCTAAAAATGTTCACTGTGGAGTTATTTCTAAGAGCAGAATCACTGCAATATTCTTTGCAATAAATAATTGCAGTAACAATGATCATTGCAACCTAAATTTTCAATGAAGGGGACACTGAGGGTGACCTTTTATCAGCTTTGTGTGCTTTGTTGCTAATATTTGCAACTGTTACCTTCAGCGGATTGCTTCTGGGAGTTGGAGCTCATTTTCTTAGTGGGCCTTAAGTGGCCTGGAGTTCACCACTACAGCATTCCTTTGCCTCCTCCCCCCCTCTGCCCTCCCAGGCCAACAGCCACCAACTACTGGTCGAGGCGTAGGAAAGCTTAGCTCCTTTGCCTCCAGGTGGCAGAGACCACCTGAAGGAGGAGGTGACTCTCTGGAGGGCCCCATGGGATTGGGCTGTGGGACCTCACCGCTATCACTCCCTAACTGGCTGTTTCCTTTGCAATTCCCACTTCCACCGCCCCCTTACTGTTTTACCCCAGAGCACTTCCTCAGTGAATCATTCACACTCTCTCCTTGGCTCGGACTGCTTCTGGGAGAGCATAAGGGTCAGTTCATGACATCCACTCAACACAGTATCAACCAGCTGCTGAGAAACTATACTGGAAGAAAATCTAAAGATATGGTAATAGATTCTGGATATATCCCAATGGAAAAAGGAAAACGATGGTATAATTAACTATGTAAAAATAATACACGGCACAGAAAAAAAAAGACTAGAAAGATGGATATCCAGATATTATCTATATCATTATTCTGATGGTGGGAAGAGGAGTTTATTATTCTTTATACTGTTCTGTATTTTTCAAAATTTCTACACTGAACAGATCACGTTAAAACAAGCATCCCTTTTTCTGTTTAGAAAGCCACAGCAGTGGGAACTTAGATCAGCTGAAATGTATAGAAAGGGGGAACAGAAAAGACTACAGGGCATAAGAACAGTGGTTAAGTCACAGGATCATACAAACCTGAATTAAAAATGGTAGTTATTGGAAAAGGAGAAAGAGTTAAGAAATATAGTGAGATCCCTTTATATACATTCAGATGCATGTCACACCCCATTCCAACCCACAGACCACTTCACGGTGAGTTTTTTTCAGTAAGTGATGGCTCTATTTTGATGAACATGAGTTGACACATTTATATAGCTACATCTACCTATTAGATATTTAAAGGCAGGGATTACAGTTTATTAATTTTTTTATTCCCTGCATTTACCATAGTACCTGGCATATAGCAGGAACTCAGAATTTATGAAACACATTGTAGTTCGGTGGTAATCACCTATTCCAATCACTATTTTAAGCAGCAGCAACTGTTAGTGCGAATTAAAAAAAAATCCCAATTGGCTTAAAACTTGTAGAGTACAGCGGCGCCTGGGTGGCTCAGTCAGTCAAGCGTTCAACTCTTGATTTCAGCTCTGGTCATGATCTCAGGGTGGTGAGACCGAGCCCCGCATTGGGCTCTGAACTGGGCGCGGAGCCTGCTTGAGGTTCTCTCTCTCCCTCTCCCTCTGCACCCCGCCTCCCCACTCCCTCCCTTCCTCTCTTATAAAACAAGACAAAACAAAACAAAAAACTTGTGGAGCACATTCTTAAGTACTCAAGAATAATGGCCATCATTCACTGAATGTCAACTACACGCCAGACACCCTACCTAGAATTTTACATATTCAACATCCAGCTGAGTCCTCAACTTAAGTAGGCATTAGTATTTATACTTTACAGATGACAAAAAACGGAAGCCCGGAAAAGTTAAATAGCCTGCCCAGATTGTACGGGGTGAAGACACGTCTGAAAATGGACACTCTTAGCCAATGTGTCATGCTGCATCCTGTGATGGGAGTTTAAAGGGTCAACCAAGGAAAAAGTCAAGAAACACTGCCTTCTTTCTACCTCTCTGTCCTGTGCTTAAGTCATCAAATACTAGGAGTAAACAAGCGACCACAGTTTTACGAGGCACAAGAATTGAACGGAATGTTTGTTTCTCTAACGCAGTGGTTCTCCACTGGGAGGGCGGTGACGCTCCCCCCCCCGCCCCCCCCCGGGGGGCATTAGGCAATGTCTGGAGGCATTTTGGGTGGTCACAACTGGGAGGGGTGCTACTGGCATCGTGTGGCTGAGGTCAGGGATGTCGCTAAACATCCTACCATGTGGGAGACAACACCCCACACAAGGAATTATCTGGCTGCGTGCGTTAGTGCCAAGGGTGAGAGAGAACCTTGCTAGCGCACAAGAAAGCACCCCTTCCCACTCTCCCCCCATATGCTGTTACGCCATGACACCACCGGCTTTCCTTAATTTGGAACCAAGGCTTCAGCCTGAAGTCAAAGACTGTTTCGGGTCACAGCCACACCGCACGGACACCAACTGTCATGGTAGTTCTCCCTAAGGTTCTCCATCCAAGCCGTTTCCATGTGGAAGAGGAGGGCATCCAGCGGCTTCCCTTCTGCCAATCCCAGGGGGGAAGGTTTGTGTTACCAGTAACTAAAGCTCTGGGCGGTCGGCCCACCTCATCACATCAGGTTCACCTCCAGCCTGTCGTCAAGGAGTTGTGCAGCTGGAGGTGTGGGGACGCCCGGGTTACACTGAGCTTCCGGCCAGGAGCACCGGGGAAAGCGTTTCCACCAGGCCGAGTCACCGAGTCACCAGGCACTGACTCCTCCACAGGAAGAGGAGGAGTCCGACAGCCTCCCCATGAAGCAGCAGCAGGGAGCCGGGGCCAACATCACCAGGCTCTGTCCTCCCCTCTGCTGCCTGGTTTCCCCCCACCCACCCCCATGGCAGTCTTTTTTTGCTAAGCCAAAGCCAGCTCTATCATTCCGGCTCAGGGAACAGAACTACCAGGTACAGAGAGAAAAGCCCAAATTACTCACACATACCCTAAATTATTCTTATGGCCACTGTACTTACTCCCTGGGAACTTTCTGCACCAATTACATCTGGTTATGTGCTTTGCTAAGCCAAACGGAGCGCAAACCCCTCTTTTCCTCCCTTCCCCCATGAAAAGGGAGCAGAGCCCAGCTTAGTGGAAAAGGAGACCCAGCAGGTGAACGCTGAATTGGGTCTCCGAGAGCGCCCTACGCCGCATTACCCAAAAATGCCACCCGCAGGAGCTCCCCTTCTGCCTGCAGGGATGCCCTCTTTTTCTCAGAAGGAGGTCCAGAGTTAGTGGCTGTAAGGGCCCTGGCAGTGTTGAGAGGATGTGGGCTTTAATCAGGCAGGAACTGGAAGACTCAGGCATCCTCATTTCAGCCCACGGGAAGAAGGACAAGGAAGCCCATATTCATCTGTGTAGAGAGGACTCTAGATTTCTAGGGCTCAAATTCACAACTTGGTTCTTTTGCAGTCAGGGTGGGATTCCCAAGGCTGCCACATAACGAGGGGTTTGACGGTGGCTACAGTTTGTCCACTTACTGTTCACAAACATTAACGGACAACAGGGTGACAGGCACGGTGCCGAGGTGAGAACATGGACAAGACAGACTCAGCACCTACTCTCCCAGAGCTGAGGGCCTGGAGCCAAGGCTCTCAACGTGGTCAGCTGCATCCCTCAGGGAACATCTGCAGACATTTTTGGTTGTCACAACTGGGTGTCGGGGAGGGTGCTACTGGCCTCTAGAAGGCAGAGGCCAGAGATGCTGCTCAACATCCTACGAGGCTCAGGAGAGCCCTGCACAACAAGGAGTTGTCTGCTCCGAATGTCAACAGAGCTGAGGGGGAGCTCTGAGGAAGGGCCACATAGGGGGGACATCGGAGGGTGAGCTGGATATGATGGGACAAAGGGGGACACAGTGGAGGGCAGGGAGGAGTATTCCAGACAGATCTCAAGTGCAAAAAGGTCTTGTGTTAGGAGGTATCATAAATGGTTGGGGAAACTGAGATTCTGGAAGTATCCTTCTTCTCACACCATCATCATCTTACAGTGTTTCTTTTTTTTTAAAGATTTTTATTTATTTGACAGAGAGAAAGACAGCAAGAGGGAACACAAGCAGGGGGAGTGGGAGTGGGAGAAGCAGGCTTCCCGCCGAGCAGGGAGCCCGATGCGGGGCTCGATCCCGGGACCCTGAGATCATGACCTGAGCCGAAGGCAGACGCTTAACGACTGAGCCACCCAGGTGCCCCTATCTTACAGTGTTTCTAAGACGACGTCAAATCTGGGGCCATAACCGTGACAACCAGCTCATCATGACACACACCAGAGGCCAAACTAGACAGGAGCTGTAAGAACCACACACACTCCAATGTCCATCCTGTCCCACTGCCTTCTTTCTCAACAATGAGACCGCTGCATTAGCAGAGGCAGGAATCAAAACCTTATTTGTTCTAGACTTGATACTAAAAGCATGACTCAAAAAAGGAAAAACTGATAAATCAGACATCATCAAAATTAAAAATACTTGCTCTAAGACTCTACAAAGATGATGAAAAGACAAGATACATACTGGGAGAAAATATCTGCAAACTGCATGTCTGACCAAGGACTAGTATCTACAATATATAAAGAACTATATTAACGCAACATTAAAAGAAAAATCAAACACTCCAGGCAGAAAATGGACAGAGACATGGACAAACATTTCACTGAAGAGAATATACAGATGGCCAATAAGCTCATGAAAAGGTGTCAAACATCATTTGCCATCAGGGAAATGCCAATTAAAACCACCATGGGCCATCACTACACAGAGTAGCAAAATAAAAAGTTAGTGATAATGCCAAATGCTGGAGAAGAGGCAGGGAAACTGGATAACTCACACGCTGCTGGTGGGTATGTAAAATGGTAGAGCCAACTCTGGAAAATGGTTTGGCAGTTTCTTACAAAACTAAAGACCATTTAATCATATAATCCAGCAATCTTACACATTTGTGAAAACTCATGCTCACACAAAATCCTGTACACCAATGTACACAGCAGCTTTATTTGTAATAGCTGCAAATTGGAAACAGCCACATGTTCTTTAATGGGTGGATGCTTAAAGAAACTGCGGCACATCCACACCAGGGGATACCACTCAGCTTAAAAGGAATGAACTACTGGTAGAAGGACTCAGCAATTTGGATGGATCTCAAGGGAATTATGCTGAGTGAAAAAAGTCGATTCCCAAAGGGTTACATACCATATGATCCCATTTATAAAATACTCTTAAAATGACAAAAGATGGAGAACATATTAGTGGTTACCATGAGCCAGGGAGCCTGGGAGTGGGGGGCTGACACGCAGGGTCCTTATGGTGGAGCTCTTTGCTATCTTCCCTGTGGTGGTAGGCACACAAATCTACACGTGATAAGACTGTGGACAAGTAAGTGCACACACACACAAATGAGTGCCTGCAGAAACCTGAGTAAGATGGATGGCTTGTACCAGCATCAATTTCCTAGCTGTGATATTTACTGTCGTGTATAGTTATGCAACATGTTATCACTAGGGGAACTAGGGAAAGGGTACAAGGATCTCGCTGCATCATTTTTTATGACTGCATCTGAATCTACAACTATCTCAAAATAAAAAAGTAAAACAAAAAAAGTAAAAGACAAAACAACCTTATCTAAAAATTTTTGTCAGCAAACAAATGCGCCTGAAGACAGATCTTTTTTAAATTTACTTTAATTCTTTTCCCAATAGGCATGTGGAAAAAACGCAATATTCTAAAAAAAAAAAGATGCCAACAATATGTTTTTGCATAATTATGCCTTTTCATAATTCTTTGATTAGTCTTCTTGGCCTCTGCAGGCTCCTGAGACAAACCACACAAGTTCAAATCCCAGCTCCATTATCAATTAACTATATGACTTTTGACAAGTACTTCACATAACCGTGCCTCAGTTTCTTCATCTGTAAAATGGGTATGTATAATAGCAGTCTTGCCCAATGAGCTGCTGCGGAGAGTATAACAGGGTAACACATCTCAGATTCTTCAGACGGTTCTTGAAGATATTAAGAACTCAACCAAAGCCGGCTTCACCATTACTGCCACTTCCTACCATCATTGTGGTGCCTCAAGAGTCCTTGGGTCTCTCCTCAGCCTCTTAAGGCCTGCTGCACACCAACCTATCTTCATAGTTCTCTCAATTGCAAAATAGCCCCAAATTCTAATTTCTAAAAATCAAAATTTTAAAAGCTGTCTTTTCTATTTGCCTGTGGTCTTTTTTCAGTTGTGGGCCATTTCCTTCATTTCTTTGCTGTAGGAGGAATTCAAAGGTCTAGTATGTGACTTTATCAGAGCTTGGCAGCTGGTCACAAGTCCTCAGGGAAGGTGGCCTTGTGTTCCAGGGGGGCAGCAGCCAGGGTCCATGCAGCCTCCAAAAATGGCCCTGGTGATGGGGTCAGGAAATGACTGATGGTCACTGGGTGACTTTGGAAATGGACTCAGGCTCTGGGGACCCTGCTTGTGTTCTTTCCAAGACTGCCAGGCTCAAGAACAAGATAAAATGTTCAGCTAAAACTGAAACAGGGTGGGATTAGATTAAAACAATTAAAAAAAGTTTTAGTGCAGTGAAGCCAGATGAGACTTGCCTTAGTGGTCAAAAGCCTCAATGGTACAAGTCTGACGGTAAGCCGACTCTCATCTCTGTTCTACTTGCTTAGACAGAAAAATATCTAATATAGAAAATGCTTGATGATTTCCCAAAGAAGCCATTTAGAAACAATTCTGAGCTACAGTGGAAAGCCTATTATGATGGTAAGCAGAGAACAGAGGTACTACAGGAGAAATACCTTACATTTTAGCAAGCAGAGCCGACTTAAACAGTTTCCTTTAAAAAAAAAAATTAAGTAGAAAGACATATAGAAGTCCCCTCACCCATTTTCATAGAAATTCTAAGATGGAGGGGAAAAGTACATAGTCATCCCTAAACTTGCTGTTCTTCCGGGTTCTACAACCCAATTGGCGTGGTACTCTATCCATCCAAGAATCTAAGCTGGAAGTGTGGGAGTCACCCTTCATCCTTCCCTTCCCCATTTGACCCAACAACAAACTCTACCACTCTACCTCTGACACAGTTCCTGAATGGTCTCCTCTCTCTACCTCCTTTGCCCCCAGTCAAGCCACCAGCATTCCTGGAATAGAACAGTAGTCTCTTATATCCAACTCACTGTCTGTACTACCCCAGTGACCTTGCTGACCAGGAAGGCTGACCATGACCCTCGGCACCAAGACCAGCGTTAAACCCTCTCATGGCATCCCTAATTCTTATGATGAAATGAAATTCCCTCCCACAGCCTATGAGTTGACCTGCCTTGTCTGGATTTGGCTTCCTTCTAGAGAGACACTTTCCTCTTAGCAGTTCACGGGAGCTGCCAGGCTCTTTCCAGCCTCAGGCCTCCATGCTCATGCTCCCCGTGACTGGAAAACTTGCCATCTCCCCTTCTCTTTGTGCCTGTGAGTGAGGGGAGGCCCCTGTCTGTCCTGTTCACCACTCTTCCCCAGCATCCAACATAGTACATGGGGACACTGAGGTGCTCAATATGTCAAGGCATTGATGAAAAAGCCAGGTTTTCAACTATGACCTTAACTCCCCTCATGTACTAATGTCAATTACAGAAACCACCATCTTAAAAGCAGGTTGTATTCTGAAGTATTTGGGGAAGTCTTTTTTTTTTTTTTTTTTTAAGAAGTTCTAGAGCAAGGCTTCACAACTTGGGTACTATTTACATTTTAAGCTGGATAATTCCTTGTTGGGAGGGACTGTCCTGTGTACTGCAGGATGGTAAGCGGCATCCCTGGCCTCTACCCATTATATGTTAGTAGCACCCCCCACCCAATTGCAACAACCAAATGTTCCAAGACATTGACAAACATCTGGAGACACCGACAGATGTCCCTGGGGTGAAAGGGAGGATCGATCACCCTGGTTGAGAACCACTGATCCCAGAGAAAAATTAAAAATTGGTGGTTAGGACTTTAATGCTGACCATAAAATACCGAATTAACCCATATTTTAAATCACATTGAGCAACAATGCATTTTAATAATTATCTAACCACCATTTACAACATCATTTCAGTGAGAACATGCATTCCAAATCCCCAGTAACATTTATGAATGACCACGGAGACGCTGGTCAGTCCATCCTGAGAGTCAACTTAGATTTCTGCATCAGTACTATAGGTGATGTCTGATATGAAATGGCTGGCAAAGCATGGTGGGAAAGGAATGGGAGATAAGAGAAGAGTTGGGGGAAGGATGGGGTTCCCCACATCTGACATGATCTTTTGTCTGTATCTGGTACGTGAAAACAGGAGAGAGAAACAAGAGAAACAAGACAACGCCTTCATGCTTGGGGTCTTTCATGAGTGCACAACCCACAGAACCCTCTGACAGTCAAGCATCCTTGGTCTTTTTGTGGTGTGGCACAGCCCAGGAATGAAATGTGAAGGACTGAATCTCAATACTGCACGGACTCCCTGTCCATTGCCCACCCTTTTGACTAATGTAATGCTATTGAGCTTGGAGCACCTCTCCAGGAATGCAAAATGACATCCTAGTTTTACCTGCCACACTGCAACAATATTTTCAATTATTGGTTAAACTGCAAATGCCCCATGAGTCATTTAAATAAATCTCACATGTATGAAATAGTCAATTGTGTTCTCAGAGCAATTCCCAGCTGTAAAAATAGAGTCACACGGAACATATTTTTTCTGCAGCTAATTGAAAATACTGCACATATAATGCATGATTTAAAGCACCCAGGAGGAATTTCAATTTGCATTCCCTATTTTAAAATGTACAATCAAGAGCTGTCTTAAGGTGCCCTACACATTTAAGTCAATATTGCTTGCCTGAAGCCCCAGCCACTTCTAAATTTTCACACTACTAATTGATGACAGGATTTTAATGCTCCCAGCGACTTTTAAAACAATGGCTTTAATAGGGCCGCGTTTCCTGAGAAAACAAACAGTCTCAGACTTGACAGGTTCAAATCTCTGCAGCCCAGACAAAATTCCCAAAACAGCAGCAAGATGCCTGCCAGGAGCAAGGGACTGTGTGTCACATCCTTCACTCAGGAATCCAAACTGTGATCTCTTCAGTGCCTACAGCACTGTCCTGGAGTGCGAAAAGATGCTTCAATATTCTCGATGGTTGATCAAATGGTGGCTGGCAGAGTATGTGGCCATAAAGAAAGGGGCTGTCAAAGTAACAGGTACCAAAGAAGGAGTGCCCAGACTCTTGGGGCCTGGGGAAAGGGAGCTGCAAAATTCACGATCATTTTCCATTTCTAACAGAGCTTTAGAGGCTGCAAAAATACCCTTGTGCTTTCTCAGTCAACAAAACAGTTCCCTTGGTCCTGTGCCCTGAGTAATGCACAAGGGTAGAAATGACAAAATGAAGGGAAAACACAGCCTGACCTCGAGAGCTATGGGTGAACTGGAGACAGAAGTACTTAAGGGACTCAGAAGCCAAGTGGACCTGATACGTAGTGTTAAGAGTTCCAAGCAAATGAGAAAAGTGTCAGTTAGCCTTTACTTTACATGCAACTGTATTGCGTATGACCATTAGTATCTCGCTATACAGAAAATTAGTCAGAAGAGATGAAAACCAGAAAAGCAGCCATAATGTCCCCTCTCAAGACAAGAGTGACCAGCAATGGCGGCAACTGACAAGTGACAACCAAACTAGCAAAGAATTAAAAGCATCGGAATTTAAAGCAACAATGGACACTCAATATATATTTATTCAATAAATGATGGTACCACTCACAAATTAGTGTTGTTCCTCAGGTATGCAAATCTTTAACCCCTAGCTTTTGTTCTACAAATTAAGAAATAGAATTTAGATAGAATGAAAGGACTAAAAAATGATCTCTTTTAATAACCTGTCACCAGGGGCGCCTGGGTGGCTCAGTTGGTTAAGCGACTGCCTTCGGCTCAGGTCATGATCCTGGAGTCCCGGGATCGAGTCCCACGTCGGGCTCCCTGCTCAGCAGGGAGTTTGCCTCTCTCTCTGACCCTCCCCCCTCTCATGCTCTCTGTCTCTCATTCTCTCTCTCAAATAAATAAATAAAATCTTTTAAAAAAAAAAAATAACCTGTCACCAAGGGCTAATGTCTTATATTATCCGTAATTAAGACACAGACAGCCCCCACCACTTGAGAATGAAGGCATCTACCGTGTGGAACTGTGGTGACAATACTTAGCCTCCGGTGCTCATGGACTAGGAACTTCTTCACAGGCCATCTGGAACAGACCCAGATTGAGTTCTAGAACTTGGACCACCGACTGTCCAGTGTGCTTTTGTGAGATACTTATCAAAGAACCTTCCTATGGCAAGTGGATTTCCTATGAAGGTTTTGTTAGAGTGGGGAGTAGGTTAATTGGCTAACGGACCATCTTCTCATTCTTCCATCTCTTACAAGTGTGGTAATTGTGAGCCTCTCTGCTCCGCAACATTCCTGGGGCTCCTGATGGAATCTGAGTTTTTCTTTGGTGCTGCGTGCTGTGCAACCCCTTAAGGGATGCCATCTAAGGGGAGCCCACCTGAGAAGTCAGCTTCTCCGACATCATGGAAATAATATACAACAACATTCAGTGATCCATCCTGTGTTTTGCTTCTCCCTTTGGCACCACTGGGTACTTATTTATGATCTTTTATTTTCCAGGCAAACAAGAGGAAGGCAGGATAGGGCTGAACTTGTGTTGAGGAGCCGGGGAAGGAAGAGAGCAGTATGGCTCCATCAGCCTCCTGATATGCCTCCATCTCCTGGTAGGTTCACGGACACAGATCAGGAACGAAAGGCTCAGGGCAAATGGACAGGCAGCATCTTTCCTATCCTCCCTCTAAATAGATTAACGATATTGTATTAAAACTGGATTCAGTTGTGGATACAGAGCCATTACATTCCATTTTTCATTAGATGGCCATAGGGCTGCTTTGACGTTAAGTTTGGCAGCCTCCAGAAAGTGATCCTATGACACCTGGGCACACTTTCCTCTCTTCTTCCTCAGTTTCCCGTCCAATTCTGGTGACTAAGCCCCCTCTTTACCCAGTCTTGGCTTGGGAGACCCAAACAGGCTAACCCCATCTGAATCTCTCAGTGTGAGTTTTCGGTATTTATTACAAGTGAAATAGTCATGCAGAGGAGGTTGGGAATGGGTATAACAGGGAATGGTTCCCTGGTCCCCTCATTTTAACTTCTGGAGGGAAATTATATGAGGCAGACATCTTCTGAAATAAATACACATGTATCTATCTATAGGCAAAAGATCTAGAAATACTTCTGAAGTAGGAAGAGGGAATGAGGGATGGGGAAGATAAAATAGTCAATAACTTTAAGAAAGGCTCCTCTGCTGTGATCTCTGATCCTCTGCTCACTTCTTTCAGTACAAAGAGTTTGTAAACAAACAAAATCCCAAAGTAATATTTTAAAAGATGACCCCTCTATATTTTCGTGTTTATTTCCAGCCAGCAACCATCAAACCAGCAAAGTTCTGCAAAGCTCAGAAACCATCTGAAGTAATGGGAAGCATGATTCCAAACTTGGCTTTAGCTACCCAAGTACCGAGGTTCTTCCTTTAGCCTGACTTTATTTCTCTTGCTGAGCATCTTGCTAATGGCTTCTGAAGGGATTCTGGGGGGCGGGGAGGGGGCGTGTTCAGCTATTTCACAGAAGAAACCTGTGTCCATGTTAACACAATTGTGGGATAGGCCTATAGACTAGTCCCGGGCCTGCCTGCATCAGACAAATTGCTTCGGACAAATTGCACAAACTGTGACTCAGTTTCTTCATCTATAAAATCAATGATAACCCTCCTCTCCCATCCCATACGTCAGAAGGTTGCTAAAAGGATCACATAAGACACCATCCTGGACAACGATGTGACTACTCTTAGGCACCACACAGCTTTTCCTCACAAGACCAGCTTTTTACTTCCCCACATCTGGTGCAAAGGCAGAAGAATAAGGAATTCTGGAATTAAAAATCGATGACTTAATGAAAGTTCTCTTTATTTCTGTCTAACCTCTGCTGTAAGATATTGATTGCATGGAGGAATCTCTAGGGATGGAGGAGCTGAGCTTCTTTTCAGCATCAAGTCACATTTTATAGGGGAGAACCATCTCTCCAATTTCTCATAGCCAGCTACAGAGACGATGTTCACTAACAATGGAGCTGGGGAGTAGCTGCACAGGAGATGGGTTGAGGGAAGGGCATTTATAGAGCTCCTACTGTGTTCACAGCCCTGTGAACATGTCATCTCATTGAATCTCACATGAGCCCCTCCAGATTCAGCTAAGGTAACAGAGATGCAGGGAGACTGACTAATCTGCCCACATCACACAGCAAGAAACCACACGGATATGCCCACAAGTCAGATGCTGCCAGAGGCTTCTCCCAGAGAGGGCAGAGCTGCTCCTGTCACCTGCCTCTTCCTTGTCCAATCCCTGGTCCTTTCGTTTCCTCAGTCAGAACTCAGCATTGGCATTGATCCCATTCCCCAGCTTTCGTCTTTCCTTTTGCTCCCACATGGTGTTCCCAGTGTATCTGACAACCCTCTCCCACAATGGAAAGACACTCTGTCTTGTAGGGTGAAAGTCTTTATTTCTTTGATTAAGTTCTAATTACCATATGTGCTGGAGTAGATGGTTCTCTCCCATTTAAGATGGGAGAGACTTCCTCTTTTTCCCAACGAGAAGATCCCCAACACCTCCCGCTCCTGCCCACCCAAGTTTTGGTCAACCTGACTAAATAAACTTCATGATGAACATGTGAAATCACATATATTATGATTTAGAAATGGTACTTTTCTTTCCACTCTCCCCTTCCATGAAGCAATTTAACTCAGAGGTTTCCCAGACATCTTCTCCAAGCCTGTCATCACTCCAAGTTGTCTAACAACTTTCCCAAGCACATCATCTCCTTTTTGTCCAAGTTGCCTATGATACAGCACTTTTCAAATCTATGTGCCACTGTCACTGAAAAATCTCTCCAAAGCCATACGAAGTCCTTCATAAGCCATCGAGACAGTTGCCTTCATAGAAGAAAATATATACATGATTGCCACGGCATGTTACTGTGTGACTTTTTAAAGTGCCTTATAGTCTTCATGAAACTTCATTTAACAGAGAGTAGCTATCTCCTCAGCAAACCCATTCCTTCTCCTCCCCAAACACAGAGCTAGGGCTACACTTCCTAGCCTCTGTTGTACGTGGGAGTGTCCATGAGACTGAAACGTGTTCAATAAAATGGGAACAGGAGTGATGTATGCCACTCTTAGACCTGGCCCATCAAGAGCTGCCATATGCAAACCTCTGTGATCTTTCTGCTTCCACCAGCTTGATGCTGACAAGCATCATGACCTTGGAAACTGCCTGCTAAATCAAGTGGAGCCGGAAGATGGAAAGAGGCTGGCTCCCTGAATCACCAGGTTTGGAACAGACGTGCCCATTTTGGGCATTATGCAAATGGAAGTTTGTGAGATGGTACATAGTTGGGTTTATTTATTATAGCAATCAGCATTATCTTAATGAACACAGCATTTAAAATTTGGCAATTGTGAAGTCATGACCTCAGGAATAATTACTAAATCTGTATTCTAATTCTGTGCCTTTTTTTTTTTTTTTAAACCCTCTTGTACAGTGTAACCTCTATGAACATTCAGAATAAATACTGATTAAGGGGATGGCAGGCTTATGTGCCCTTCTCCCTTTGTTTGCAAGACTCACTCATAAGTCTCATCCATCCAGGGCTTTTGGTGAACTCTGACTAATGAACTTATCATGATCTTTGCAAATGGGAGATTTTGAAAGGACCCTAATATATAGCAACCCCCAATTTCCCTGAGGAATGATCCTGGGGAAATTTTTCCTTTCGTATTCATGCACACAGTTTTCAAATTAGAAAACACTTCTTTCACAGAGAAAAATTACACATTTTGGTGCCTCTTAATAACTTATTAAGGCATCACTGTGCACTACTTTTGCCTTGCATGCCTGACCAGGAAGAGATCAAGCCTTGATGCAGTTTTATATTCTCCAGTGTCTTGTACTCATGAGCATTCAATGAAAGGAAAAGCTGTAAGGCTTCACACCTTTTCGAAGTTGCCCACTAACATTCTTTTCTTTCTTTTTTTTTTTTTTAAGAGAACTGATCTCCCCTCCATGAAGGAGTTACCTCCTTGTATTTACTCATGGAGAGCACCTGAAAGACTAAATGGCCAACTCTTATTATTATTACGAATCAGTAAGTAGCAATCGACAAAATTTAGAGCAGAAAAGGTTTTGTGGAGAATAATGCAAAAGAAAAAAAAATAAGGACTGCATTACCCACGGGGGCTATCTAGACATTTGCGTTTATCAGCTACTTGACAATATTTCACATTGTGCATAGACTTACCTCTCCCGTGCACGACCATTGGTAGTAACTGATATTTAAGAACCTTCTATGAGTAAAGGGCTTTAGCATTAGCACTGCTGAGCCTCCTAGCTTCCTGGAAAGCTGGGCATTCCTACCTTTATTTCATGCAGAAGGAAACAGAGACCCGGAGACTATCCATCACTTGCCCTCATTCCCGAATCTCATGGAGCCTCCGGGTTCCTCCTCTACAGAACCACCTTGGGCCACCAGCCTTTCAAGGCTGTCAAGAGAATGCAGGGGGGCCATGCACGTAAAGAGCTTCCACAGCCCATGACTTACGTTGGCACCACAACTAGACTAGTCATCGGGATCACACATTGCTTGCTCTCCTGAAGTCCCTCCCTAGAAAGAGGGAAGGGAGAGGGCTTCTGTGCAGCCTTCCCAGTGACTGAGCCCACACTAACCCCTCTGGTCTGGCCTCCCAGACATCTCATGCAAAGCACTCATTTTGGCAGTGAATTATTACTGACCTAGTGCAGTACTGAGGGTCAGTCAGGCTGATGGGTCTGCTCCAGGGGAAGAAGAGTTGATCACCATGGTACTTGATGATAATAAAAAGCTAACCAATTTTGAGGTATTTTTACCACTGCACTGAAATCCTCTACAGAAAATGTACCCCCTTGTTGCGTCCGCCCACGACACTGTACCATGGTTCTTGAACTGTTAAAGGGTCACCGATCTGTGAAATTGTTCATCTTGGATTGTTAAAGTATCACAGATATGCCCTTTCTAATCGAAACATATAAGATCCTCAAAGGTCAACCTGTGTTGTGGAGACTTCTAGGTCCCTCAGAGTGTCTGGCTGAAAAACTAATTCTTAAACCAAATGCACCCAAACACAATAGGGCTGCCACTTTTGAAGTCTTGTGTGGGGCAGATGCATCAGGAATAAGTCTTGGGGAATCTCTTTACTCTCTGGGAATAATCCTCTTCAAGAAGATGGGGGTGAACAACACAGAGAAGAGGAGACATGAATCCGCCAAGTGGCTCTAAGGGATGGATGGTGAATGTCCCCAAGTCAGCGGGGTGCTCTGGGGGCTAATCAAGGGCAGATGATAGGTGATGGCAGTTCTGGCTGCTGTACCCAGACTTGGTGATTGGAGAGGTGACAAGGGACAGGAGCAGAGACCCAAGTGCTCAACCTGCCTCAGCCCTGACCTTGCCAAGTGATTTACGTCACTATTTGCTATCTCCCTGTCTGTGAATCAGCAACAATGCTAGCTTTCTCTACAAAGAAGGGAATATCCTCATAAGCTCCATTCTCCAGCTCTGGAAATGAAGCCCAGAGAGGAAAGTATTTTGTGGACATCAAACGACTAACTGCAGAGCTGGGGCTTAAACCCAGGTTCATCTGATTCCCAAGTTCACCCTGTCCAGCATGCTCTGACCTCTCATGTGTGGGGCCCTGCGCTGTTGCCCAGACACCACTGTCTAGTTTCAGTCACTCCCTGAAAACAATGTTTCAGGATGAAAGATCTCCACTGCGGAGATACGCAGAGTTGGAGTGAATATCCATCCCATGGGTGAGATTCTCAGCAGGGTGCTCCACACACCCCAATCTCCGTTTTCTCGCCTGCCAGCTAGGACTAATTTCAACCTTCCAAGGGTGGTTGAGATTCAATAAGATCATGTATAAAATGTGCCTAACAGTACTTGACACACTGAAGATCCACGCTCTTTCATTTCCTACTTCCCTTTTGGGCTCCTCGGCATCAGGTAACCCAGAGGATAAGATAAACCAAAGAAATCCTCGAGGGCTCCTAACAGGGGAGATAAAACACAAAGAACCACAACACAAGGTAGAGACTAAGACAAAAAGCATGATTTTGCCATTGTACATGTAAAAACTACATACTTACCCTACCTAAAAGAAATTGTAGGCTAATGAGTAACATACATGCATGGAAACAACTATGTGTTCAGTACTTGCTGAATTAATTCACCGTTGAGTATGATTAGCACTTTGATACTCATGATTTACCACCGTGCTGCACAAGGACAGGTTGACTATGCATACTTTGGCATCTCTGGCCAATCCTCTAAATTGCTATTTTAATTAAGTGTCATTAAGAAATGAACACAGGTTTGGCATAAGATGATATGAGTCTATCTGTGAATTAATTTCAAAGAGAATATCCACACCTTTAGGGAAATGAAGCTCTCCTTATAATTAAGTCGTCACACAGTATCAATCTCCCTGGCACCTTGTATCCCATTGTCCGAGCAACAATTCAGGTGTGGACATACACTGAGTGCTGTATAAAATCCCAAGTGGCTATTTGCCAGTAAAATCCTAAAATCTCCTACTAATGGCAGCAGAAGATACATTTCCTATCCGGGAAGGTTTGCTGAGGCTAGTCCAACATTCATAGAAAATCTTCTGCATATTGAGGGAATCAAGTCATAATTAAAGGACTGTGTGTTTAAAATCTATTCAGTATGTGTTCAAAATGATTATTTCTGGATATTTGGATATCAGTGGATATCACTGGATACAGGACTTTTTCACAGTCTGAAAAACAAGAACAAAAAGAGAAGACTCTGGGTACCACATTTGCAAAGACCCAAATATTAAACCAAACAGATGATTTTTCTGCTGCAGAGACATTTATTAATTCTTCATAATTAACATATATATATATAAAGCACCCAACCTGACAGGGCTAGCCTGCAATGTGCCCCGAGAAAGACCTCCTGGTACCACAGCTGTTTACATTTCCTCACACAGGTGTGAGAGGGAGTTTATTTCCCCGCACTGACCATCCTTTGCTCCACAGCCAATATTAGAAGAGCTGGAAGCCTGGGGAAAGGACAGATGACCAGGGAGCTGATCACTGGGAGTACTGCCTACCGAGGGTGTTACAGGTCTGGAAACCAAGCATGGGAACACACAGAGCAAGTCCCTCATTCACCAGATCAAAGACACAATGAAAACATGAGTCCTGGAGGAGAGAAATGCTTACCTGGACTACGGTGACAAACAGAATCCTACCGCCATGTCATGTCCTGGAAGGCAGCTCCATTCTAGCCCCTGTGCTCAGCACCTAAAGTATATACTCCACCTCATCCTCCCAAACTTAAACCACAGTTACCTTCATGTCCAACTCACAAATGAAGAAACTGAAGCTTGGAGAAGTTTAGTAAATCATCTATGGCCTCCTGATCTCGAGCTAGTAACTGACAGAATCTAGATTCAGACCAGTCTATTGGCCTCCAAACCTTCCATACTCTTAAGTACTACACTGTATTAAGGAAGGAGAGGAGGGGGACAGGGGAGGGGAGGGGAAAGCACTCCATTTAGACAGGACAAATTTTGAAAAAATAGGTAACTATTTAAAAAAAAAACTATAAGGGGTGCCTGGGTAGCTTAGATGGTTAGGCGCCCAACTCTTGATTTCGGCCCAGGTCATGATCTCAGGGTCATGGGATTGAGCCTAATGTGCTGGGCATGGAGCCTGCTTAAGATTCTCTCTCTCTCTCTCTCTCTCTCTCGCTCTGCCTCTCATCCCCTTCTCGTGCACGTGTGTGCACGCACTCTTTCTCTCTCTCTCTCTCAAATAAAAATCTATAAAAACAAAAGTTATATCTCAAACAATGTTCTAAACTAAGTCTCCACACATTTGTGAAGTTCAATCAGGTATTTTTTTTTTAAGATTTATTTATTTATTTGATAGAGCATGCATGAGCACAAGTGGGGTGGGGGGCAGAGGGAGAGGGATAGAGGATCCTCAAGCAGATTCCACTCTGAGCAAGGAGCCTCATGCGGGGCTCGATCCCAGGACTGAGATCATGACCTGAGCCAAAATCAAGAGTTGGCCACTCAACCAACTGAGCCACCCAGGTGCCCCTCAATTAGGCATCTTTTAAAAGTCATGTCACAGTCCTTGTTTGATTATGTTGACTTTTATCCAGCTCAGCCTAAGCTATTCCCTCAACTCTGGATAAATGCACTCTACCTTTTCAGTCCAAAGGTCAGTACTAATTTTAGAGTTCGACTCCTAGGAAAGAAAAAAAACCCAAAAAATAAGTGTCTAAGGAATAAACTGGACGGGGGTGTGGGGCAGCAACAGGTCTAAAAAGCTTACTTCCAACAGAAGGCAAAAATATTAGCCTCTTTCCGTGAGTTTTGGTTGTGGTACTGAAGGATATCAAGCATCCAACTGAGAAGATGGTCTTCTGAAAGGAGGCGTGTTATTTGACAAGAACTTATTTTTGAAAAGTTATAAATATTGATGAGCTATAAATCTTTGAAAATTCACGGCATCAGCCCACAGTTCGCACATTTACACACCTGGGTTCAGGCTCTGGCATTGACACATACAGGCTGTATGTAGGACCATGGACACTTCAGCTACTGCACACTCCTCTTTCCCAACTGAGCGAGTGGAGGATGCTACTATCTGTCCTACAGACAGGGATGAGGCTCCAGGAGACAACAGAGAGCCTCTGTCAACTGAAAACAAATACTAATGGCAGTTGGGGTAACTTGCCTGTCCAGCACACCCCTCTCAATACTCTTTCCCCTCCCGACCACAGGTTTGAACATGTGACTCAGACTTTGGCCAATCACAGTACCCCATTCCCCTCACCACAGCCATTGGTCCAGGGAAAGGCACATGACCCAAACTGAGCCAATCAGAGTGCCTCCCTAGGATTTTTCCAACTGGAACTGGCAGGAAGCCCCTCTTCCCTCTTGGGTCATGAGGCTGGTCCCTGAGAGGATGAAGACCACCTGCAAAGAGACACAGAGGGAGAGAAGAGAGCCCTAAAGCCCTGAGTCTCTGGTATCAGTCACCTCCTGCACCAGAGGCACCCCCCCCATCTCAGGGCTTGCAATGTAAGCCACTAGGTCGGCCCTTGCACCCTTTTGCATCACTTACCCTGACTTGGGTTTCTGCACTTGTAACCGAAAGATAATGCAGTAGTTAATAGCTCATATAATCTGAACAGTGACCAAACCCTCAAGATCGTTTCTTCCTAAGCAGATTCCTTAGTTCAAGAATGAAAAATAAATTTAGTAGAAGAGGCAAGCACTGCCATTATTTATAGAGCATTTTCTCAAAAGAAAGGAAGAAAAATTTATTTTCATTTGCAGTCACCTTAGTCATTTTCAAGTGGGCTTCATATTTGGTGTTAAACTCTCTCACATACCTACACCCACTTTCAAGATTTGGTCCATAAAAACTTAGGCAAAAACAAGTGGTTATTTTCTCTGTAGCTATATTAGTTGGCACTAAATAGAAATGAAAGTGGGGGGAGAAAGCGCTGATGCTATTTTTGGTATGCTCTTAAGAGAAATTCCCCAGGTTACCAGAGTTCTCGCTGCAGCAAGTGGGGGAGGGCATTACAACAACAAAACAAAGTACATTTACCAAGATTTGCAGTCGCTACAAGAAATCCTTTCTGCCTTTTCATAGGATTTTTTCCCTTTTATATTAAAATCTCCTCCACATTATCTTTCTCCCAAGAATTAACTAATAAAAATAGAAAGGCACAGTGGGTTCCAATTCTGGAATTATCCCTTCTGAAGCAAAGAGCAACATCTACAGTCAACCTGAAGCAAGAGCATGAGGTGTTCCTGGGCTGACCTTGAACTGGGGTGTCTACCCCAACCTTTGAAGGAATTCAAGGATGAAACAGGGGACATGTTTGTCCAAATGCAGGAATGGAATTGCAAACAGAGGATTGCTTAGGCTCAGTGTACATCTCCACGCACAAAAAAGAGCCCCAGAAGGAATGCCAACTTCTCTGGACTGGGCTTACATCCAGACCTAGAAACCTAACAGCAGAATAAGGGGAGAATCATTGACTATGTAAATAGACTCGCCCTGTTGGGTGAAAGGCAGCATTTCTCAAAAGAGAAATAAAATCCTACTACTCTTTCAGTGCTCTTAGATGAACTGTGAACTTAAAAGATAAGAAATAACCTGAAGATGTAGTTTACTGCATTTGAATCTACTCCATACCTAAGGGTAATTTTTTTTTTTTTAACCCAACTTTGACTTTCAGATCAGACATACAATCTACTCATGAGGAACGATGGTTTGGGAAAGAGAAGACAGGCACATTCATGGGTAGAGACAGTGGTTTACAAAGAAGATCAAGTATAGGGGACCCAATTTATTTAACATTTTTTATAAATGCCTTTAAGTGGGGATACAAACTAAATCTTCATGTTGGCCCTTAATGCTATTTCTGAGTACTAAAGAGCCAAGCTGAGTGATTTCATAGATTTAAAAAGAGAGAGAAAGAGAGGGATAAGAATTTCATGTAGATAAACATTAAATAATGCATTTAAGAAAAAATTTCATCTAGATCTGATCTTGATGAGAAAGCTGGACCAAAAGGGAAAGTAAGTCAAGAAGTTTTAGGTTTTGTTTGTTTTTTTTAATTTTATTTATTTTTTTGAGACAGAGAGAGAAAGAGAGGGGTAGAGGGAGGAGCAAAGGGATAGGGACAAGCAGACTCCTCACTGAGCGTGGAGCCCAATGCAGGGCTTGATCTCATGACCCTGAGATCATGACCTGAGCTGAAATCAAGAGTCAGATGCTTAACCGACTGAGTCACCCAGGCGCCCCAGGTTTTGTTTTTTTTTTTTTTTAATGACATCTTTGATTTCATCACACCCATTGTATAGATAAAACATTGAGTTCTAGATGATTAACTATACAAATCATTGGCAGCACAGCCCAGACTCTCTCTCAACATAGGACTCTTTCCATCAAACTTGACTGAAGATATTAGCCAAAAAACTACCGACGCAAAAAAAAAAAAAAAAAAAAAGTCAGCAAGAAGGCACGCATCACCATCACTGAAAAGGTTAACGGAAGCCAGAGAGAATTCTCCTACCTTGTACAAACCACAAAACAGGGCACAGCCCAGCCAGTGGATCTCAAGGAAGACAGAACCAAGCCAAAAGAGGTTCAGATGAGGATAACTGAAGTGAATATAGGGACAGAAGTACTTCTGGGTTAGACTTCTGCTTTTTTCTAAGTAATGTTCTATCTCAAAAACCATGATTGATCAAAAAGATTTTAATTTTTTAATTTTTAAAAATTTTTTTTGCTGTGAAAATATATATACTTAATGCAGAAGTACCAAAACAGGAGTGGAGGTCCTGGTGGCGGGGGGGGGGTGGGGTGGGTGGAGAAGCTCCCCTCCAAGCCCAAAAGATAAGCACTCCTTCATAAAGTTTGGAGTAAACTTATGAAAAATAGAAATATGGTTCAGTTCAGATATCCATTAAATGCCCTTGGATCATGCACCATGGTGAGTGCAAATGAAGCTAAAACACAGGTCCGTCTTCACTGCACTTAGAGCCTAGTGGGGAAAGCACTTAGCTACAACGCAGTACCTCCCATCGGGGAGGCCTCCACGGGGCGGAGCGCACACGTGTGCGCACACGTGCCAGGGAGGGCTGGGGGTAGTGGTTTTCAGGAAAGACTTTGTGGAACAGATGATACAGGACCCGAGTCTCGAAAAGGGGGAAGTGAGCCAGACAATGAACGCAGAGGATGGAGAAGGAGAATTCTAGGCCGAGGTCCAGTAGGAGCACAGGCAAAGAGGCATATGGCAGCACCACAGTGTGAGGAGTCTGCAGGAAGTTCAGTTTTGCAAGAAAATAAAGTTTGGGGAAGGGCACGAGGTGGGGAGGTGGAAGGACTGGAAGAAAATGCAGACTTCGTCAGGTCACTGCAAAGGGCCAGCAGCCCGAGAGGTCGCTGGGAAGATGGTGGAGCACCGTGGCAAGTTCCCTGGCTGAATGCAGAGGAGTTCTGCAACACGAGGGTCCAGAGAATGATCTCGGGAGCACGCCACAGGACTCTGGGCACCAGGGGTTAAACGGAGCCTGACATGTTCCAAGGGCTGAGGGCTCCTGGGGCAGCCCCTGCCTCTGTATTTACAGTCTCCCCTACTGTGGAATCCACCCTGTCCCATCTGCGCCCAAGGCGGTTGTGAGGAAGCAGGAGGGTGGTGAGGTCGGTGGAAAGGGTTTCTAAACAGCAGAGACTGCATCTCGACAGGTGAGGTAACACTGGAATTATGTATACCCCACTCTCCTTATAGAAGTTCAAAGGTGTGTTGAGAAACTGAGGGACAGCACCTCATAAAGACAATAGCTTACCTCTCCACTGGAGCTGCCTAACCCGTGATACAACAGGGTCAGGGTTCGCCCCAAAGGCAAGAGGGAAGCAGGGTGGTTATCAGGAGGGACACCAGCAGATTTGGATTTGGAGGAACCGAGGAAGAGTCATCCCAGCACTGATGTGGGAGACAGTTCAAAGGGGTGCAACGCTAGGATGTGAGAAATCTGGCAGGAGGCTGTAACCTCCTGGCACCAGGGATTCACAGGCTGCCGCTGGCCTCCCCGGCCTATGGGTGCTAACTCAGGAGCCCGTGGGAGCCAGGAGACCGTAAATGAAGACCACGGGTCCAGGGAGAACCAAGAAGCAAGCGACCGCCAGCATAGTTGGGCGCTGGAAATTCCACGCGAGCCAAGTGTTGCCACACGGGACTGGAGGTCTCGTGTTCCAGGCCTTCTGATTTTTAAGAGAAGCTATAAATGCAAGTGGCATTTTAATATTTCTAATATTAACTCAATTTTTGTATACTTTGTTCAGGCCAACAACACATCTGCCAACTGGAAATGGCACGCTGGCCGCCACTTTGCCGGTTCTGGCCTCTGAAGCAGGGCCGGGCCACTGTGACTAGAGCAGAGGGTTAGGTGATTTCACAGCATGGAGAAGCAACAGGACTTGGTGACTGCATGCGGGGAGTGCTGAAGGAGTCTAGCCTTTCCGGAAGGTTTCTGCTTTAATATCCTGGTGACTGGCAGAGCTGCCACCAAAAAAAAAGCAAGGCAAATTCTGGCCAATGATGGAATGGGTCTGGGGTGGATGGTGAGAACTAAAATCAGTCAGTCTTGGACTCACTGTGGGTTGTTTGCCTACGAGGCTGGATGGATAAGCCCACTGGACTGTAGGTAACTAGCTGGAGACACCAATCTGGGACTTACTTTGTATTGGAGATAGCTGAGGCTTGGGGAATGTGCTTCACCCAATGACTCTGTATAAAGCAGAACAGAGATCAGGACAGAGCCCTGGGTAACCCCAGGAGGTAGTGGAGAGGCAATGGAGGCAGAGGGAAAACCAGGGGGACACGGCAACTAGGGAAGAAAGGAAAAGTATCCAAAAGGAAGGAAAGGTCCATATCCAATGCTACAGGGAAGTCTAGAGAGAATGTGCAGGATCACCGTTCAGGAATTGTGGGGTCTTCTCCTATTTGGCGGAGCCTCTGGCCAGCTCACAAGGAGCTGAGAAGAAAGCAGACAACAGGGGAAATGTTAACTCATTTGAGAAGCCCGGGAGACACAGTGGTCACTAGAGAGGAGGTGGGGGTGCAGGGACAAGGAAGATGACGGCATTCTAAAAATACTGTTAAATTAGGAAAGAGTTCATGGAGAGACCCTAGGCAGTGCCAAAGGGAGGCCTTCTCTCTAATCTTCCCTGAGTTCCCTGCCCCAACTTGATTTTTTTCTATTATTCTACCCTATTCATTTTATCATAGCATAATTATGTTTGCTTTTCATCTGTTTCTTCCCACAAGAATGACCGTTCCAAGACAGCAAGGATCTGCTGTATTTATCACACTTCAGAGCCAAGTAAAGCGCCTGGACACAGCAGGCACTTAAGAAGATGTCTTGGATGAGGGGGTAAATTTGGAGAAGTTTGTAGGAGGGAAATGGGGTAGGACATGGAGAGACTTCAATTCAGTGGCCCCTACTTTCCAGGTAGAGTGGGCCATGAAGTCACCTGTTAAACCGGAAGGAGGGAGGGAAAGAGGTCTCTTGTGTTGAGGAAGAGTTGCGATGGGAGCACCAGTTTGCAACCCGGAAGGCAGGAACTTGTGATTGAGACATTGAGACACTGTTTCTGATTTCAGAAGATGAGCATCTCTGAGCGAGGGCAAGACTTCAATATAGTTAGAGGACTCAGTTGCTAGAGCGGGTGGAGGTCACTGGATTTGAGATGGTCAAGGAAGTGGGAATAAAGAGCATCCCCTACATGGACTTTGGGACAGGAGGGGGAGCAAAAGCCCAGGAGCCAAAGTCCCTGAAGGAGATGACTAGCTGGCAGAGGATGGTCACACAGAGGGGTGGGTGGGACATGGCTCATTTCCAACTCTAATACCTCAATCTCTCACTGGTATTTATTCACCCATGGGTGGAACTTAAAAACTAATGTCCTTTGGAGACTGAGTCATTTTTGTTCTTTTAAAATTACACTAATATGTGAAGTTCATAGGAAGCAGAGATTTTCCGCATAGATTCATTTTTGTTTAGAATAAAGGATGGATGACATCTTTATGACCTTCAGTAACTGCCCTACACTGTACAATATTTTCAAACATCATTTTAATCTAGAATCAAAATTTGGGGGTTGAAAGGATGCTTAGATTATTTAGGCTAACACCTTCATTTGCATAGCTGAAGATAATTTTTGCTGAAATACTGCAAAGAGCAACAATTACTGATTTAGATATGCAGACAGCATTGAAAGTATCTTCAATTTTTGAAGTTTGCTTTTAGATATACAAATTAGCAATGCTTACATTTCTTCCAGTTATCTCTGTTCAACTTGGGATATAAAATCTCCAAAGTACAAAATTATCACGTAAATTGTTCCTGAACAGTTCAGAGAAGTAAACTGCTTCCTGGCTTGAAAGAGCCAGTCAAACCTTCAAACACCTTTTTATGTTGATGCTAAATATAAGAACGTTCTCTGCAAAGTGGTCAAAGCAAGACACAGCAGCATTTGAGATTTCTCAAGAGAGACACACATGATTATTTTTCGTTCATTAAAACATTAAAACCTTCAGTAGCATCTCCCATAACACCTGAAGGTGGAGTGCTGTCTTATGTAATAGAAGCTTTCCATCCCCGCTCAGTTCGTAGGCAAATTAAATACCTGATTCCGCCCAGAATTTCTGAGTACACTTTCACCTTACCTGTAGCCACTAATCAGTGTCTTGATTCCCATTTCTACAGATGATGAAAATAGCAAAAATCTGCTCCATAGGGTTGAACTGATTGCCAGAGGCCAATTTAAAGGCTCTCCCCCAAACCACTGGTCACCCCAACCCTGATCGGGCAGCGGTAACCACAGAGTCGGTTTGTCTTTCCCCAACAGGCAGCGCACACGCAAAGTACAGGGTAGAGGACGCCTGCCTAGTACCTGGGTACCTCAGGTTCAGGGTCACCGGCGCCAGCGAGGATGCGCCCGCACAAACCACGCCGGCCCCGGGACTCCCAGCGGCGGGCACACCTGGACGCCACAGCCGTCGCGGCCCCTCCTCGCCCGGCCCGGGTCCTCCTCCGGCTCCCCGCGGGCCGGGCACAGAGCCGGGCGCGCACGCAGTCTCGGCCGAGGCAGCCCGAGGGAGGCTGAGAAAGTTCCTCCGCCTCGACGTCGCCGCCCCGGGGCCCCGCTCGCCCCGCACGCCCCGCAGCCTCCGGGCCGGGCGCAAGGTCGCGGAGCGGGCGGCGCGCAGAGCCCCGGGACCGTGGCCGGCGCAGGGGGCACGCCGGCCGCGCCCCTCCCGGCCCCGGGCGCCCGCGATCGGCCGCGGGGCGCGCAGCCCGTACTCACCACCCCTCGCTCGGGATCCCCAGGTGGCGGCGGCGGAGAGCGGCCCGAGCCGGAGCCGGAACCGGAGCCGGAGCCGGAGCCGGGTGGCGGCGGGGCGGAGAGTCGGAGGACGGAGAGCGGCGGCGGCGGCGCCGAGGCAGGTCGGGGAAGCGAAGAGGCGGCGGCGCCTGCACTCGCCGCGCAGCCCGAGCAGCCCGGCAGTCCCACAGCGCAGGCTGGGCGGCCGCGGCGGCGGGGGCTTTATCGCCGCCCGCCCCGCCCCCGCCCCTTCCTGCCGCCCCCGCCCCCGGTCCGCCCCGCCCCGCCTTCCCGCCGCCTCCTTTGTGTGCCAGCGGGCCGCAGCGTCGCAGCGCCCGCACGCCGGGACGCCCCCACTCCGGCCGCGGCCTCGCGGCCGCCGCCCGCAAACACTCCACGTCGTGGGGTCGCGCCCGGATCGCGCCGGGAGACGCGCCGAGCTCGGGGTGCGGCGCCAGCCCCCGCCGAGCTGCACGTGGGTCGACGGGGTCCGGGCGTGTGTGGGGACAGGGAGGGACCCAAGGGCTCGCGGCGCGTCCCGGGGACGCTGGCAAGTCGTCTTGGCTGCCCCCTGGGGGAGACACGGGGGTGCCCCGGGACCGTGCGCACCGGTCTGGGTGATGGGGATAACGGTGCCGGGTCGTGGCCAGGGAGGGGCAGAGCGCCCCTCGAGACGCTTCGCAGGGTGACCCGGAGCCGACTTCTCCTGGTCGGCTGGTCGCCGTAGGCGGATGGCAGACAAGGGAGTCTAGAAATCTGGATTCGTGGCTGCGGTGACAGCGTGAGGTACCCGCAGAGTCCTGGGAATCCAGCCCTTCCCAGTCGGTAACTACAGCGGATGGGACCTTGTGCGCAACAGAGGCGCGGCCCCCGGTGGCAGGCGACATATCACCCTCTGGCTCCCAGCTGTATTACCCAGATCTCCTACATGCAGTCCTTCTTCGCGTCAACTTGGGTTTGTGGGGACACAACTTTAATGACATAATTTATGTTGCCCTCAGTGCAGAATCCTCACCGGCAGGCCCACGGCCCCAACTGTATGAAGGAAATGTGGTAAATCTCCTAAGACACAGCCGTGAAATAAGGTTGCATCTCCTGATGAGAGCAACTTGGATGATCTACAATTGGTGTATAGGCGGCCGTGCTAGACGGTGTGTGTGTATGTGTGTGTTGGGGTGAAGGAGTCACTTTTAAAAGTGTAAAATCTGGGCCAGCCTGAGGGTATTCACAGACTCTCTTACAGGGAAACATGCTATGGGAGGGTTGGCTCCCAGTCCACAAAAAGGAAACCTGTTTCATTATTTTACAGTCGTGCCTAATAATGATATTTAATTACACGGCAGGATATAAAAGCTTTTTCCTTGTTCTGTCTGCCTAACATGCTCTCCCCCCGGCCCCCATGATCAGCTTATGACTGCCTCTTTATACCTCAGGTCACAACTCAAATGTCACCTTCTCTAGGAAACCCTCCCTAATCACTTGACCTAAAGTCACTTCCAACTTTTTCCAACTTACTACTTTCTTCATAGCACTCATCATCCTTTGAATTTTTTTTCTTTTACATTTTTCTTGGCTAGTTCTTTTCCACCCTTCCTCATTAGAAAATATACTCCCTACATTTGTATCTTTGGGGTAAATACCCAGTAGTGCAATTGCTGGATCGTATGGTAGCTCTATTTTCAACTTTTTGAAGAACCTCCATAGTGTTTTCCAGAGTGGCTGCACCAGCTTGCATATGGTGATTAACCTAACATAATAAAAATAAATAAATAAATAGAAAATATACTCCCAGAAAGCAGGGAAGAGAAACCAGTTCACCATGGTTTTCACCTCACCCCATCCCTAGTGCTTAGAGCCAACATGACATGTACAGTAGTTGCTCAATAAATATTTGTTGTAGGTGAACGAGGGCCAACTGACTATTGACATGGTTAAGTATTGCTCCAGGCAACGGGTTAGGGCTTACTCTAGACTGGGAGGCCCAGCTGGACCTGGGAGGAATGAAGTGGAGGGAGAAGCTAAGAGCAGAAAAGCCCAGAGCTGTGTTTGAGCAGCTGGGAGTAGCCTCTTCCAGATGGAAGGGAGTCATTAGAAATAAATTAGAACAAAGAAATGTGGGTAGAGCCCGTTTAGGAAAGCCTGCCTGATGCCCTGCATCCATTTCTGGCCAAATCACTTTTTTTAATTGAAAATCTTTATTGAGATAATTGTAGTTTCTCATGCAGTTGCAAGAACTAACACAGAGAGGTCCCTGGTATACTTTGTCCAGTTTTCCCCAATAGTAACAGTTTGCAAAACTATTAGATGATATCTCAATCAGAAGATTAACATTTGATATATTGATTTATATCTCAAACACTTTGGTTAATTTTTTGCAAATTAAAATTTAGAGTCAGTTTAAGTTTTTGAAGGAATGCACAGGTACTATTTTAAAGGGTTTTGGTCTCTTGTTTTAATGGAGCCAACATTTTTTTAGGGAGAAAACGCTTTATTTTCCCAATTAGAGCGTAATTAGGGTCCGGTCTCTTCAGCTATAAAAGACAGTCAGAAGTCTTTGGGACTTACCTCTTTCGTTTACATTTTAATGACTGCCATTCACTTCCCTGTTCTACCCAGTACTGTCAAAGGAACATTTTGAGCAATACTGTCCATGACTTGTCAATTCTGAAATCAGACAGGATGCAGTGTTAACTAATCTGCTAAGCTAAGCCCAACCACGAATGTGCCTTTCTCTCTCCTTGGACATTGGATGGGACTGCCAATGAGTGTCTCCCAAAGGGAAGTGATTCAAGACAAAGACCCATTCTGCCACTAGGATATGTGGGGAATACCAACTACGCTTGCTACAGAATGTGCATGGCTGGTGTTGGCTGGCCCTCCTGATTCCAGCAAGAGGATACAGAAGCAATCTCCTAAGCTTTCCATGACATTCAAGTGACAAGGCACTTTGACATCCATCATTAGAGGTTTGCCCCAAAGCAGCCGTGTTCCTGCTTCAGTTGGTGCCCAGGAACAGCCACTCTTCTCGTATTTGACCCTCTTTGAAGTGTATTTCTCATGGATGTATACTTTCAACGTGCATTTTCCTCCTGTCTCTACCTTGGTCTTATTTGAGAAATCCAAATTATTATCCTACCTGCCTCTTCCTTTGCAATTCACATTCACAGCAGAATTTCATTTTGTCCTTCAATTGTGTGGCTTGCCTTAATTCTCAGATAGAGTTTCAAATTGCTTATTCCTTAAAAATATTTCAAAAGTGACCTGGAATTTAGCCAGCTCCAGCCAGTCTCTGAGTTTGGCTTTGTGTCCATAAGCTGCAGTTGAGAGAAACGCACGAAATGCCCAAACAGAATAAAACAAATGATCTATTTAGTCTCGTTTCCTCTCTTGGAAGAGATCCAGTGTTGAGTGCTTTGGAAGAAGATGAAAATCTCCCTGCCCCACCCCCCCTGCTCCCCCATACACCCAAACAGTATGACCTTGTATTTAAGGAAAAACTATCCCTACTTCCCAATGGGTGATGGTGTTTTGTCTGGAAGAGTGACCAATGTCAGGATAGTAAGATAATAGTCACTCCTCTGCTATCTAAACTCTATTTAAAACACATTACACCACAAGACTACTTGTTACACAACATTATGGATGCAAATGTTGTTATGTAAGATTGTTTCAACCGGGGGAAAGGAGGCTGCTTATAACAGTTCACTTGGACAATTAGTTTCTGGGACTTTTGCATCGGTGTAATTTTTTTTTTTTTTTTTTAAAGCTTACAAAAGGCATTTGTCTTTTTTATTTCCCTTACTGGTTGGCTTTTAAATAAATCCAATTTTCTTTTTCTATAATTTCTGAAACAGATGAAGGCAGAGCATCAATTCACACTTTCCCATTGTCACTACTTTTCACAAGAGCTTCAGAGAAAAGATATCAGTAAGTGCGGCACCGAGTATTCTTTTGTCCTTATATTTGGCCAAATGGGATGGAAAGCCCTCGGTGCTGAGGATCACTGTGATACTGCCCCATTCAATCCCCAACCTAGGTCTTCTTCCTTTCACCGCCACACAATGGATGCTGCCTCCTGACCCCTGCCCCTATCTCCGATCTACCTTCTTTCCTGTGTCACTGGGTCTTCTGCCTGTCTCATGCCCTTCATCCTTCCCCCTCTTGTCTCTCACAGCCCCAGCAGGCTTTCGCCATTCTTTATCACCCTTGATCTCTTGGCAGCATTTAACTCTGGTGTTTTGCCCATTTTTGAAACTCCTTAGCCTATTCTCTCTCTTCCAGTTGCTTAACCAGCCTTTATGTTACCCTCATCAAATCCTCCTCCACCTTGCGTGTTGCTGTGCACGCCGCGGTCAGCTCCCTCTCCTCAGCACACTCTTTCAGGGGAGTGAATGTTGACTGGTCGTGGCCTGTGCAGCGTCTATTCTCCCTGTCTTTTGACAGCTGAATCTGGTTTCCTTTGGAAAATCACTTCTGCTTTCTTTCTGTGCCACATTGTTGGGAATGGAAGACAAGGTGTCCTTACTTCCTTTAGCGAAGCCGTGGGTATATGACCAAGGCAAGAGGATCCCCTCCCAGGACTTTGAATCCTGAGGAGTAGGGAAAGTAATTGCAGCTGACTCATCTCAGCCTGACGAGATGGTTCATGAGTTCTACACCTGAGCCCCCAGCACCGTTGTGGTTCCTGCCCCTTGTGAGTAAAGGTCCACAGTGGACTCTTCATTTCTTTGAGTCTTGTCCACTTTTTGCTAGATTTGGTTTCTTTTGCTTGCAACCAGGGACCCCTAACAGATGTATCCTTAGATGTGTGTAGCTTTGCTTAGTTCTGAGTGCGTCCCACGCCTGTATCTACAGATGACCTTGACCTGTGTCCCCAGTTCCTACTCGAGTATCTCCAAATGCCTGGTGGACACCTCCACCTAGTGTCCCGTTGTCACCTCCACCTAATGAGTGTAAAGCCAACTTATTCTCTGCACTCCCTAAGTGTTTTGGAGGAATGACTGCCTTCTTGGTCACTGAAGCCAGAAAGATGAGAATGTGTTCTGACTCCTCCCCTTTCCTTTATTCATCCATATCCAGTCATTCTCTGCTTTCTATTAAGAGTTTTTCCCCCAGGGCGCCTGGGTGGCTCGGTTGGTTAAGCGACTGCCTTCGGCTCAGGTCATGATCCTGGACTCCCAGGATTGAGTCCCGCGTCAGGCTCCCTGCTCAGTGGGGAGTCCGCTTCTGCTTCTGACCCTCTCTCCTCTCCTGTTCTCTCCCTCATTCTCAGATAAATAAATAAAATCTTTAAAAAAAAAAAAAAAGAGTTTTTCCCCCAAATCCCTCTTATTCTCCCATCTCCTCCCTCCTCCTCCTCCTTCTTCTTCTTTTTTACTAATTGAGACCCTTATCACTTGATACCTGGACCACTCCAGTAACACCTAGCCATTCCCTCAGCTTTCAGATTTTGTTGCCAGCTTTAATCATGCCGCTCTGACTTAAAATAATTCCATGTTTATCACTAAGGTCCAAATACCTTGGCTTAGGCAATCTTCTGTAGAGGTCATGGTCACAGCTTCTGGAATTAGACTACTTGTGTTCAAATTCTCTTCTCACCACTCTGTGATTTTTTTTTTTTCAAGTAACTTAACCTCTGAGCCTCAGTTTCCTTATCTGTAAGGTGGAGGATTATATAGTATAAGCTTAACATAGATTTATGTGAGAATTAAGTAGTTAATCCATGAAAGGGGTTTAGCTGAGTAAACTAAGTAAGTGCTCAATAAAAAATTATTACAATGAAAGCTCTCCACGATTTAACTCCAACCTACCTTGCTAGCCATATTTTCTCGTTTTTTCTAAGATGGTCCTAAAGGCTTTACTAATCAGAATTACTCACCTAAATTCATACTGTAGTTTTCCACTACTGTACCATCATTCAAACCGTCCTTTCAGCCGCATATTCCCTTCTCTCGTTCCACCTGTATCAGTTATCGACTCTTGCACTACAAATTCTCCTGATCTTAATCGCTTAGCCATTTTGTTATTTCACGATTCTGTGGGTTGGTAGGGCAAGGTTCAGCTGAATGGTTCATCTCTGACTCACCGGTGTTCAACTTCACTCGTGCAGCTGCAGGATTAAAGGTGGCCTCACTCACATGTATGGATGCTCAGCTAGGACAGCGGGAACCCTCTGCCACCAATCTCCTCCAGTGTTTTCATCTTCATGGGCCTCTTCCCCTTGTCATATTTCAGACGGAGGGCATTCCCTCTACAGATTTTCCAGCAGTACTCAGACTTCTTTACATGATAGCTCAAGACTCCAAGAGGGTGAAAACAGGAGTTGCAATACCTTGTAAGGACTAGCCTTGGATTTGGCACGATGTCACTTTGGCTACATTCACAGCAGATCACAGAACGATCTCAGGCTGAACGAGAAGTAGACTACCTCCTGATGAGAGAGGTCATAGGCACCTCGGGCTGCTATAACAAGATACCACAGACTTGGGGGCTTAGATAACAGCTATTTATTCTCTTAAAGTTCTGTGGGCTAGAAATCCTTGACGAAGGTACTATCAAGGTTGGTTTCTGGTGAGACTTCTCTGCTTGTCTTGTAGATGGCTGCCTTCTTGCTGTGTGCTTGCATGTTCTTTGAGAGAGAGAGAGAGAGAGGGAGGGAGAGAGAGATTTTGTGTCTCTTCCTCTTGTAAAGACACCAGTTCTCTTGGATTAGAGCCCCACACTTATGTCCTCATTTAACCTCTATTACCTCCTTAAAAGCCCTATCTCCAAACATAATCATTGGGGGTTGGGGCTTCAATGTAGGAATTTTGGAGGGACACAACTTAGTCTACAACAAGAGGAGTAGAAAAATTGCATGGCAAAGGCGCATGCAGGATGGGAGGGATGGCTGTGCCCACTTTTGGACATCATCCACCACCCTTCTCCGCCACTGAAATAATTTCCATCCTTCACAATTTCCCCCCTCAGCCTGGCCGGCCTTGATGGGTTCTCACTCAGCACTCCTGCAGCTCTAAGTGTGGGTTGCTTAGTTCACATGACCACGTCCTGCCCTGGATGTCAGCATTTGGTGTAGGCTCTAGCCTCAAGGCAATGGCCATAGTTCTTTTTATATCTTTAAGTTCTCATACAGTGCCTGGCACAGGAAAAGCCATAATAGATGTTTGCGGAATGAATCAACAACGCAATTAATTTTAGTGTTCCAAAAACTGATGGCCACTCACAGACCAAGCGAGGTTTGGCACTTGAGCAGTTTGCATGTTCTCAGTCTTCCATTTCTTCCAGCTCTTCAAACTCTTGCACATGGGAGGAACTCAGAAGACGGCACGCTGGGAGCCAAAGAGCCTAGGTTCCGGTCCCAGGGTTGCCACGTCTACGTTGTTATCCTGGGCAAGTCCTTTGATTTATCCCAGGCCTCAGTTTTTTCATGTCTACTAGAAGAATAACAATACCTTTTTTGGGTTTGTGAGAAAGGAGTATGATAATTTAAGCGAAAGTATTTTGTGAAGCATAGACTGGGTGGAGTAATGAACAGAAATTTATTTTCTCACGGTTCTGGAGGCTGGGAATCCAAGATGAGGGTGCAAGCATGGTTGGTTTCTGGTAAGACTCTCCCCTTGAGGGGCGCCTGGGTGGCTCAGTCGGTTAAGCATCCGACTCTTGGTTTCAGCTCAGGTCATGATCTCAGGGTGGTGAGATGGAGCCCCACGTTGGGCTCCGAGCTGGGCATGGAGCCTGATTGAGATTCTGTTTCTCCTCTTCCTCTTAAAAAACAAACAAACAGACTCTCCCCTTGGGGGGTTGCAGATGGCCTCCTTCTCAGTGTGCTCACATGACCTCTTTGTGCTTATGCAGAAAGCTAGAGAAAGAGAGCTCTGCATCTCTTCTCATAAAGACACTAATCCTATTAGATGAGGGCCCCACCCTTGTGACCGTATTTAACCTTAATTTCTTCCACAAAGGCCCTATTTCCAAATTCGGTCACACTGGGGTTAGGGCTACAACAGATGAATTTGGGGGCAGGGAGAGAAACAGACAGCCCATAACGTTGCTGTTGTTAATTCTGAAGCACACGACTGATCTTCATTAGTCCGGTTAGGTTCCTTGCTGATTCTGCTCCATACCAGCACCTTCCACATGCATGCTGTAGTGGTTGGCACCTTGCCGAAATCGGTAAATGATAGCATTTGTTATTGTTTTCCCGGTCCTTAAGGACAGATGTTGGGGGAGGGGAAAGTGAAGCTAAGTGTTCTGCGATTAAATAGAGGAAAGGGTCTGTGCCCTTAGGTCCTGACCTTTACCCCCCCCCCCCGGTTCCAGCGCTTTCTGAGAACTGTGTTGGTTTGTCTCCAAATGCTCAGGAAGACCCCTGAATCATCAAATTACACTCAGACTGAAGAGGGGGGGAATAACCAGCCTTCTCAAGAAGAGCTTCTGAGTAGGAGAGAATAGCTTCTGAGTAGGAGAGAAAAAAAAATAATTTTTAAAAATTGCAGGCTGCCGAACCAGCTCCGCGGCTAGTTACTGGGCAGGAGCTGACATGCGCTGCATCTCCTTCCACAGCAATGCACTTCTCACCGGTCCTGGCCGCCAGCCTCCCACTGCGGGCAAGGACCCTGTGTCCCCCCTCCCCCCCATCTGCTTCCACTTATCACCTCTCCTCACGCACCATTTTAGATTTAATGAGGACAATGATGCCCTCATCTCTGTGAGACCCTGAGGACAGACTGGTTTGTTTTGTTTTGTTTTGTTTTTAAGTAGGCTCCAGGCCCAGTGTGAAGCCCAACATGGGGTTTGAACGCAAAACCCTGAGATCAAGGCACACCTGGGTGGCTCAGTCCTTTAAGCGCCTGATTCTTGATTTCAGCTCAGGTCATGATCTCAGGGTCCCGGGATCAAGCCCCATATCAGGCTCTGCACTTGAGATTTTCTCTCTCTCTCCCTCTGCCCACCGCCCTCAAAAAAAAAAAAAAAAAAGAAAGAAAGAAAAAGAAAACCCTGAGATGAAGTTAGATGCTTAACTGAGAGAGCCACCCAAGTGCCCCAAGACTGATTCTGATTAAAGAATAAAAGCCAATTATTAAGTGACACCACACACGGAGATCCATAGTCACTTTTTAAGCAATAACTCCTACAGGACTGCTTGGAGACACTCTTCAGCCTCTCCAGTCTACCCTCTGCAGACTTCTAAAGAATCTAGAAAGAAGCAACTTTGCTGTGAGGCGGTCTGTGTGAGTTTTGACTCATTGCATCTCATAACACAGTCTGTCAATGCCTGTCTCATCTTAACATTGAACATCTTTTCAGCAATTCTAAAATGAAGACGGGACCTTATAGATCCTCCGTCCAGCATTTTTTTAGAAGTGTAGTCCAAGGAAGGTCTGTAAGATCATCTGAGAGATTCTTGTTAAAAATGCACCTGGGAATCCATCCCAGGATCAACTCCTTCAGCGTTCATCTGAATCTGAGTATTTTATTTTATTTTATTTATTTTTTTAAAGATTGTATTTATTTATTTGACAGAGAGAGACACAGCGAGAGAGGGAACACAAGCAGGGGGAGTGGGAGAGGGAGAAGCAGACTCCCAGCCCAGCAGGGAGCCCGATGCAGGGCTCGATCCCAGGACCCTGGGATCATGACCTGAGCCGAAGGCAGACGCCTAACGACTGAGCCACCCAGGCGCCCCTGAATCTGAGTATTTTAAACAAGCCTGCCACATGTCACTTATACACACACATCTAAGCACTGACGTAGTCTGGGCCCTTACTTCTGAAGATGTAATTTTTAGACCAGTCGTATCAACATCACCCAGGAGCTTGTTAGAGATGCAGAATTTCAGTCCTGCCCCCAACCTACTGAATCAGAATCTGCATTTTAATAAGATCCCCACTTGAGTCATATGAACAATGAAGTTTAAGGATACTGGTCTAATCCACTTACCTAATATACAAGGCAGCTGGGGTCCAAGAACCCAAATGACTTGCCCAAGGCCACATAGGTAAACCAGGAGGCCATGTAGATAACTGGGTAAGAGCCCTTACTGGGAGTCAGATGGACCAGTGTTCAAGTCCCAGCTCTCCCCTTTGTTAACCCAAAGTCTTAGGTAATTCCCTGCATATAGCTATAAGCCTTCAATTCGTTGTTGTTAAAGTAGTAATACTACTTCATAGGCTTGATGAGAAGATACAATAAAAAGCACGTAAAAAGCACCCAGAAACAACTTTTACGATCACTATTCTGAGATGTCCTGATTCTGTGCAGCCTTATAGACATCCCATATAGGATGCAAGAAATGAGATATAGTGCTTTAGTAACTTCGGTCTTTTTGAGATTATTATGTCTAATTTAGATTCTAGGGTTTGAAAGAATGAGGACAAGGGTTTCCTCATTTTTCCAGAGAAAATAAACAGAATGTGGTACAGCTGGGAGATTTCTCAGACTCCTGCTCTCCCAGCACCCTAACTTGGCTTCTCCGTGATGTCCTGTGGAACCAACCAGCCCCTGGAGAAACGTGCAGGTGGCTGAGGCTTTTGCCCACGCTCGTCCTCAGCTTTCGGGTGCTTCTCCTCCTTTGTCTCATTGCTGTAGGCATCCTCGGGCCCCCGGCATTCTCATGTGGGCTCCTTACAGATTTCCTCCCTCTGACTCCTGGGAGGCCTAATAAATTCGGGCCCTTCTCTCCACACGTCAAAAGTCACCCGCCCTGTGCTTCATCCCAGAGGACTGGCCAACTAAGGTGATAAATCAAGTTCAACACTCACCTATATTTGCATTTTAATGAGATCTTTTCTTGTCTTTCAACCCTAAATAGCGAGCACCGTATCCCTCAGCGGCGCAGACATTTTTGAGTGGAGTGGCAATGGGACCCTTTTACATTCCACAAATCCTGCCAACTTGTGCAACAACTAGCAGCACGGGACAGAGAGATCCTCCCTCTCTCTGTCCCTCCCTCCCTCCTTTTCCTTTCTCCCTCTCCCCTCATTCTAAAAACCACATTTTTCAAAAAAATAAATTTTTATTTTACAATAATTTTAGATTTACAGAAAAGCTGCAGAGATAATATAGACAGTCCATCGAACATTGGTCAAAACTTAGAAATGTAGCTGCCACGCTGTCATTAACGGAACTCCAGACTTTGTTGGATTTCACCATTTTTTTCCCCCTGAGAAAATTATTTAGCTGTCATGTCTCTGTAGCGTCCGCAGTCTGTGACAGATTCCCAGTCTTCCCTAGTTTTTCATGATCTTGACTGTTTGAGGAATACTGGGCAGGTGCTTTGTAGAATAAACCCCCAACTTGGGTTTGTTTGCAGTCTCCCTCACGATTAGACTGGAGTTGTGGGTTTTGGGGAGAAGACCACAAAGGTGAGGTGCCCTTCCCAGCAAAACGTATCAGGACTGCATTCTATCAATAGCATCACTGGTGTAGTTAACCTTGGGTAAGCTAGTGTTTGCTGTGTTTCTCCACTGTTAAGTTCCTATTTTCTCATATCCTGCTCTTTGGCTACCTGTCACTCAGTTCAGGGCACACCCACAAGGAGATGGATCTCCACCTCCTGGAGGTAGCAATATCTACTCAGTTAAATGGGAGATCTTCCATGGGTGAAGATTTGTCCCTTCTCCCAATGGAGAATTTAATTCAATTATTTATTTATGAATATGGACTTATTTTGATTTATTTTAGAGTTGGGTCTGTAATACCATACCACCCTATTCATTTCATTGCTCAGATTTGTCCAGATTTTGCCACTGACAAGTTCTCTTCCATCCCTGTGACATGCCCCCATCCTTTTTTTTTTAATTTTATTTTATTATGTTAATGTTAGTCACCATACATTACATCATTGATTTTTGATGTAATGTTCCATGATTCATTGTTTGCATATAACACCCAGTGCTCCATTCAATACGTGCCCTCCTTAATACCCATCACTGGGCTAACCCATCCCCCCACCCTCCTCACCTCTAAAACCCTCAGTTTGTTTCTCAGCGTCCATAGTCTCTCATGGTTCATCTCCCCCTCCGATTTCCCCCCCTTCATTTTTCCCTTCCTACTATCTTGTTTCAGAGGTACAGGTCTGTGATTCACCAGTCTTACACAATTCACAGAGCTCACCACAGCTAATACCCTCCCCAGTGTCCATCACCCAGCCACCTCATCCCTCCCACCACCTCCACTCCAGCAACCCTCAGTTTGTTTCCTGAGATTAACAGTTTGTCTCCCTCTCTGGTTTTGTTTTGTTTCATTTTTCCCTCCCTTCCCCTATGATCCTCTGTCTTGTTTCTCAAATTCCTCATATCGGTGAGATCATATGATACATGTCTTTCTCTGATTGACTTATTTCGCTCAGCATAATACCCTCCAGTTCCATCCACGTCGTTGCAAATGGCAAGAGTTCATTCCTTTTGATGGCTACATAATATTCCATTGTATATATATATACCACATCTTCTTTATCCACTCATCTGTTGATGGACATCTAGGCTCTTTCCATAGTTTGGCTATTGTGGATATTGCTGCTATAAACATTGGGGTGCACATGCCTCTTTGGATCACTACATTTGTATCTTTAGGGTAAATACCCAGTAGTACAATTGCTGGATCATAGGGTAGCTCTATTTTCAACATTTTGAGGAACCTCCATACTGTTTTCCAGAGTGTCCTTTGATAACATTTTTGCTTTCTGGAACTCCAGGATGCTCCAGGCTCATCTTACTTACCTACCCAACCCTAGAATCAGTCATTTGTTCAAAGAGCCCAGGTTCCTGCTGTTGGAGAACAGGATTGAGAAACCAAGATCTGGGCACTCTGGGTGTTTATTACTACTAAGACATGGAATGCTTCTGGAAGCTAAAGTCTTGGTATTATACCCGTAGGTATTAAAGAATCCACATGGTCCTTCTTTAGCCCTATGTCTCAGAGCTTACTTACTCTGATTCACTCATGAGAAAAGATTTTCGTGTGTTCCTGGGCACACAGCTTGGTAATATTTGATATCCCCTTGCATCTTACTCATGGGAAAGAATTTCCTGTACCATACCGCAGCAGAACAAACAGCTCAATATAGCATTTCTCTCTGACACCTATTAGCACATCAAGACGGGTACTCATATAATAAATCCAATACTCAGGTCAAAATCTGGAATATACCTGTGGCACACTGGTTGCCAACCAATATGTAACAAATATGGTTGTTTATAATACATAAGTTACCTACAAAATTCTCATTCATTCATTTTTAACAAATACTTACTAAGAAATGGCAGCAAAAGAGAGAGACATTGATTGAGTAGTCATATGCACATATAATGACAACCACAAATGCCATCCCCCTTTCTTGCTCACAGAAATTGGATTTTGTTCAGCCATCTATTCATCTATCTCTCTGAGAGCTGTTTCAGAAGTAAATCCTGGTTAATCTTAGGCAATCATGATAATTCCATTCTATTTGCCAATGTTTGGTTTAGAGGTAGAAATAATTTACAGGGAAGTCAATTGGTGGGACAGTTTCTGAGAAAGATTGTCTTGATAATGAAAAGAGATTCATACTGAAAGAGATCCCTTCTACTTGCTGCCCAGAACTACACCAGCCGTCTTGTGACTATGAGAAGAACTAAGGCAACATGCTGAGGACAAAGAGACAAAAGATGGAAAGAACCTGGGTCTCTGATGATGTCATTGATCTGCTCCTAACCAGCCCAAGGGGACCCCTACCCTGGATTCTCTTGGTATATAAGATAGTAGGTACTCCTTATTGTCTTGGCAATTTGAATTATTTCTTTTACTTACAGCCAAAAGCCTCATAATAATCATGTCCTACTGTAGAATATTTTAAAACAATTATTAACTTTTATTTAGATCCAAGGCACTTTTCAGAACTCACCAAGCCACCCATCCATCCATTTATTTTTATTTTTTAAATTTTATCTTATTATGTTATGTTAGTCACCATACATTACATCATTCGTTTTTGATGTAGTGTTCCATGATTCATTGCTTGTGTGTAACACCCAGTGCTCCATGCAATATGTGCCCTCTTTAATACCCATCACCGGGTTAACCCATCCCCCCACCCCTCTCCCCTCTAAAACCCTCAGTTTGTTTCTCGGAGTCCATAGTCTCTCATGGTTTGTCTCCCCCTCCGATTTCCCCCCTTCATTTTTCCCTTCCTTCTCCTAAATATATACTAATAAATGGCAGCAAGAGAGAGAGAGAGAGAAAGAGAGAGAGTCATTGAGCAAATAATCACAGGCACATATAATGACAAACTATGATAAATAATAAGAAGGGAAAGTATAAGGAACTATGTGAGGATAACTGAAGGATACAATTTAGACTGGGAAGAGGGAAGCATTAAGGTAAGACTTCACTTAGCAAGTGATGTGTGAACTGAGGTCTGAGAGCCATTATAGGGGATGGAAGGTATTAAGGATGGGGTACTGCATGTGCCAAGCCTGATGCCCTGGATGAACTTGCAGGAGATCTGTGGAACAAGGGGAAAGATGGGGGAAAGAGTAGAACATCTAAGACTAAAGAGGTTGGCAAGCTCCAGACAACAGAGGATTGATCTTGGAGACCATAGTAAGGACTCCTCTCGCTCCTAAGAGAAAAAGGGATAATGAAGGTCTCTGAGAATCATGACTTAACCAGTTCTTTTTGGGCATCTTTGGGCTCAGTCTTGCCATAGTCTTGCATTCAAATGCATAACACTGTCAGTGAGTGTTCTAATCATTACTTGGGCCTCTTAAAGGGGATCCTTGACAGAAAGTATGAGAGCTCTCCCAGTATCTATTTGCTCCTCTCCATTTTCCAGGCTTCCCTGCAATTTGGTTGGGCCCATGAGACTGGGTTTGGCAGTAATGATGTAAATCCTTTCCAGGTCTGATTCTTAAAAACATGTGTGTGATCTTCCCGTCCGTCCTTGCTTCACCTGCTACTGTGAACTTGGAGGTCATCTTTCTGGACAGCAGGATGTAAAAATGCTGTGGTGACCTGCAGAGATCAGACTTTGGGTGAGTGAGAAATAAGACCCTCCCCTTTTAAGGCCCAGAGTTTTCAGGGTTTCTTCGTTACTGTGGTGTAATTTAACTGTATTAGCTCCATAGAGCTGCTATAACAAATTACTACAAACTGAGCAGCAACCGAAATTTCTGGAGGCTAGAAGTCTGAAATCAGGGTGTCAGCTGGGTCGTGCTTTCTCCAAAAGTTCCAGGGAAGAATCTTTCCTTCCCTCTTCATAGTTTCTGGTCCTTCTGGCAATCCTTGGCGTTCTTTGTCTTGTAGCTGCATCACCCAATCTCTGCTTCCATCTTCATATGGGTTTCTTCTCCATGTGTGTCTGTCTCTGTCTGTGTCTTCAGATGGCCTTATAAAGACACCAGTGTTGGATTTAGGGCCCAACTCAATCCAGTATGACCTTATTTTATTTTACTTTAAAGAATTTATTTATTTGAGAGAGAAAGAATGAGAAAGAGCACGAGGTGGTGGGAGAGGGAGAAGCAGGCTCCCCACTCAGCAGGGAGCCCGATGTGGGGCTAGATCCCAGGACCCTGGGATCATGACCTGAGCTGAAGGCAGACACTTAACCAACTGAGCCACCCAGGCATCCCTATGACCTCATTTTAATGGAACCAGTCAGATCCACACAGACCCCATTTCCAAATAAGGTCACATTCTGAGGTTCCTAATGGACACACATTTTGGAAGGACACTATTCAACCCACTACAATAAACTAACCCAGGATATAATTTATAATACACAGCAGTATTTCTTAAAACCACCACTTCTATCATCCCCAATTCCAGGGCAGCTCTGGAACCTGTCACCTCTTCCTTCTCCCTCCCTTCTTCGACCATTACTCTTCCCCAGTTTCCAGCCTGCAGGGCCATTGTTCTATCATGCACTCACCTTTTCTCCCACCTTTATGTGTACCATCTCTCCATACATTCATCTTGATTTAAGATCACAACAGTCCTGGGAATTGGGCTGGCAAAGGCAGAACAACCATAGAGGGCAGAGCAAAGGGGAAGAAATTAAGAAGCAAAAGCCAGAATATTTTAGTGCATGAGTTAATAGGTTCCCATCAAATCTGCATTTCAGGAGATCATTCTGGCCACAGTTGAGTCTGATAATGGGGAGCAGACAAGAGCATGTGTAGGTCAGGAGGCCATTGGGAGGCTATTGTAACAGTCCAGAGAGCTCGGACCAGGGTGATGGTAGAGGAACGCAGGTGCAGATATAGTCCAGGGACAGTACTGATAAGACATAAGAAGGGGGTAAGGGAGAGAATCTGACCAAAGCTGTGGACCCTATTTTCAGTGAAATTCACATTCAAAAAAAATTTTTTTTAAGATTTATTTATTTATGTAGAGAGAGAAAGTGAGCATGAGCAGGAAGGGCAGAGAAAGAGAGAGGGAGAGAGAATCTCAAGCAGACCCCACACTCCGCAGGGAATCCGACTCAGGGCTCAATCTCAGGACCCTGAGATCACGACCTGAGCTGAATCCAAGAGTCAGACACTTAACTGACTGCCCCACCCTGGCGCCCCTCAAAAATTTTTATATAAGCATAATGACTCCTGTTACAGACTCCTGAAACCCGTGCTCATTCCTGAGCTTAAATTCTGGTTCTAGGGAGTAGTTTCAGACCGCCAGAACAACTGCCTCTTCATTCCAGCTTCTGATAGCTCCTGGACACCAGCCAGGCTAAGGTTCTTCTTTGTGAGCGTTGTCTGGAGGGGTTCCATGTTGCTCCACATGAGTGAAGCCGTCAGCTTCAACAGCCCAGTGTTTGAATGAAGCAGAGCCCTACCTGCCTGGAGATGGGCCAAGGGGTAGCCACAGAAAGGGCTTTCATAACTATTCTTTCCCATGAGCAGAGAAAAGATGCAGATTCCAAATGGGAAAAGCCAGTGGATATCCAGGGGAAACCTGGACCACAGTTAAGAGGCAGGTCCCCAGTAACAGAACGTCTCGTATGGATGCCAAGAAATGGGACGGTGTGTGAGACGGGGTAGGGCTGGTGGGCCCCGTGACCCCCAGCTCTGCTTGTGTGGAGTCAGACAGCTCACAGCAGCCCATCCTCGTGACTGCAATTGCATGTAAGTGCCATCAATCTGCACTCACCACAGCCTGCCCCTCACCACGTGGGGCCAGTCAATAAAATTGGACTTCTGCTTTGCAGCCTGTGTTGTGATGACATGTTTAAACTTGGTCCCCAAGCATGTGGGGTCCCCACCCACAAACTCGTAGGGAATGGGGGTAAGCTGACTCAGCTGGGCTGGGGTCACAGTGACTGATACAAGGGGGGAGTGGCCATTTGGGAGATCCTGTCTGAGGAAGGGAGCCAGCCATCTTAAAAAGATTAGGTTTAGTGTGACTGGCATCAGGACCCTAGTGGTCCAGTTTGGGGACTGAGGGTACAGTAGTAAGCTCTCTGAGGAGTAGTGGCAGTCAGCATCAGTGGATAGTAGCATTTTCAATCCAGGGAGAATGTATTTGGAACCGAACAGTGTTACTGACAAATGGCTGGTAGGCTGAGGAACAGGGTTCCACTCAATGGGGAAAGAAGGGGACAGGAACAAACTGGGCAGGTTCTCAGGGTTCTGGTCCAGCAGGGGATGGATCAGGAGCCTGGATGGACATAGTGACTGGGCACATGAAGTACTGAATGTGAGTGGGACTATTGTGGGGTAGGGAGTAAGTACCTATGTTCTAGTTCTGGTTCTGGAACTCTTGTGTGATCATCTATCTAGGTTCAGGGCCAAACGCTGAGCCTGGCCCTAGTGGTTTGGGAACTGCTAATATGTCACTGGGCATATCTCTCATTGGCTCAGGAGCTCTGCCTGAATGACCCGTCACGTAACAGGTCGCCGGTCCTCATCCTGAGCACGTCTGAGGCAGTCAGGCACCGACACTGTTTGGCATATGGGTTCCCGCTGAGGCTCAAGACCAAGCCCAACCCCCCATGCAAAGCCCAGGAGGCTTAACTGGATTTCCTATACTTGCCCTTCCACCTTCCACCCTCCCCCAGAACCCTCAGGCAGCTTCCCACCAGCCTGAGTTCTCCATCTCCACCTCCAGCATTGGATTTTGCCCCTGGGAAGACAGTGATTTCCAGCCCAGGCCATGGAACCAGATTACATTGTCTGAATTCCAGGCTCTGATACTTCCTACATGTGTGATCTTGAGTATATTTCCTCACCCTTTGAGCCCCAGTTTCTTCATCTGTAGGTAAGAAAAATAACCCCAAAGCAAGGGTGAATAAGAGAATTGAATGAGATCATGCATGTAAAGCATTTGATGCAAGGTCCAGCACATATAAACACTACTTGCTTATTATTATATCTCACAATTGGCTGAGCTGGTTGGGGGCTGATCTTCCAGCTGGGGCTGCTCGCCAAGCTTGCCCTGGATCCTCCTTCTTATGGCTTCTGCCCCTTCTCCAGCAATCTGAGATGCTGAGATGCTAATATACCTTCAGGTTGAGATTCCTTAATACACTCTAGGTAAACCGTCCTTGTCTTGTGTGAGGGGATGTTCATGTGTATATATTTGAGAGGAAAGATGGGGATCAAACCCAAGTTAGCTCTATAGGATTGTTCCTTTTTAAAAAATCATTTCCATTCTGAATGAAGAACAAATAGACTTCTGCTTCTTCTGGGAACACAGTGAAAGTGACACCTCTTCTTTCCAAATAGCTTGTTAAAGGCTGAGTACATAGAACTGATGGCAGAAGATTGTCTGGTCATTCAGCTTGATTCATAGTGGGATCAGGGATAGGTTTAAGAATGGTAAGTATATGAGAAGATATTTATAGGAAGGGTAATGACATCTTATTCTCCACCATCACCAATAATAATATAAGATTAAGTTAAATTCATTATAAGAAGAAAGATTCAGTTGAGGTACAAAGAAAAGAAGACAGAGAGAGTTCTAGTAAGAACCAGCTTGGAAAGTACAAAAATTGGAATTGTTCTAGGTATCCTTGAAATCACATTTCACATGGGAAATGCTGTGATGTTAACACAGACAAGCTTCCATTCTGGGTCTGTTTAGTCTCTGTGGTTTCATAGGGAAATAATAATTATTATGGCATTTGTTAGTGATAATAGATTTATTTCCTTCTTTGCTTTTCATTGTCTGTGTTCATTTTCCCTTTTCCATATATGCTCTACTCCCGTTTCCACATTGCCTTAGTGATTATAACAGGATCTTCTTAATACCAATTAAGCTGAAAGCTAATACCCTCTCTCCTTTCAAATTGTCCTTAAAGTACTTTGTCTTCCACCTTCACTCCAGGCCTTGTCTGTGGAGTGTTTTTGACAATATTTACAAGTCTCTGCATAGAGCTGAAGATGATAGAGGACGAGGGGAAGAGGTTTTTGCTTTAGGTTTTATTCAACTTCCCACAGTCTCCTGAGCTTGGACCTCTGTGTAGACTTCTATTGTTTGATTTCCCAGCACTCTTTTCATGAGTCAAGTTATGGAACCCTGATGTAGCTATCTCCCTTCCCTTCACACATTCTCTGCCCTACTGGGAGCAGTCCTCATGGGCCTGCCATTGTGGTGGCCCAGCCCTCCTTTGGGCAAGATTGAGTAGGTGACACAAGTTAGACCAAGTAGACACTCTCTTCCTGGAATTGGAATCATAAGCAAAATGGTACAGAAAGGCTGAAAACAGCTGAAGGTTGTTCATCATGACAATAGCAACTTGAAGAGGTGACACATTAAATAGTTTCTAGCACCCTATCCCTGGAGCTCTGCTGTTCCTTATCTTTCTGGAGTCTGCTATGTTTTGTTTTGTTTTTAGCTTCTCTGTTGATCATGAGAGCCATCCCATATCCTTCCCAGTGTGTTCCTTTTTGTTTAATTTAGTTACGGTTGATTTCTGTGTTGTAAACAGAGAACCCCCAAAGACACTCCGATACACTGTTCTTTATGAGATTATAAAAAACAACAAAACAATTCCCATATGTCCTTTTAAATATTATCTTTTCTTGCTTTAAGGCATTAATAAAATGTTGATTATTGGCATGGAGATAGTTGTAACATTTTGGGGGAGTCACCAGATGGTGACATTACATATTATTTCCTAATCCAATTTATCTCGAAATGTGTGTGTTTGTTAAATCTTGAGGAAATGCTTTATCATCATGATTATATTATAGTTCTGCTGTCTAAAAACCTAGCTATAGAGTGTCTTGTGGGGACAGAATTTGGATGTGATGAAAAACGGTTCTTTGGCAATATCTCAGAAGCAGGCACCCTAACTTCAAAATAATTTATGTCCAAAATGTCTGAAGGCAAACAAATAACCTCAGTAGAGGAATATTTCCTAAGTGGATGCAGCCAGTATGTAGATTTTATTACAGCTCTGTCCCAGGAACCAATGACTTACCCATTGCTGTCACTTAACACATAAACCTTTTTCAGATTATGATAAATGTTTCCTTGATACAAAGGCTCTCCTCTCAGCAAAACCATCAAGCAGTGGACTCTGACCAGAAGCCATATGCGTGGTGGCAAAAGACCTTTCCTTTGGATAATAAGGGAGATTGCAGATTAAATTGTTATGATCACGCAGGGGTTAGAAAAGATTTCTACTATTATAATAGGAGGTCCATGGACATTTAAAAAAAATTGACCAGAGTTATTTTGATAGATCAGACCAAAAGAAGAAGAAAATAACACTGAACCCAGTACCATTGACTGTTAGAAACTCTCACTGATACATATCAAAAGGAAACAAAATGTATTTAAGAAAGAGTATTTTCTATTCTGCTCTAGTTTCAGCTCTGGGGTTTCAAGCAGCAAACATTAATTAGCTCATGAGTTTCTGGGTTGGCTGGCTAGTTCTTCTGGTCTTAGCTGGGCTTGCTCATGAATCAGGGATGAGTTGGGGGGCTAGCTCCTGACTGGCTTTGTGATCTTGATTGTACTCACATGTTTGGTGGTTGGTTGGCTGTGTGCTGGTCTAGGATGTCCTCAGCGGGAACAACGAGGTTCTTCTCTACTCATCATCTAGCAGGCTGGCCTCTGTTTATTCAGATAGCCATGTCAGCGTTCTGAGAGAGACGACAGGCAAAATATTTTTTTGGAAGTCTGAGCTTGGAACTGGTACACAGTCACTTCTACCTCAATAGGAGGAGCTATGAAATCACATTACAAAAGGTATGGATATAGAGAGGCATAAAACATTGGGGACAATATTAATTTCCCACACTTAGGAATGTTGCAACTCTGCTAGTCTGGTATTTTTTGCAACATCAAACGGGAAGAATGGGCAGAGAGGGGTAATAAACAGAAAGGAGCGGGTGGAGGAGAGTGAGAGTTCAGGTGGTTTGAATGTCAGAAAGAATTTTGGGGATTTGGCAAATGAGAGGCTTCAAACAACTTCCCGTATAGAAAAAGAAATGGGTGTGAGAGGAAATAGGGTTTGGATATGTGTTTTCATGGTTTAGGAATTTGATCCCTTCTAATACTCTGTAAGAGATGCAAATAAAGAATGAAATTTCCATTAAGATACTTTTTGGCTATTGAGCCATGCATTTTTCCATGCAGCTGTGAAAGAAGGAGCTATGTGGGGTCCCAGGACTTATTTGGATTAAACATTTAGATTTCTAAAGGAAGATCTTAAGAAAAGAAAAAAGGTTCTTCCGAACTAGAGGAAAAGCAAAACATTGATTTCCTCCCTGCAAGGAGGTCAATCAATCATATTTAGATATTTAATATTTTTTTAGCACTATCAGGTTTAGCATGTCAAAATTTTGAGCAAATGTAGTGCTCTCTGAAGACTTTGTGATTTTAGTTTTTCCAAATGCCCATGGAAATGTAAAGAAATGATGTATTGACTAATTCCTTAGAATACGATGCTGCCAGTGTATTTGAACGTTTGATAGCTCCTCTGAGCACATACTCTTTTGTTCACCCATTTCTGTCCTAATGGTGCTGGTGCTTGAATTCTATAATGATCCCTATAGAATGAAAGGGAGATGGCCCGGAAGCCAAAACTTGAGGGCTTGAAAGTTAGCCTATCTTGTATCCAAATCCTGACTTGAACTCTACTGTGTGAACTTGGGCATGTGTCTTATCTGACTGAGCTTTTTTAAAAATCTTAACATGAGGATAGCAATCCTTTTGCACGAGTTTATTATAAGAATTAGGGATAATGTATAATCAGTGTTGAGTACATAAGTGTTTATCTTTGATTCCTCAAAAAGAGGCTATAGGCCAGCCTTTACTGAGCCAGTGTCAAAATACCAGAGCTTCCCCAAATTTGGTAAAATAAGCTTGTCTGAAGTCCAGGGTCAGGAAGCCATTGAACCCACAAAGATCTCTCTTCTCATTATTGCTTGTAGGAGAGAAACAAAGGGATAGCTACCAATTTAGATGTTGGTGCTCGGTGTTAGGTGCTGTGCTATGGTAACATTAAAAAGAAATCATCAGATACAGATTTTATTTTCCATGTAGTTATTCCAGATCTCAAGGCGCTTACAATTCAGCTGGGAACAAAAGGCAACAGAAAACTTGGAAATGCAGCAAGTGTTCATCAAATGCTAAATTTGGAGTTTTAGGGCCTTCAAGGGGAGACTGATAAAGGCTGAGTGGATACTGAAGGTGAGGCAGTCTCAGGGTAGAGAGATGGCCAAGAGCTGCTCTGAACAAATGCCTTGGGGGGGCAATGTAGATTAGAAAAGAAGGTAGAAATTAGAGAGACGAGGGAATGGGGGGTGGGGAGGCTGATCAGGTAGGAAGAAAGTAGATGATGGAGGGTTTTGAAGGCCAAGCAGGAAACCCTTGACAGGCAGATCGCTAACAATTTCTAATTAAGTGAAAGAGATCATGAAGATCACTCCCTGGTGGGGACTTGCAGATACCTGAGCAGAGCTTGGAATCAAGTGTTGGCTGGCAGGGAGTCAGGCACGTGGTGATGGAACGTGGCCCAATGTGGTGGTGGTGGTAGGGGCAGGAGAAGGTCAGGAACTCTTCACTATGGGAGTTTGAGAGAGCTGTAGGTTCTTCTGAGCCCCAGCTAGTCTGGACTGACCAGTGCTATCCTGGCTCAAACTTCGGCCTTGGGCAAAGATTCAGAAGGCAACAGCTGTCCTGTTGGAGAGCGGATGGGTAATCTGAGATCCCCTTATTGTCAACTTTGCAGAAACCACGGTAATGCCTATTTGCTGCTCACAAGCAATGCCTAGTCCTCCAAGTACCTGAGAAATGGGAATGAGAACAGCATGTCTCACCTGGCAGCTCACACAACAGCTACAATTTTCTTTCTACCCAAACTCTATAATAAGAGAGAGGGAAATTTCTCTCCCTATCCCTGGGCAAGGGACAAATAGAAAAGTGGAACGTGGGATGGAATAACATGGGTCATCCCCTCAATTACTAATGTTTATTTTTGCCTTCCCCAGATTGTCAATTACAGATAAACTGGCTCACACAACACTTCAGCAAAAACTCAAGATCAAACAAGGTCTCTGATTTAAGTGTCAGTGGGACTTCTAGGGCAATACTTTTCTGCCAACTAAAGGATGAGAACTTGAATGTTTTTCTGTGACTTCTAAATAAATGACATCTGTGACCAAGCTGGCATTCAGCACTGAACAAAGTAGGGAAAAGACTGAACTGAAGAATCCCAAGAGTCAAGGTAAATTCCCTTCTCTTCTGAGACATTTTCTGATTGAGAGGGTCTGTCATGATGGATGAAAGGGAGGTGGGAAGGCTGTATTATTCTTGAAGGGGAGTGATATTAAAATTTAAAACTTAGATTTCACCTGCAAATAGCACCCATAGGAATCAACAATTTAAAGCAAATTAGAAGGCATTCGAATTTATTTATTCAGCAAGTAGTTACTAAGGGCCCACCCTGTGCCAGACTCTGTCCCAGGAATGAGGAATAATATATCAGGAAAGGAAACAAGCCCCAGCTCTTATGTGGTTGACAAGCCAGTGGGGGAAGATATACAATAGCCTATAAAAATGTACTCTGTCAAGTTGTCATAAGTGCTAAGAAGAATTAGTCTGGAAATGGGGATAGGAACAGACTTGGTAAGGTGATACGCTCTTTTAGACAGAGTGCTAAAGGCAGGCCTCTCCAATGAGGTGATATCCGAGGAGGTGAGGGACTAAGCCACCTAAACACCTAGGGAAAGAGCGGCCCATGCAGAGGGAGTAGTATATAGGGGTGCCAGGTAAATTATGGGATTCCCAGTTTTAATTGAATTTTAGATAAAAAACTAAATTTTTTTAGTATAAGTATGTCCTAAATATTGCATAAGACATATTTATACTAAAAAAAAAAATCATTTACCTAACACTCAACTTGAGCTGGGCATGCTGTATTTTTATTTGCTAAATCTGGCAGCCTTTGCCAAATCTTGAGGAAAGAGTATGGTGGACGTGGACGTATTCAAGGAATGCTGAGAAGGCCAGAGACGGGAGCAAGAGGAGCCTGATGGGAGTTGAAGTCCTAGAGGTGCCAGGTGGCTGGGTCCCAGAGAGCCTGGGGGCCACTGTAACAACTTTGGTTTTTCCTTTGAGTGTAACAGTGGGAGGTTTTGAGCAGAAAAGTGTCGAAATTCATTCATTTTTTCCCCCAAGTGTTTAATCGATTTCATTCAATAATCATTCAAACAAATTATTGAATATCTATTAGCTTTACTGAGGTAGGACAGTGTTGGGGTCCTATTTTTGCTTTCCAGGGCCTCATCCACTCTCCAGGAGAGATAACACTTAACCAAACAGGTAAGTAACAGTATAAATGCTTGGGTCAGCATGGGCGGTTTTGCCCAGAGTACCATTGGTGGATGGATTACTTGGGCTAGAAAAGTTGGGAAGCATTTTGGAGGAGGCTGGACTAACTGGTCCAGGAAGGATGGGGGGAAGGTTCCTATTTTCCTTCTATTTCAAGCCTGCAGGTGTTGTTCTTTAAGATATGGATGGAATTCTGGTGGGTATTTCGGCCTTTGTATCCATCATGTCCTGGGAATGGTGCTCCTCTAATACACCAAGCCCAGACAGCACTTTCAGAACCGAATGGGCAGCAGGATGAGCATCAGTCCCCAAGTAAAGGGTCAGAGGGCCAGAACACTGATCCGAGTCAAAGTGGATCTTCTCTACCTTGACATACCATATGTACAGCCCTTGTCTAGAGTAGGAATGTGGACTTCAATGAATGTACATTTAATACAACAACCATTACTTTTCCTTAGGGATTCTTGCCTCTGGGAAGTTAGCACCCAGAAAAATTCCTGGGACACCAGAGAAGCTTATAAATGTTTGTGGAATAAATAGCCAACTTTTGCATCAATTCTCAGAAAGCATTTTGAAGTCTTTCTAATGGAGTAATCAGCTTAATCAATTAGCTTTAATTTAACTCATTTTTTTTTCAGACTGCCTGAGTGAACACAGAAGAGATCACATGTTCTGTGGCTTCTTTGAAATGGCCTGAGAACCTCAGAGAAGGGCCATGCTTGTAGTCTGGAGCCAGAGGACCGAGGGGACCAGAGCCTAGGTCTTAAGGCCTCCTGCACCTCTACCAGCCTGGGAATACAGACAGTGTAGACCTATCTTCTCTAGTAAAAACTCAATTACTGTAACGGCTGGTGGTATTCTCTGAAGATGGGCCAGAAACAAATTCATGGAAACTGCCTAATTTCATTTACCAGGCCTGTTATAACAAATTACCACAGACTGGGTGGCTTAAACCAGCAGAAATGGATTCTTGCACAGTTCCAGAGGCTGTGCCCTGTCTAGTCTTTCGGAGAGAATCCTTCCTTGCCTTTTCTGTCTTCTGGTGGCTCCATGTGTAATTAAGCTATGGATCTTGAGCTGAGATGAGCCATGTGGGCCCTAAATCCAATGGCAAGTGTCCTTTTAAGAGAGAGACAGAGCATGTTGGGACAGAAGAGGGAAAGGCAATGTGACCACAGGGTCAGAGGTTGGAGTGATGCTTTGCCTTCTTATTTCCTAGCATGAGAAGACTGAAGTGACTGGATGTAGCTTAAAGTTGAATGGGACTCTTGCTTTGCCCCTTGGTGCAAGTGTTTCCACTCTGGGAACTAGGATCTTTAAATCCACAGAAACTGGAATTATTGGGACTAAAAGCACATCACTGGGCATGATGGTGAATGAGACCACTCCTACTTCCACCTCTTGGTTCTGGATACATGTATTCTACCTTCTATGGACCCAACACCATATAACAGTTAGTGAGTTAGAGTATATGCTGAATCCTGGGGGCAGGGGGCACCCTTGCAGGGTGTCATCTCCAAGCTGGCACCTTAACTGCACCTTCAAAATTCCATCCTGTTGCTCTATCAGGCTGGCAGTTTATGAGTGGTCCCGTAAGTAATAGAACCAGTAGATCCCAAGGTCGTGTGATAACTTCCATACCTCTTTTCTGTAAAGTGAATTCTTTGGTTCAATATGATGTTATATAGGACTCATATCAGTGGATCAAATGCTCTGTAAGCCCTTGAAAGTGTTGCTAGCTGAAGTGTTGCTAGCTGAAAGGCAGACCTAGACCCTCTACAATGTGTTTATATGTCTATCGGAATCAATCACTGTCCTTTCCATGGTGGAAAGAATCCAGCGTAGTCCTCACCAAGGGATGGTGTCATATCACAGCAGTTGCAACAGAGGCTTCAGTCAATCCCACAGGGAGCCCGGGGATAAGAATGGGCCCTCAGGTTTGTCTTTATTTAAGGCAAGAGGGCTGCACCTTCATATTCACTCCCCTGCCAACCAGTCATTGGATGCTGGCTGTCTCCTGGAAGGCACAAGATCTGGGGGGAAGCAGCTTCCTTTCGCTGATATGGATTTCCAAAGAGCAACTCAGCTGAGAGCCTTCAGCCCCAAACTACCCCAGCAGATGGCGAAGGATCTGGCGGCACAGTATCCACTGGGGCTCATTTATCTTCCATGAGTGGGACTATGTTTGCCATTGTTTTTCCTCCCTGGAGAAATGGATTGGCCCTGAATGGGCCTTACTCAGGGCAGTTAGCATTTTGTTGGTGGTTTCGGCAGGAATTATTTCGATGGAGTGTTGGGAGATAATTAAGAAGTAACTCTGAAATTAGGAGACTGAGCTAATGAGTGTAAACCTCTCTTGCAAGAAACTTTGCTGAGAAGAAGGATTCTGTAGATTTGGGGAGAATGAATTAAAATACCCTTCCTTCCCCGGTGAGTGTACTTCCAAAATAATGGCTGGGGTGATAAGGGAAAATTGGAAGTTTTTTTCCTCTGGGTGAATCTAATTAGTCCCCAGGGGAACTGAATCTGTAGCTCCAGCTTCATTAGTATCATCCCAGCTGAATCAACTGGCTGGAGAACAACCAGGCTTCGGGCAGACTGTAGCAGTCAAATCTAGAATTATCCAAGAGGTCAAGTTGTTTACTAAGTCAGACAGATGGGGTGGGTTTATGTTCATGTTATCTACAAAACAGTTACATCATAGCGTGTGAGGTCTGACACTAGGGAGTCTACAGGCTGTTGGCTGAAACTTTGAGAAAATATTCCTATTTATGTCCAAAATGGAAAATAAAATTTTTTAAAAAATGAAGATGACCATTAGTGGCTCTGGGATATCTTGATGGGACAGATTTGAAAAAGGTCAATGGATTCAGATGTGAGCAGGACTTTCCATGTCATCAAATCAGCAAATCCAATGCAATTGTACTTTCTGAGCATCATTTTTCTGTTTTGTGTGTAAATATGGAGAACCAAGCTCATTATGTTATAAATATAACTGATGAAGGAGGTGGAATTTTCATCCACTCATGAACTATTTGAATCAATTCCTAAGTCCTGAGTTTTATAATTTTTTCACCTGCTAGGAAGATGTGTCCTCAGTTTAATCAGGAAGGAGTCAAGCTTTCTTGAGCAGGTCTAGGAGGCTAGGAGAAACTGAACAACCTCAGTTTCTTATCTTGTTCATGGCAGATGGATGGGGAGAGGATGGGTAAGAGTGTGGGTCTCATTCTAAATAACAGGAAGAGCCCCCTTCTTATGAATATAAGAAGCATTGTCTTCAGTTGATTGAAGAGTTGAACCACGTATGTACCAGGGTCAGGCAGGGTTCATCCTTGGACATCGAAATATGTCCTTCATCAGAGAACAGTCTAGACTGGCCTCATGCTCAACAACATTGAAAACACCTCTGTGTGTCTGGAATCTTTTTCTTACGCCCCTCCAAACTCTTCTCACGGCTATCTCTTTTGCATCCTTCAGATCTCTGAGCTTCAATGCCTCTTCTGCCTAAAGTTGGGAACTATCATTTGGCAGATAACAGCTGTATCTAAAGTGGATACTTCCCTGTTACTCTCTCTCAGCCCCTTAACTGTTTCCTGTATGTGCTGTCTGTAGGACAGTTTGCAATTTTTTTTTTTTTTTTTACATGTTCACCTATTTCAGCCACTTGAATGTAAGCTCCAATAAGGGCAGGGACCAACTATATTATTTCACAGTCAAATCCCAATGCCTGGTACCTTGTGATTAATCAATAAATTCACATTGATTGAATAAATTGTACTGAACAGTTTGTCCTGAAAAGGATCAGAAGGTAATGGCAATACTTCATTTTAAAGTCAAGGTATTGGGCTTGGTCTTAGCTCTGCCATTAACCAATTCTGTGACTTTGGACAAGACCTTCAACCTCTCTGGGAGTCATCTATAGGATGCAAGGCTAGAAGAGGTTCATCCTAACTCCAGAGTTATGTGACTAGAACTGAAACTGATTGTGATTATCCTGGAGTTTTGTGTTTTCACGCAGTAGTCTTACTCAAGAGTTTCTCTTTCTAACTGGTTTATATACCTTATTTTTTCTGGATCGGCTTGTTTTGACCCAAGGCATATCTAAGCCAAAATTGAACAAGCCCTTATTGGAAAAATATGTCCATGTAATTAAATTCCAGTATTCATGATTTCCAAAACCACTTTACAGAGAGAATATGGTCAGTCAGTGCAGAAATCCCCAATACAAATTAAATTAAGCAGTAGGGTTCATTCAAAATGATTACAAATGATACAGGAAACTCAAAGATTTGTGATCTTTTCAAAATATTTCAAATGTTTGAAGAAATAACAGTATTTACTGGGGTATCAATTTGTTCTTTCATGCTAAGAACAGAGGTATTGAAAAGTTGAGAAATACCCTTACAGCCTCACTGGTGAGGACAAAGGCATTAAATCACCATCATATTTATTCTTTGACCACAGAGAAGTGATCATCAGGGTTCATGGAAACACATGACCCAGACATGAGTTGTCACTTGAGCAAATGGCATTGGGCTCAGGTCCCTTCATACAGGTTGATGTCAGTTTCATCAGTGTCACAAGTAGAAGGAAGTCATGTCTAATTTTTTTAGTGTCTGTGGTATGAGCAAGTCTTTTCTGGCATTGAGATGTTTGCTGGTACCCAGTTATTCATTTTGTCGCTCTTAAAACTCTAGTGGTGGCTTCCAGAAGGAAAAAATGGAAAGCAAGTCCCAGCATCTATAATCATTAGTAGCATTATTTATATTTTCCTAAGTAAGTTGGGATCAAGTATTTAGTTGACTTGGAGGCATAAATACTACTCATAGGACTGAAGTACTGAGTCAAAGAAGTAGGTAACAGGTTGAAAGCAAGCTCAGGTGCAAGGGCTCAAAAGACCACCTCAGCTGAGAATGACTGGCCTAGAAGTGAGAGCCCCTACACAAAGAGGCCAGACTTTATCCGTGTGACCATGGATGACCTAGTGCTTTTATTAATAGTGCACTGTGACTGGGCCTATGGTTTGGACTTAAACCCAGAGAGAGATTAAATGCATTTCTGTGTTTTAAGAGAGATTAGAAACCTGTAAACCAATGGGGCGGTCCCAGAGGGAGCCGTCTTCTTTCAAATCTGAATTCCATTGACATTGGCTAGACAGATCTTTGAGCCAGTGGCTATGGATGGATTTATTCAGGCCTCAGCTTCAAGTCTCAATAAGAACAACAACAACAACAATGTTCCTACATGTAAGTAAACACGCTTTCAACCCTGGTTAATCTAGCCCAGGCAAAAAATATTTCTTTCTAACTGCTCTCTTAGAACTCGTTAAGATTAAGAGGCCTTTTGTCCTCCTCTTCCTCCTTCTCCTTTGCCTTGAGTCCTCTCTTGTCTTCATTCCCTCCTTGCCCTCCCTTACAGTCTTTTTTTGAAAATTACTCCAGAGAGTGAAACTATTTGCCTTGCCCATTCTTTATTTCTAGTCAAGAAGACTCCAATTTCTCTCAGCCTCAGAACTTTTTAAAAATGTGAGTTTTAAAGATTCCCTTCCCTTCATATACATAATATATAAGAAATATATATATATATACATGTTATTTCTTTATAAATTGAAGATATTGTGCAGTTTGCATATTTGCCTTTTTTTTTTTTTCAGACTCTAAGGACGCCGGTACTTCTCCTGTCCTCTCCAGTCCCCATGACTGAAATCTATCCAGGAGTTTGAGGCTTTGATTTGTATTAAAAGGTTATCATGTGAAGTTGTTTTTAGTCACATACAACCCAGTGAAGGAGTTTATTTGCTCCTTCCTAAAAGCAAGTTTTGCTAGGGTAGACTGTGGAGGAGACATACTAAAATGGGAACTGGAAGATGGGAGGAATTGCAGATAATGGATAAGGGAGAGCCTCTGACCCCCTCCCCTTATTCCATCTCATCACCTTCTCAGTTTCTGCCAGAAAGAAATGATCCGTGCTCAGTAGGTTAGCCTCCCTTTGCTTTCCTCAGCCTGGCCAATGACCAAGAAACCCTAGGTTACTTCTTTCTTCTGGTATACTTTATTCAGTCATGTTTTGTTCTCTACAACATGCCAGGCATTATGCTAATTGCTGGATGAGCCTTGGCACACAAAACACATCCCTGCCTTCCCAGGGCTTATAAACTAGAATCAACAGGAAACAGGCAAATAAATAAACCTATAATCAACTGTGGTTAACTGTATGAAGGAATCTAATAGGGCTCTCATCTAATAGTGAATAACTGAGTGACATATTATTATACATGGGACAAGAGAGCTTCTCTGTGGAGATGAAAATGTAGGAGAGAAAGACCCAACCACACGGATAAGAAGATGGGTGCTCTAGGCAGGGGAATAGCAAGTGTGAAAACCATGACTAAGAGGGCAAGTCAAAATTTTAAAAAGAATGTTAAACCGTGAATCATTTATTCTACTTGGGTCTTGAGCAAACGTCTTCAGGCATTGAGTATTCATCATTAGGTGATTTATAGTTTTCATACTAGTTGACTAGTTCTTGGGCTGAGGAATACTTAAGTAGGATAGTAAGATAGTATTTAAAAAATATTTTTCCAAACTATGGGAAGAGCCCAGATGTCCATGGACAGATGAATGGATAAACAAGATGTGGTATATAAATACAATGGAATATTACACAGCCTTCAAAAAATGAAATCTTGCCATTTGCAATGATGTGGATGGAACTAGAGGGTATTATGCTAAGCGAAATAAGTCAATCAGAGAAAGACAATTATCATATGATCTCACTGATATGTGAAATTTAAGAAACAAGGCAGAGGATCATAGGGGAAAAGAGGGAAAAAAATGAAACAAGATGAAACCAGAGAGGGAGACAAACCATAAGAGACTCTTAATCATAGGAAACAAACTGAGGGTTGCTGGAGGGGAGGGGAGTGGAGGGATGGGGTAACTGGGTGATAGACATTGGGGAGGCTATGTGTTGTAATGAACACTGGGTATTATATAAGATGGATGAATCACAAACTATACCCCTGAAATAAATAATACATTATATGTTAATTAATTTAATTTAAATAAAAAAATATTTTTATTAACTTTAAGAAATTACAAACTGGAGGGGGGATAAAAGGAAGTTCCTGAGGTCTACATGAAATATAATTCTCTAGGGGTGCCTGGGTGGCTCAAGTGTGGGACTCTTGATTTCTGCTCAGGTCATGATCTCAGGGTCCTGAGTTGAGGCCCCATCAAGCCCCCCATCAGGATCCATGTGTGGAGCCTGCTTAAGATTCTCTCTTTCCCTCTGTCCCTACCTTTCCCCTCCAACCCCCCCCCCAAAAAACACAATTTTTCATTAAGTAAATTAAAAAATGTTTTCTTTGAATTCTAGGCATTGTTTCTCATTCATCTTTTTGTTCTTACTACATTTCTAAGTGCCAGGTTTCAAGTCTCCTTTCAGTAAACATCTCAGAGAGGAGTAATACTACTTGGGGAGAAGAGGGTTTGCAAATGTGGTATGGTCTACCACAACCATCAGGAGTCGTCAGCAATATCTTGTGTAGGAAAGAGGAGGCTAGCTGAGCTCTAAGCTTATCTTCAGCTCTTCAGCACCTGTGCTGGTCAGGAAGTTAGTGTCTTTTGTACTAGCCATCTCTGTGTATGCCTGTTAACCTCTCTTCCCTCCAGAAACTGTCCCTCCCATCATATTGCTAAGTTGTTGGCCCTGTTTGCCTTGACTCTAGGGTGGGCTCATGACCTAAGATTGGCCAATCAGAGTAGACCATTACCCTGGCCATGGTGATTGGTTTAGCCATGAGCACATGACTCAAGCAAAAGCCGATAAAACTCTTTTGCCAGTTTTGGTATGTGAAAGCTGGAGGAGATGCTCTCCTTCTAGGATTTAAGGACAAAATGGGTTTAGGATGATGAGCAGACACCTTGCTTCCAAGTAGAGAAAGAGACTGACGTTAACACTCTTCAGAGGTGAGTGGAAAGATGGAGATGGAGAGAGGGAGGGAGAAAGTTCAGGCGTCACAACCTGCCCCCTGCCCTCCATCTCCCCATACCTGAAGCAAGATGCATTTCTTAGACTTTCCTGACAACGCTTTACCTTTTAGGCTTAAGTGCTAGTTTGAGTTGGATTTACATCTCTTACAACCAGTAGATACATACTTCCAAAGTAATATATATATACTTCAAAAGAGTGTGTGTATATATATATGTGTGTGTGTATATATATATGTGTGTGTATATATATGTGTGTGTGTGTGTATTTCATTTCCACTAAATCTTGCTATATAAAGTAGATGTAAATTCATGTAAACTTCCCACTCACCACAAACATTGGCAATTTCTCGTGTAGGACAGCTAAGTAGTTTTCTTGGACTCACTCAAAATTTGTAAGAGAAGACTTTCAATTCTTTAAGTACAGATTATCATCCAGAAGAAAAGTCAAAGAGTATGTTTGCATCTGTGTTAAGAGCAAACAGTGCTAAGAATGAGTTGCTTAGGGAATTAATTTTCCTTTTGAATGTACTTTATTACAACCCTATTACATAATTGGAGGTATTATTTTCAAACAAACCTCTGTTCTCATCTGTAACCAGAAAACGATCTCTTTCTTAGGTTGAGAAACAAGCAGAAATATTTTTTTTTTCTATTTCCTGGATTTCTAAAGAAGAGTCATAAATTGGAGAGGTTGGTGGTCTGTATTTGTGACTTGCGCAAACTGCTTCCACATCTTCCTGAACCATCAAAAGACAAATCACTGTTGAAAATAGTGGGGTTGTTGCCAGGCCACTTAAGCCAATCCTGAAGATGAATCATTAGATTTAAACCCCAGGAAGAGAAGACTCAGAAGGAGAGGAGATGGGTCCATGACCTCCATTTCCATCCTCATCCACCGCAGTGAAGAAAGAAAACCCAACACATGGATAAACTGGAAACCCTAGGTGGGGGTGGGGGAGCCTAACTTCAGAACTACTTCTACCAAGGTTAGGAAATGAAAATGCATTATCATCTCTAAGTTTCCTTGCTCAAGTAAGACTGTCTCAGGGTTCTGGTGAACCATAAAATATCTTGGATTAATGAAGCAGCCAAGAGTAGATATTTTTAGTGATTTTAATACTCAAAGTCTTGAAATTCCACTTAAGGAAAATGCATTGAGTCTTTGGGAAAATAATAACCATTTGGCTTTGGAAACCTAATTGTATTTCTGCAAAGTCAAGTAGGCCTGGGAAGTTGTGGAACTCTGTTTTATAGAGTAGTACTTCTTGTTTTTTTTTTCTCCTTCCTCTTTAGTCATTAAGTGAAAACAACCAAATATAATATTATAAAACTATGGGGTAAATCAGAAAGTATTCAAGCTGGAAGAGAACTTAAACTATTCACTTTCTAGATGAAAAAAAGAGCGACTTATGGAAGTTGTGACATTTGCGCAAGGTCTCATAAAGGTCTGATAGTTTTTGCTCCATCACCGGATGACTACATCAGCCTTTCTTAAAATATGTGCATTGGAATACTGGTGAACAGTTGTCCCGTGCAAAAAGAACTTGCTAAACAAATGAACTTGGGAAATAACGTATTGTAGCTCTTCTTGGAACATATTAATGATCCAGATGTTTTACAGTAAAAAAGAAAAAAATTAAGTTTGCTATATTTATCAGGGAGTTTGCCCAGTATATTTGACCGAGAAACCCTTGTTCTGTGTAACACCCACCAACTTGAGTAGATCAAGTTTTCCATGCAGGAAAGACTGATATGTCTGTTCGGTGTTTTCTCTGCCACATGAACACAGGCTCCTGGGTACATTGTTAACTTTGTTCTGGGCTTTATTGGTCTAGTTTAGATTTTATTTAAAATGCTAAATTGAAAAATTAAATTTTCTGTGGAGGAAAACTTTTCAAGCATATTGTTTCTGGTCCTTTTACAGCATGACTTGGGAAATACCAAAGTGCCATAACTCAATGAAATTCAGCATGTGGTTCTTGGAATCGAACAATCTGACAATTGACTGTCTGAGTAAGCTTGAAATATGAATCCGTGAGTCAGCATGACCAAGCCAACTCTGCATGGGTGTGCCTACAGACCGGAGTTATTAGTAACCCTGAGTGGACCTGTTAGCCAACATCTTACTGAACATCTTCCAGTGAAATTGCTAAATCTTTCTAGGGCTCACCAATTCAAATGTCTTGAGGCAAGAGCATAAATGGGTAAAAATGTGATATAGAGTGGTAGAGACTGTACTGAATTGGGAAGCACTTGACCCCTAAAAGCAAAAGAAAAAGTTTTTATACTATGTCTTCCAAACAAAATTTATTTGGGGGCTGAATTAATTCCAAGCCATGACAGTGTGTAACCCCTGACTTGACCTTAAAAGGGGAGGCAAGATTTCAGTAATAACAGCTAGAATGATTCTAGAAAATAGTGGCATTTTGCTAGCTAGTAAGATTAGAGAACAAGTAATTGGATTATCAACATCATGATTTATAATTCATGGTTACAATCCAGCTTTATCTTAAAAACAATATGCAGATCCATTCCCATGAAATTGGCAGAGAGAAATATATTTAGCATCCAAACTAAGACGGGTCATTATCAAGTCTTCCAATGATTCAGAAGATACTGGAGGAGGCTGGCAATGCTTTGGGGCATCATTTTGGCCAAGAGTCACATTGTACCAGGGAAACTCAAAGGGGGTCCTATTGTAGGGATTTTTCATTTGATAGTACGAGTGCTAATAGGAAGTTTGCTGTGGTGAGATTAAACCTGTGGAATTTTCTGGACAAATCAAAACACCATACCTTAAAACAAGAAAAGATTGCTAAAAAGTAGCTGAATGGGTGAAAATTAGTAATCACCTAGAAAATTAGAAGGAGATAGGCTTATTTCGTTTGTAGGAATTGCCAGAAAGCTGCTACAGAAAGAAGGTTTTCAGGAGAGAGAGGGTTGTTATTGAAAGATAATTTCTTTTGGGAAGAGGTCTTAAATTAGGATAAATGCCCATCATCAGTAATTGTGAAAGTGCATGCCTCTCTAGACACAGAAAGAGCCATGATCCATACAGGTTGCATTCTGATTCAAGAACATTATTAAAAGTCTTCTAAGAACTTCAGGAACACGGGAAAATCCATTTGTGTTTTCAAAAGGTGCTGATGTTTCTTCTTTGGCCTCAGAAAACCTCCCACAATGCCTGTTACTATGTCGTACTCTGAATAGGCACTCAACATATAGTCGAAACGTGTTCCCTAGCAGAACAGTAATACTGACTAGCATGGACCTTATAAGCCCTTTCTGTGTATGAGCAGGGAATTGAACTGGGTGCTTTATATACAATGTCATTCATTCTTCTGGCAACTCCTGTTTTATAGATAACGGGACTGAACTTCAGAAAGAGTGGGTACCTCATCCAAGGTGCCATAACAAAGCTAAAGTGACAGAGTCCCGATCTAATGCCCATATGCTTTTCAACATACTGTGTAACTAGATATAAATTTACAGACATGGAGACGTTTGAGGAACAAGTGGGTTTTGGGGTGGGAGAGAGGCTACAATCTAAGAAATTATTGGACTGCATTCGGGAAGGTACAAATTGAGACGAGACTTGAGGAAAGAATGGAAGAGCTTTAGAGGGGCGAGAGGGTGTTACTGTTTAAGATTACAAAGAGCTCAATGTTACCCATCCTATCTGTGCTTTAAAACCAGTTAATGCAACTATTTGTAGCTATGAGGCTGGGAACCTGCTGAGAGCTTGGGTTAAGAGTGTGCAGTGGGTCGAATAGTAACACGCCCCTCCTAAAAAAAGATATGTCCAAGTTCTAAACCCTGGAACCTTAGAATATGATCTTAATTGGAATAAGGGTTGTTTTTTTGGTTTTTTTTTTTAGATTTTATTTATTTATTTAACAGAGAGAGATAAAGCGAGAGAAGGAACACAAGCAGGGGGAGTGGGAGGGGGAGAAGCAGGCTTCCCGCGGAGCAGGGAGCCCGATGTGGGGCTCGATCCCAGGACCCTGGGCTAATGACCTGAGTCGAAGGCAGATGCTTAATGACTGAGCCACCCAGGTGCCCCTGGAATGAAGGTTTTTGCAGATGTAATTAAGGTAAGAAAATCTAGACGAGATCATGCAGCATTAGGGTGGGCCCTTAAACCTAAAGATGAGTGTCCTATAAAAGATGGAAAATAAGACACAGACGCAGAGGGAAAGCCATGTGAAGACAGAGGTAGATATTGAAGTAATTTGTCCATAAGCCAAGGAATACCAAGGATTGCCAGAGCCACTAGAAGCTAGGAAAGAGGTAGAGAACAGATTCTCCCTCAGCCTCCAGAAGGTGCCAGTCTTTTTCATGCCTTAATTTCAGACTTCTGGCCTCCAGAACTATGAGAGGATAAATTTTTGTTTTTAGCCACCAACTTCATGGTAATCTGTTATGGCAACCCTAGGAAACCAATATGGAGTGCCTGCCAAATGTGTGTCTGTGGGCCTGCTTCCTGTCGCTCTCAGGTTTCTCTCAGGGGTTCATGGAGCTTCTTTAGAGAAATGATTTGATAACAGGGAAACTGAGCTGGATATTCTGGTTCAGAAGCTAGAGAAGATGCATTCCTTAAAGTGACCACTTAGGTGGTAGCTTTTATGTTCTCACTGTGGAATTGTCTAAACTGGCACCAAAACCCAGACCATTAGTTTGAATTCTCCAACTCCTCATCTTGATTATTCTTTAATTCCTTCTGTGGCTTATCCTTAAGCGATGCAATCAATATCAGTTTCCTGGTTGGTAAACTGGACTGCACCGTCAGCTGCTTTATTCAGCCATTGGCCAGAAAGATTGAGTAGTCTGCATTTAGGAAATGTCACAGGCTTGAGATATACTAAGCCTGAGGGACAAGTGTCACAGCTGCTTTCCAGTTTTTCTATCCCAGAGGTTGTTGCAGATTTATCCTTTGGTGTTAAAGAGTTCGTGATGACACCCCACAAAGGGTTAATGTTCTGGCATCACAATATTCAGACTCATGATGCAAAGTCTCAGTGGCGACTGGCAGCAAGCCTGGTGTGGAAACAAACCCCCAGGGCTCTTAGAAGATGCTCTGAGACATACCATAGATTATGTTGCCATAGATTTAAAACACACACCATGGGTCTGCAATGAGCTAAAGCACTTTTTCTCAGTGGATAGATCTACCTAACCTATGCTACCCTGACAGGCTCCTGTGGGTGCAAGGCACTCAAGTACAACATACAGATATGAACAGGTATGAAAATGAAGTATGGCCACCATATCAGAGATTCTGGATTGTGGACTGTCCAAAGTCACATCTTCAGACCTTTATTTCCTCTTCCACTCTATTCTCATAAGGTTTAACTACGGTGTTGTCTCTACGGATTCATCCTTGCTAATGCTAAAAAAAAAAAAATCCAATTTACTCATTCTAGTTTTTCAGCAAATATTTATCAATAGCCTCTTTGTGCTGTCCTCTTTTAGGTATTAGAGAGAGGGCAGGGATTTTAACAGACCAAATTTTTTCTCATGGAGCTGGCAGTCTGGTGGGGAGAGACTGACAATGCACAAATGAATAAATGTACAGTCGTTCAGGTGGTGATAAAGGGCTATGAAGAAAAAACAGGCAAGGTGAGTGGGGAGAGGATGTTGGTAGGGGTCTTAATTAGCTCAGGCTGCCATAACAAATACCATAGACTGAGTGGCTTAAACAACAGAAATTCATTTTCCCATAGTTCTGGAGGCTGGGAAGTCCAAGATGAGGGTACTCGCTGATTCCGTTCCTGGTGAGAACTCTCTTCCTGGCTTATAGACAGATACTTCTTCACATGGTGGAAAGGGGGCACTTATAAAGACACTAATCAGATTGAGTCCCCATCCTTATGACTTTATTCAACATGAATTGTTCCCTTACTCCAAGGATAGTTCTATTGGGAGTTAGGGCTTCAACATAAGAATACTGGAGGGAAACAAGTCAGTCTATCACACTGGGACAATGAAAGTTGCTATTTATTTTTCTCTTACCTTTCTTTCCTCTTCTGTCTCACATACCATCATCTGTTCGTTCAGTACACCTATGCTAAGCCCATGTAGAAAAAATAAAGGCTAAATTCTATGTCTAAGAAAATATTTAATAAAGGAGGGAAATAGCTAATAAGACTGAGAAAGAGGGGCGCCTGGGTGGCTCAGTCGTTAAGCGTCTGCCTTCGGCTCAGGTCATGATCCCAGGGTCCTGGGATCGAGCCCCACATCGGGCTCCCTGCTCAGCGGGAAGCCTGCTTCTCCCCCTCCCACTCCCCCTGCTTGTGTTCCCTATCTCGCTGTGTCTCTCTGTGTCAAATAAATAAAATCTTTAAAAAAAGAAAAAAGAGTGAGAAAGAGAGAAACAGACCTACCTATATATCAGAGAACAGAAGAAGAAAGATTTGGGAAAAATATAAAAATTGAAATAATGTATTTCTGATAGTTCTCTGTCTGAGATCAAGCTGGCTGTCCCAGAACCTATTCTTGCAACCCTTCCAGGGCTTGGAACAGCGCTGGAGTGTATCATCCTTCCTGGAGCAGGGAATAGGACTCTAAACTGAGGATATCATTGCTATTTTAGAATCTTGACTTTAGTTACCCGAAGAGTAATTAGTTTTCTACTGATGCGTAACAAATTTCCACAAAGAATAGCTTAAGACAACACCCATTTATTAACTCTCAATGTCATAAGTCAGAAGGCACACGCTGGGTTTTCTGCTGAGTCTCAAAGGGCTGAAATCAATACATCAATCAAGCTGAATTCTTGTTTGTAGGCTCTAGAGAAGAAGCCACTCAAGTTCATTCAGATTATTGGCAGAATTTAGTTTCTTGAAGTTGTGGGATTGAGGTCTCCATTTCCCCATTGGCTTTTATCCAGGAGCTGTTCTCAGTTCTTCCAGGCAACCCACATTCTTTGCCACATGGTCTCCTCCATCTTCCAGTTAGTGAGCATACATGGCATCCTTCTCCAGCTCCCAATCTCTGACTTTCTCTTCTATGATGCACTGGAGACACTCTCTGCTTTTAAAGGGCTCATTTGATTAAGTCAGCGCTACCAGGATAATCTTATCTTAAGGTCAACTATGCTATATAACATCACTTAATCATGGGAGTAAAATACACCGTATTCACAGTCATTTGAACTATGCAGAGAGTACATATTGGGCTTGGAGGAGGGGACCACCTAATAATTGTGGTAGGCAGTACCAAAACTTAACAATTATTAGTGTTTTAAAAGACTTCCCTTTTTGTGGAGCAGGAGGGCCAGACAATGAAGCAAAAGTCTACATGGACTATGCTTGAGTTTTATTTGAGTACGTGAGCTGATATGCGTAGAGACTTGTTTTTTTTTTTTTAAGGTTTTTTAAATTTTTATTTATTTGACAGAGAGAGACACAGCGAGAGAGGGAACACAAGCAGGGGGAGAGGGACAGGGAGAAGCGGGCTTCCCGCAGAGCAGGGAGCCCAATGCGGGCCTTGATCCCAGACCTCATGACCTGAGCCGAAGGCAGACGCTTAATGACTGAGCCACCCAGGCGCCCCAAGACTTGTTTTTTGACTGCAGAAAGAAAGAGGAGAACTTTTGTTTTGCCTTGTCTTTGTCAGTGGGTGTCTACAAGTAGGGGAAAAGAGTAAGAAAACAACTCAGCCTATACATTCCCCATCACCGCCATGGACTAACTGACTCTGAGCCCCTCCAGAGAACGAAGAAAGAGCATACGTGAGAAGCAGAAAATGACTGAGTTCAGGGAATTAGGAACACACTGATTCTGTGAATACTGCTTCAGAATTTTAGTAAGAGTGTGGAGGACCTAAAACTTTCAGCATACCCCACAGCCCTCCACACCTTTGTTAGCTTTAGCCTCCAGTGTAAAAGTACACGGAAGAACAGCAGTGTGGTCAGAGCTCCAGGCCCTCAGAACACCAGGGGAATGGTGGTGTCTAGGGCAATCAATCCCGGTGATTGTTCTGCACTGGGGAGATAAGTTTGAGTGGTTTTCTTAAAATTAAAAAAAAATTTTAATAAAAATTTCATTTTTAAGGAAATATCAGTTGCATTTTATAGTCCTAGCTCAGACTGGGAATCATGAAATTTATTTCTATTTTACCATCCCTTATTCCTAGAAATAGTTTTATCATTTCTCTTTCTAGAAATTGCAATGAAATGTTCACAGGCTTATTTTGCTTTGTTGCTGATAACATGCATACCGTGAAACATTTTTCTTTGGTTCATCCAGTTGTTTAAAGCCTTCCTGATTATATCACTTAAAGTTGTGGACTGCTGCCTCCCAGGTACCAGGGACCTTTATGAAGACTTCAACTAGTTCCTTCATTTTAAAGAATGTCCAGAAATCAACAGGGATAATTACCCCATATTGTGTTTGCAGGAGTGTATAGATCACATAAAAGTAGACAAGAATGAGTCCATCGTCTCTCATGGTTCGTCTACCCCTCCGATTTCCCCCGCTTCATTCTTCCCCTCCCACTACCTTCTTCTTCTTCTTTTTTTTTTCTTAACATATATTGCATTGTTTCAGAGGTACAGATCTGAGATTCAACAGTCTTGCACAATTCACAGCGCTTACCAGAGCACATACCCTCCCCAGTGTCTATCACCCAGTCACCCCATCCCTCCCACCCCAACCCCCCTCCAGCAACCCTCAGTTTGTTTCCTGCAATTAAGAATTCCTCATATCAGAGGGTTCTAGAGGGGAGGGGGGTGGGAGGATGGGTTAGCCTGGTGGTGGGTATTGAGGAGGGCACGTTCTGCATGGAGCACTGGGTGTTATGCACAAACAATGAATCATGGAACGCTACATCTAAAACTAATGATGGAATGTATGGGGATTAACATAAGAATAAAAAAAAAAGTAGACAAGAATGATTTTTACATTAGTGAGATCTAAGAACCCAGGGTTTAATTATGTCAAACTTGCTTCTGGGTTGTTCTTTTTAATAATGGCTTCACTGAGGATCAGCTCTCCTCTCTCTCGATTGTGAAGAGAAGCTCTGCAGTATAGTCTCTTTGGTAAATGAATGGTGTCATTTGGCTGGGAGATTGAGGATGGGGCTGTAGTCTTGCCTGTGCTCAGGCAAAATGCATGTAAGAAGCATCGGCTTTCTCTCTGTTTCTCAAGCTTACTCCCATTTCAGGGTCTTTTCACATGTTGCTTCCTTTGATCTCCAAAGGTCTTGGCAATTTCCATCACTCCAGTGGGTGCTTGGGTACCACCTGTCCTTGACCTTCATAGCTAAAGTGGTTCACTGTTGCTGTTGATCAGGTAGCCCTATTTCATTTTCTGCATAGCATTTATAACTATCTGAAATCATTATGTTGCATGTTTCCTTCTGTAACCTGTTGTTGACTGAGACCTTTTATATTATTTTTAAATAGCTGACTTAGGTTCAAAGCTGAGGACAAGTAAGTTGTTCTATACCCCTGAATTCTAAAAATTGCCATAAAAGATCAGGCCCAGGTCCCTCCCTTGGGTCTAACTAAATAACTGCAGATATGGCCCTGTTACCCTCAACAGATTGGGGAGGGGGTTCTGGAAATGGACAGGGATGGGGAGAGAGATGGGGAGTCGGAACTACTGGCCTTGTGCAATGGTGGGAAGTTACTTCCTTCACTCCCACCACCATCCAGCCCAACCAAGTGACCCCAGAGTCTCCAAGAGATTTGTTCCTAGAGCTGGGGGATTTAATTGAAAGAAGGCTGATATCTGCTTTCTGGATAGATGGTAGATGATTGACCAGCAGCAGAATGGGCAGTGTGGTGAGGGAGTAACTATAAGAGTTTAATGTGTTCTGGGGGGAGTCTGGGGTCATTGATAAACACAGAGGCAGTTAACTCCTTCTCACCTGGAATTACCTGAAGGTGGGATGCCTAATAGAGCAGATGGAGCCAAAAGAGTGAATATGGACTATGGTCTGGGGTACCTGACAAAACTGGTATTTCCCATGGCCCCTAGAAAACTTGGAAGAGGACCTCCAGGGTTCCTGATGCTCTAGGTCAAAGAGCACAGAGGTAGGAGGAAGGCACAGAGTTGTAGTCCTGATCAGGTAACAGGGAGGTGATGTCCTCTGGGGAATGTTGGAGGGGGCTCGGCGTCCCAACACACAAGCCATGGTCTATGCCAGAACCTAATCATTTGTAGACTATTCCATTTTACAGACGCTGTTCTAATGAAGATTTATCAAACTGGCTCAGCTCAGAAGTAAGATAGAAAAGTGACAGGAGATGTCAGCACTGCACCATCAGCTGGGAGCTTTGTTTGCCTAAAGTAGGACGTCTGGTCACTTACCGGCATGCCTTAATGACCATTTCATTGTTTGGGAGGAGTTTCAGACGTAGGAAGACATGTATCCAAGATTTTACTGAGGCAGATATTTCTTAAATGTGAACAAAAGATTCTAAACAAGAGTATGACTCAAGAGGGAAGGGCATTGGTGAGACTGCATAAGGCAGGAAAGGAAGTCTCTAAAACAACCAAATAGCCTCCCAGGGAGCTCACCAGTGAGCATACATTTGAAAAGGTCATGTACACAAAAATTGAATGAGTAAGAGATAACCAAGAATGAAAAGCAAAGGAGTGTGTTGTAAAAGCTAATGACTAGGCTCAATTAACACTGTGAAAAGTGAAGGAAACAAAAGGCATAGTGTCTATTCTCAGAACAGAATATGAGAAAAATGGCTCAAAACAATGTTTTGCAAGATGGTGCAACATTAGCAGGTAAAAGAAAGGTCAGAATTTCCTTGTTTCTGTCTTCTTTCTGTCTCTTTGACCAGGAACAATGGACATTGAACTGGGTGAATATGGAACAGGTATTACTGAAAAAGACATGAATTTTTCATAAATGGAAGATCTGTCATGTTCCTGGATCAAAGAGGGTAGGTATTCAACTACTGCCACAGTTATGTATAGAGTTAACAAAAATTCCGGTTAAAATCCCCATAAGTATATGTTCCCCAAAGCACATGTCCAAGAATTACTGTAGCAGCACAATTCAAGTGTAGCTGAAAACTGGAAGTAATCCAGCAGAATATATAAATAAATTGTTGTGTAATCCTAAAATGGAATACTATACAGCAGTGAGAAAGAGCAGATACATTTTACAACATGAATAAATTTTGCAAACATAGGGTTTATAAAAGAAGTCAGACACAACATAATACATACTGTATGGCTCCATTTACATAACGTTCAAAATCAGGCAAAGCTATTTATACTGTTAGAAGACAGGATGGTAACTACTGTGGAGGAGTAAAGACTGGAAGGGGCACGAGGGGCTCTTGATTTGGAAACGAATTAGGAAAGTACTAGTTTTGTAAAAATTCAGGTGTACACTCGTGACTTGTGTACTTTTCTGTAGATATGTTATGTACTCATGAGATGTGTACATCATCTACAAGTAAAGAATTGGTCCCACAGGATTTTGTTTTAGAACTTGACCAAACTCTTAAAGAGTTTATTTGGAAAATTATAATGGTAAGTGCATGTATTAATCAGGGTTCCTCAGAGAAACAAAAAGAAAATGTATATATGATGCATTATAAGAAATTGACTCATGTCATTGTGGAGGCTGAGAAGTCCCAAGATCTGTAGTTAGCAAGCTGGAGATTCAGGAAAGTCAATGGTAGAGTTGCAATATGAAAGCTGGCAGCTTGGAGATCCAGAAAGAGCTGGTGTTTCTGTTTGAGTCCCAAGGCATGAACAAAATGTCTAGCTCAAAAGCAGTCAGGTAAGAGCAGTTCCCTCTTAGCCTTTTTGTTCTATTTAGGCCTTCACCTGACTGGATGAGGCCGACCCACATGAGGAGTGCCATCTGGTTTACTCAGCCTAGTAATTCACAGACACCTCACAGACACGCTCAGAGTAACATTTGACCAAATACTTGGGTACTCTGTGACTCAGTCAAGTTGACACAAAAAAATCAACCATCACAGTCCAATGCATATGGCACCCATATGCATCTCCTTGAACCATACTTAATCTCCAAATAAAAACAATAACAAATTCATAATTCCACCTAACATGATCCAACTATCCTATATACAACTAAAAACACACTAACTAGTAGGAGAGGTATAGTCCTTGCTCTTCTTGATATCCTATAATTTAAATACTATTATGAAAAATTAACAGTATTTGAATATTATGATATAAATAATAAATAGAAATATTATGTTACATGATAAGGGAATAAGAGAGGAAAGAAAATAGAGATATCTGATATACAAGCATATATGTGTATGTATAGATATACATATATGCATGTAGAGATATCTGCTATATTTGCACATGAATGTGTATATACATGTATATGTGTGTATATGTATATATATTAAGATACACACATATTCATAACAAAATAAGGAAAAAATATCCATTACAATTACAGTCTTCATCTCTGTAACTGGTCATGTCATCAAGGCTGATATTTATAGCTACCTTCTTCCACTCTCTAGTTTGTATTTCCTTTGCCTTCAGCATATGCCTCAGCTAGTTGTGTGGTTCTTTGGTGGGATGGGCCAAACCGTCATTTCTGTAGGGTCTGGGCCATTAATAGTCCTGCCTAGATTGGGTTGTAGTTTTCCATTGACCTTAATTACAGAGCATGGCAATACTAAGGGACACCGTAAAGGATCTCTTGTATTCCAGACGTAATATTCTTTCCTCCATTGTGGAGCTGTGGTCCAGTTTCAGGCAGGCAGTCAATCTCCCCAGACAACAGGAACTCCCTTCTTTGCCTGATGATTCAGAAACACGAGGAGGCCAAAGTGGCCGGGTGGCAGTCTTAACTTCCAGTTCAGTGGAATCATTGTTGTATCTTCTGGTTGAAGCATTCCTCCCTCTGGAACTGAGACCTTTAGGCCAGCAGAGCCTATGGTCTCTGGAACAGGAAGCAAAGATTTTGCTAATGGGTCGCTAGGGGTAATAGGGGGTGGTACCATTCTCATTTCCACCCCTGATTATGAGACTCTGGAATCCTGGCAATGGAAGATGCAGCACTATATATTGGACACTGTTTCAGAGAATATACAGCCCTCAAAAGAACTTTGCCTTAGCTAGTGCTGCATACTCAAAAGGCCATATTACTGTTCCACCAAGTCAGCTGTTTCAGGATGGTGGGGGGAACACGGTTAGACCATTGAATTCCATGAGCATGGGCCCACTACCTCACTTCATTTGCTGTCAGGTGGGTTCTTTGACCAGAAGCAATGCTGTGTGGAATACCGTAACAGTGGAAAAGCCATTCTGTAAGTCCACAGATGGTAGTTCTGACAGAAGCATTGCACGTAGGGAAGACAAATGTGTATCCAGAGTAAAAATCTACTCCATTAAAAAGAAAACTGTTCCCTCCATGATGGAGGTGGTCGAATGTAATCAATCTGTTACAAGTCAGCTAGCTGATCGTCCTGGGGACACGGTGCCATTCTGGGGACACGGTGCTGTTCTGTACTGCTAGCTGTTGAGCAGTCAGTGGTGGCCATAGCCAGCTTGACCTCAGTGAGTGGGAGGCCACGTTCCTAAGCCCGTGCATAACCTCCATCTTTACCATCATCCCCACTTTGCTCACAAGCTCATTAGGTGCTCACAGAAGTAGCTGGAGAAAGAGGCTGATTCATATCCACAGAATGGGTCACTTGATGATTATAATCCTCCTCTGCTGAGGTCACCCTTTGGTGAGCATTCCCACAGGACACAGGTATCTTCTTGTTTTTTGCCACAAACTTCTTCCCCAAATTTCCTTGTCACCAATTTTCCAATCATGTTCCTTCCAAGTCCCTGACCATCCAGCCAAACCAATGCCTGCAGCCCATGAATTGAAATAAAATCACACATCTGGTCATTCCTCCTTCCAAGCGAAGTGAACAGCCAGGTGTGTTGCTCAAAGTTCTGGAAGGATTTCCCTTCACTGCTGCCCTTCACGGATGTTCCAGACTGCTGCAGCTGTCTAACTTTTAGGTGGTACCCACATATTGTGCAGAATAATCTGTCAAACATCTAAATCTTCTCTCCTTCTGTCAGCTTATCATAAGGAACTTCCCATGAAGTGCAGGATGGGACAAAATGTCAGTGTAGCAGGAGAGGACCATCAGAATTTTAGCCACTTCTCTGTGCAACTTATTTGTGCCTGCAGGGTCTACTCAGACCCTGTCGTGAATAGACCACTTCCATTTGATGATGGAGTGTTGCTAGGCACACCTAATTTTATGGCTTAGTAGGTCCCACAACACCCAGTTCATGATGGGTAGGTCAGGTCACATGGTAACTTGGTGGCCCATGGTTAAGTATTCAGTCTCTGTGATGGCCCTGCAGCAGGGCACAAGCTGTTTCTCAAAAGGGGGGGTAGTTATCTGCAGAGGATGGCAGGGACCCCTATATAGGGGCCTGCCTAAGACTACAGCGGCATCCCTCTCTGCCATTGATGGTTAAGAGCCATTGGATCTACTGGATGCTATGGCTTAAGTAACAAACAGTGCAGCCTGTAGAGCATCCTATACCTGTTGAAGAGGCTTCCCTTGTTCTGGGCTCCACCCAAAACTAGCAGCTTTTCAGGGCACTCAGCAAATGGGCCTGAGTAACACACTCAAGCGAGTAATACGTTGCCTCTGAAGTCCAGAGAGGCCCACTAAGTATTGTGCTTTTTTTTTGGTTGTAGGACGGGGCCAGAAGCAACAACTTATTCTTTACTTCAGAAGGGATATTTGGACATGTTCTTCATCACTGGACCCCTGGAAATTTCACTGTAGTAGAAGTTTCCCAAATTTTAGTTGGATTTGTGTGTCCCACCCTTTGACACGCAAATGTCTTAACAGTAAATATAGAGTAGTTGCTACTCTTAGTTTGCTAGGTCCAATCAGCATAATGTCATCCATGTAAAGTCACCCAGATCCTTGCTTCCTATAAGTCATTGATGAGGAGTATCAAATGGTGATGTTTTGAGTATCTTTCTTGTCAGATCACTGGCTGTCTTCACATGACCACACAGAACTGAATCTTGTAGGAGCTACTGAACTTAGAAGAGAATGCCAGACCTCAGATGAGAATCACAGCCCTACTGACACCTTAAAACCCCTTCAGCCTTGTGAAATTCTGACCTACAAAAACGGTGAGATGATAAATTGGTGTTGTTTTCAACCACTAAGTTTGTGGTGATTTAATCTATTGCAAAGCAAGAGGAAATTCATATAGTAAGAATTGCTTAGAATGTTTTGGAAAAGAAGAATTTAAAAAGGCTTATTATGTAAGATATTAAAGCTCACTTTAAAACTTTGATAATCAAAGCAGTGTCAACCTTTGCACCAAAAAGTGATGTAAAAAAAAAATCACCAGAAAAAAGCAAGTAGTTCTGTAATCAACTATGTGCCTGTATCGATATTTTGTCTAATATAAAGAATGATTTTCAACAGCGTTGTTGGGAATACTGACAAAACATCTAGAGGTAAAATTAAATTTAAAATCTTATCTTGCAGCTATGACAAAAATATGAGAGTTAAATCCAAGACACAAGATTATGAAAAAAGTAGAGTTGGAGAAAGATTTATAAGTATAAAATATGGTGACATATCCCATGAGCCTTAATAAAATTCACATTCCTACTTCTGGGCAAATATTCTTAGAAAACTCAGAAATGAGATGAAGATTTTTGAAGAAAGATTTTTCTTTTAGCATCCTTTATGATTCCCAAAAATATCCAATAGGGAAATGTTTACATAAATTATGCTGTAGTAATTTAATATTATGTACACAGTCTCTAAAAAACAAGAGTCTGGGTGTATCAGACCAAACATTTCTACTAACAGCAGACTGTAATAAAAAACCTTCAACTTACGTTAAGTGGAAAAAAAGAAAAACCTATAAAATTACTTAAATATAACATGTTTATGTAGAAAATTAGGAAAACATATTTTAAAAAGAAAGAAAATACAAGCTCTGTTTAATCTCATCATCCAGGACTAAGCACTGTTACTATTTTGTTGACTATCTTTTTAGATTTTTCTCAATGTGTACATACACATTTAAGTATAACTTTATTTATTTATTTATTTATTTTTTTAATCTTATGTTAATCCCCA
>NC_138371.1:12634968-12665353 GCF_054177405.1 Leptonychotes weddellii | reverse complement strand
CAGAGAGTTGTTGCTATTCTTTTCTTCGATCTCCTGTTGAGTTTGTAGGTGTTCAGAATGGTTTGATCCCTATCCAGCTGAATTCCTGAGAGGAGACGAAATCCAGGTCTCCTACTCCTCCGCCATCTTGCTCCGCCCCCAAGTATAACTTTTAAATAAAAACTATAATAACACCTTATACCATATTTTGTAACTTACATTTTCATTCAATAACATGATAAACATAAACATAACTTCATGAAAATAATGTGACATTTTAAGAATGTGACTAACTTCGTAGCATTTCCTTTTATGTTAGCGATTTACTTAATCATTCCCATATTATCTCCTTTCCCCACTTTTTCTTTGTAATAATACTTAATGCTGTGAAGAATAATCTGGCAATCAGCTCACATCCTTAAAAAGTTACTTTAAAGTATGTGGGGTTTTTTAAGCCTGAAGATATGATAAATGTTATAATTCATAATTAATGTGAAATTATAAACATGAATGGGAAATGAGCTCTAAGATGATAGAGAATTTACTAAGACATTTACTTTAGTTTTTTATTTCCAAATATATGAAAACAGCTTTTAAAAATGAAAAAAAAATAAATATGCGTAATTAAAAAGTCAAATATGCCAGAAAGGTTTCTAAGGAAAGCAGCTCTGTGGAGAGGGGTGAAGCTTGTTCATTGTCTAATTTAGGTGAAAGAGCAGTATTCCAGTGGTGTTGCTTTTAAAACCTCATCTTACAATGTACAGATCATCTCTTTAAGGTAACATCTCCCACAAGGGCCTTGGTTCTCTAGAATTTTCCATTCAACTTTTAAGAAAAGAACTCTCCTTCCTGGAAGGGTAAATGCCTGTCTACTGGGGCATCGACTCCTGGGCTGAAGGTTGTCTTGACCTATTAGGCTTTAGACTTCAGTTGTCCACTTTGACCCTCTGTTGTACCTAGAATTCCCACGTTCAAGCTTTCCTGTGGTTCTTTTTTTTTTAATTATTATTTTATTATGTTATGTTAATCACCATACATTACATCCTGTGGTTCTTGAAATCAGGGCAGTCAGTCTTCCTTCTCAGATGCTCACCCATCTCTGCCTATTCTTGACCACTTGGATCGTCCACAATGCCTACATCTGCTTTCCATTTTTTAGAAATGTATTGACACCTTAAATCTACTGAGAGTCCCGCCTTTCTCTTCTTTGTTGTAAGTTTATACCTTTAAAAGTTATTATTATTATTATTATTATTTATTATTATTCCCCTTGCAATAAATTAGCGGAGGCTCAGGCAGGAGAGGAGATAGATGTATGTCTAATACATCACTTTGAACCAGAAGTTAACTATTTGTTTTAAGTGTACTTGATTATTGATTCTAGGATGTGCAACCTGTGGATTCAGCAAGTTGGTATCACTGGACTTCAATTTCTTCATCTGTACAATGGGTTTAATAAAACAGGGCTTGTACTTAGATGGGATCAAAGGAAATTATCACATGCATGCAAAACGGCTTTATGAAGCCCCAAAACTACACACAGCTGGGGTTTTACTCCGTCAGTCTTCTCCCATGTGTGAGATGGTTATTTCCCCTTATAACCTGGCTCATGAAGGAGATTTCTCAAAAAATATAGACTCTTTCTCTTCTAAACCTATTTTATGCTGAACAAAAAAATCATAGAATTTTTAAGTCATCAAGTGTATTTTTTCAAAAACGGGTTACTTTTTGGATCACCTGTATGGTGCTATTTTCTTCTTCTTATTTCAAAATGTCACAGGTCTTAGCAAAATATCATAAAAGGCAAGACCATGCTAGGCTGCCTTTTTTTTTTTTTTAAATTTCAGTAAGAAAACCAATTAGCTGGTAAAAGGAGAATAAAAGTACTTGTGAAATCTTTAATCAATGTGCTAATTGAAAAAGTAGTTCATTTTCCTTGTTGTTGTCAGATCATTAGGATCATGTTGTAATTCATCAGCCTCTGAAGAAGAAGGAGGAAATGTGAAATCACTCAAGCACCTTGGCTCCTGATATTTTTACTAGACATAACTTTCCTATAATGTCTTGCCTTATGCATTCTAGCTGACCTAAAGGCAAATTCAAAATGATCAATACAACCAAGCTTTTATTCTCTCTCACTTGCTGGTGTGATTCTGTGCAGTTCACTTTTTGGTGATTAATAACTAGCTAAGGCAACTTGCCTGTGGACCTGCACAGCATTTCCTGTCCAGTCATCAAGCCATTAATCTGCATGTATCAGCAATAGGCATTAATCATTAATACTAAAATACAGCGTTGTCATTAGGCAAGGGATTAGGAGTGTAGAATGTGTCCATTGCTAAAAAACAAAGAATTCAGTATCCATTTCCAGGTCCCCAAATTATGCACCTGAAAATCATTACGATACATAGCCTGTTACTGCAGTATTAACACAATTAAGAACCATTATTTGCTTTATATGTCAAGTCTGCCCTTCATTTCTGGGGTGGGGAAACTGAAATACGTGTCAGTTTGTGATGATCATATACCTGAGTACTAGTGGTTATTTCCATAACTTAACCCTAACCCCACCCCCCAGAAGTCATAATTCTTGGTTTTTGTTTTTTTTTTTACAGCTTTCAGTGGACTTTTTTAAGCTTTTAAAAGTCAGTATAAGTTTTTTCTAATTACATTTTAATTTGTGTTCAATTAATGGGGCAGAAGAACCAAATACTAAGGGATTTATAGAAGTTGGAATGCAGACATTTCTTTATTCCAAGAAAGTTGCAAGTATCTTCTAGACTAACAATTCCTGAGCTTGCATGATTATAAGGATCACTTAAAGAGTGCATTGGTGAGCTACCCCAGAACTCAGTGGCTTATAATGGCCATCCATTATTGCCTTCAAATCTGTGGGCTGACTGTGTGTCTGCCAGTCTGCTTGGCTTGGCTGATCTTGGCCAGGCTCACTGGGTGTCTGCAGTCAGCTCTCAGGTAGATTTGCATGGTCTCAGACGTGTGATGGCTGACTGGCTATCAGTTGAGTGATGGGGTGACAGAGGCCACGTGTCTCTAATAATGCAGCAGACTAGACAGGGCTTGCTTACCAACGAGTAAGAGAACAAGTGGAAATAAGCAAAGCCATTTGAGGCTTAGGCTCGGAACTGACTCAGCGTTACTTCTGCCCCACTCTGTTGGTCAGAGCAAGTCCAAAGACCAGCCCAGACTCAGTGCGGGCATTTAGGCTTCACATCTTCTCGGGAGGAGCTGCTGTGCCACATTACAAATCGCATGGATACAGGGAAGGATGGAGGGTTTTGAGGATCTTAAAGAAAAAAAATATATACTCTAGGGATTGTTTAAAAATACAGATTCCTGGGCCCTGCCCCAGATACCAATGTCCATCTTAAGACTACAAAAGGTTGTGAATTCTATTCAATTCCACCTCCATCTGGTGCTCTCAGAAAGATCTATGGAACTTTCTAGTCTACTGTATTTCACTCACAACCTCCTCCCTCTCTGAGATTGTTGAAGTAAGTGAAGACTTCTCCCAACCCTATTTTTTTCTGCAAAATAAACTAGGTTGAACTATTTAGTTCTTCCTTCAAAATATAGGACAATAACATCTTCTGGGGGTAGACTGTAGCTCCATGGTGCTTGCATGCCAAGGTTACTGGCCATTTGGTCAAACTCAGCTTTCAAAATATGGCACTAATAACCTTACTGAAAAATATCAGTGAATTCATTCCCTTGGCAAATATTTATTGAGTATCTAGTATGTACTAGGTTCTGTAAATATAAAGATATTAAATACAGCCTTTTTGCTTAAACATTGGGTTTACTAGAAGAAAGAGGAGGACTTTATTGCCAGAAAACTTTCTAGGAATGTCTGGGAATTAGTGGTATTAAGCAAATAATACATTTTACTACATATGTATTTGCTCTAAACATCAACAAAATCCCTTACCTTGAAAATTCAGGTAATTTTTAGGCTGCAGGAGTATTAAAAAATATAATTTAATGTTCGGATTCAAAATTAACACTCTCAAATTCTGAACTCTTGTGTTGTTGGGTTTTTTTCTTTTTGGGGGGCATCTTGGTTATTTGACATCCAGTAACATAAGGAGTGGGATAAATCTTAACCTAAATTCACAGGGTGATTGCAGGTTGAAGGCAACACTCATTCTCAACAGGGACCTTGGTGTAGATGAGACCATTTCAATGTTCAAACTTAACGAGCCATATCGGTGTCTCATATGTTTTCTAGTCTCTAATAATGATTCTTAGATAATGAGACCTCTTCTTCCCTCCGTAAACTTTTCCCTGATTGCCTATTAAATACATTTGGGATGTATCAGTATACAAAACAAAGGACCCTGCTTTTGTAGCATACTGAAATCCAAAGGATTCCCCAGTCTTCAGGGATTATCAGCGTTGATAGCAGTACCTTATGCTTAAAGGAAAAATTTAATAATTATGGGAAGTAGGACAGGTACCACATTGTAGGAGCGTTCGTTTTATAGACTTCCCAAGAAGGTTTTGATTTCGGAAGATATCAATTGCACCTCCCCTGAAACATGATCTATTTAAATTATGAAGTGCTGGACAATAAAGATGGGAAATGCTCTCCCAGGAGACTGGGGATCTGAGAGTGTCCAGGGAGGAGCATGGGAATTGGGGTATTCCAGGTTCCCAGAGAGGTCAGGCAGGAGCCTGAGGCAGCGGAGCTGGAGGGGGCCCTGGGAGGCAGCCCTCAGCCAGGGCCCACAGGAAGCAGAGGGCGTGGCTGGCTCGGGCTGAAGGAAAATCCCAGAGCCTAGAGGCAGGGCCTTGGGGACGTCACTGTGTCTTCAGCCTGGGCTTCATTAAACAAACAATAACAAAACAACCCTCAGAACACAATAACAACAAAAATCACCCCAAAAGTGGGAGTCTTCAGAAATAAAACAAATAACATGGAAGTAGTTTATTTTGTTACAAAAGAGCAAAAAAATTATTTCGGCCTTCAGGCCTTGTTAATAAAGGAGCCTTCAGAACAGAGCAAAGATACTGCAGAGGAAGCAGGCAGGATACGAGGAACCCCAGGGAGCCGCCGTTTGGGGGAGAGCCAAGTTTGGCTGTGGAGGGTGGTCTGGGAGGGACCGGCCTGAAGTGGTCGCCAGGAACCTGAGCAAAGGAGGCTCTGGGATCAATCTGAGAAGCTTGGCTCAGTGTGTGGTTTGGGCCCCAGCACATGTGGCGTCCAAAGAGCTAGGAGGTTTAGAAGCTCTCAGGCCCCCTCACAGCCACATCCGTCCCGTCTCCACGCCCTTTGCAGCCACCTCCTCCGGGAGCAGGTCATGGCTCCAGTGACTATTACTCAGTTCTTCTGCCCCTTTAGGACCCTCAGAGTTTGAACAGATGGAAAAACATTGAATCTGATCATTGGGATATACATACAAGTGTATATACTGGCTAAGGCACGTATATTATAACTATAAAATTTATTGCTTATAATGTTGACCTATAGGCACAATGTGCATGTGCCTATGGCAAGAAAAATTGTGAAGCTAGAACCAAACCGGAGAGAGATCATGAAATTGGAAACATTCTAAGAAGAGAGTGCATTTGGCCAGTCTGAAAGTCAGCGTAGCTCAAAAGTCAGGCATTGGGATTCCAGAGTCAACCCTCTTTGGTTTTCCTTGGATTTCTGCCACTTACTAGCTGTGTGACTTCAGGCAAATACTAAACTTCTCTTGCCTAGGTTTCCCCTCTTGTAATCTGTGGGATATGCTTCATGGAGTTGTTTGAGGGTTCAATGAGTTCATATGTGAAAAGACTTCAGAAGAGTGTCTGGCCCATCATAAACACTCAATAAATGATGGCCATTATTCTCTGCTTTGGACAAGTTGTCAAAACGGTTGAAGAAAAGTTTGTCACCTATTTAAATGCTTCCAAGGGCAAGACAGGTAAGGCCCATGTGTGAAATCAGGTAAGAGAATCGGAGAGTGTGTGACCAGTCCCAGATCTACCCCTTTCCTGCCAACTGCCAAATCTTCTGATTTGTCAAGAGAAGTTGGATATCAGGATTTTTATATGAAACCTCCCAGTTTTCAAATATTGGAAACAATCTTCAATTTTTTTCCAAAGTCTGGGCAGACCCATCAAAACTACATGTGACTTGTGTCCTGCCCCTGGGCAAAATTTTTTCTCACTGCTGAGGAGCATGGTCTGACACAGTCCCCGACATTTGAGCAAAGATTACCTCGGGGGAGCACCAAGCAAGTCTCACTGTCAGGGAAGAGTGTTGCGGTTGGTGAGTGTCAAATCTAAGCCCACTGCAAATGTCTCCTTCTTGTTCTTTCTAACAAAGAAGCAGGATCATTATCAGACACATAGTCCTATAGGCCATCACACCTTAAAAATGAAACCCAAAGGGCTGCAGTTGGTGTTCATCTCCTCTGGAAACCAGGTAGATTCGCACCAGGCCACCATCCTAACCACATCCTTTGGTAACTAGAGCAAGCTCAGCACGTTTCTATCCCACTGCTGTTCTGCCCAAGGTCTTGTCTGGGGCACTGAGTTGGCTGCAAAGAGAAAACAGATGCCTCCTTGGCCCAGAAGGACTTTCCTGCAAAGGCAACAAAAGGTAGATAGAGTTCAGATGTTTGGGAACTGATTCAGGCCCAAACTCGTGGGTCAGCGAACACTTCCATAAAATTCAGTTCCTCGGGTTTTGGTTTTGGTTTGGTCACATTTCCTTAAGTATGGCCTTTCTCCCAGTACTTATTTATGATACTGACTCTTAAGTTTTGGGATTTTGCAGATGGGTGGTATGGCATAGGAAGTGCTAAGTCTAAATATGAGAAGCACCGCTCTATGTAAATGTATACAATAAAACATATTCTACATTTGAGAATTTACTGTTTTAGTTGTTTCCTGGCTAAGAGCCAGCTTTTCTGAAGCTGCTTGAAACTGCTCAAGTTATTACTATAGCTTGCAGTGAAATGAATCAATATTAAAACCATAGAGATTCACACAAGTCAGGGGCTTCTCTAATAACCTTGGTCTCGTGTTCCCTGTCTTCTAATTTGTTGTTGAAACTATGTGTGCCTGCTCTTCTTGCAGCCTCCTTCTGAAGGCAGTTCAATCTCTATTTTCACCTTGCCTACTGCCCCCTTCTGAAGGAGGTTCAATCTCTATTTTCACCTTGCCTACGGCCTACTGCCCCCTGCTCACAATAGACTGGACCTCTGGTCTTTGCCTTAACAGAAAAGAACTATAAGGAAATCCAGCCATGAAGTAGCTTGCTGGATGCTGCCTAGAGTAGATTTCCATGGTGAAGGTGCCACGCTGTCCCCAAGAGATCTATTCTCTTGGGGACAGTGAATGAGAAATTGACCAGGGAGAGAGGAAGGGAGGAGGAAGTATGCTTGGTCTGGGGGACAAGGTGGCTGAACCACTTGGAAGATAATAGATACTCAATTTGTTGGAGCAAAATAAACCATGATTTCTCAGAGGAGAGTGTCCCACTTATTGATCACTCATTCATTCACGCATCAAAATAGCTTGAGTGTGTAAATAGCTTGAGTGTTGATTCCCTAGGCACTGTGGGAACACACTGGAGCTCATTGTTAAAGAATTTAAGCCTACCTGGGCAGTGAGATAGAAACTTAGACTTCAATTTAGAAATTCAGTAACAGGGGCGCCTGGGTGGCTCAGTCGTTAAGCGTCTGCCTTCGGCTCAGGTCATGATTCCAGGGTCCTGGGATCGAGTCCCACATCGGGCTCCCTGCTCGACAGGAAGCCTGCTTCTCGCTCTCCCACTCCCCCTGCTTGTGTTCCTGCTCTCGCTATCTCTCTCTCTGTCAAATAAATAAATAAAATCTTAAAAAAAAAAAAAAAAGAAATTCAGTAACAGAAAAAGAGTTGTGATTTCTTGGCTTTTCCAGAACCAGCCTCCTTTCAGGTTTTTCAGAGATCAAAAAGTACAGAACTGTTTTTGAGTCTTCTCCAATTACTCTATTTTAAACATAGCCTGTCTCTCTCCTTCTGACTTTCATCACCCCTGCCCTATATTTCTTTCATCACATTTAGCACCTTTGACCATAATGTATTTGTTTACTTCTTTGCTATATTCATTGGTTATTGCCTGTTTCTCTCTGCAAAAAATTTAAGCTTCCCAAGGGCAGAGATTTTTGTTTTGTTTCCTGATACATTTCAAGTATGGAACAGTGCCTGGAACATGACAGGTGCTCAACTGGGTGAATGTAGAATGAAAGAAACTAAAAAATCACAGATGAAAATGGTTCCAAAATTCCTTACTGCCTGCCTCCTTAACTATGATATTCTTGAAAGAACATAAACTGTTTTGGGGATGGGGGTGGAGAGTGTTATATTGAACCACTCTCATTTTGCTGAGTTTTTAAGTTGCCCTCAGGGCCTACTAAGAAAGGTAGGACCAATGTCTCCGACTCTGGGGTCAAACACTGCAGATGGATGCCTATTTGAATTCTGGCGAGTCAGCTCTTCTTTGCTATCAGCTGACCACAGGTCCTTTCTCACCACCACTCAGGGGAACCTCTTCCGGCTTCGAATTCCAGGCCTGCTCAGTGGTGGACTTGAGAAATCCAGAGAAGGAAATGTGCTGTATTTGTGTTGGAAATAAGACTAAATAAGTAAGCTTTAACTTTGAGATCTTATTTTCTAACTCCTAATCACATCAGGAATCTTTTAAGCTAAGTTTCCTATTGCCCATTGATGGATGGAGGAAATGAGAACTAAGGAGAGGCCTATTCCCAAAATTTGTTCCAGTTCACATGGTTTATCAGTGGAAGGGATGGGGTTGGACTGAGGGCTGTCTAGTTTTAGAGTTAGCACTCTTTTCTTACTGTCTTTTTGCTTCAGTGAGGACCTGGAAATGTGTTCTTTCAAGTAATAGTAATGTGTATAAAGTTCCATTCATGACACTTACACTGTCGCTCCTGAATGCTCATGGGGCTTAACTTCCTGGTTCTCACTTTTTCTTTCTTTCTTTTTTTTTAAACCTTCCTTATAAAGTTGAAATTTCAGGTGGCAGGGTTCTAGACAAAGATACTTTGTAGCATACACCAAGGAGTGGAACGTGCTCTTGTTCCTGGAAGACAAAGGGGTCCCTTTAGAAAATCAAAGAGGAATTTTCAGATTAGTGCTTGAGTCCAGAACAACATGAAAGAGCAGATATTTGGACAAACAGCTCCCTTCAACATGGGGCAGATGCTTATGATTACGCCAGTGACAATGACTTTGACTAAAAATCAATAGAGACCAGCTCCTTCATGCTTTTCTAGTTTGGAAGGCAATGCTCCTTCCCAAGGGGAATGGTTGTGTATCTGCTCCTGGCATGACTTTAGAGGCTTAAGAGTAAATGAAAATAAATTCCTAGGCTCCCTGCATAGTGAATTAGAAAAATGAAAGAGAAAATGACTTAATGAGATCAGGATAACAATAACACCCTTTATATTATCAAAATATAAACAAACATTCCCTAAATTTCCCCGTTCTCCATGGAGACTCCTGCCTCAGCCCCCAGGGGTCTGACAGCGACAAATAGCCCAAAGCTTGGAAGCAAACACACACTTTGGACTGGGAAAACAAACTTTTACTTACACAGAGCCCAAGGGTTCGGATTTCCTCTCAGCAGTTCTAGAACAGGATTATACTCTTAAAAATTATGCCTGGCTTCTGCCCAAATTAAAGGGTTCAATGGTTGCCTTTTCTATGGCCAGAACCATCTTTGCATGGTTCCCACTCTTTTCTTTCATCTGTACTTCCTTCCTTCCTCCTTTCCCAACGTTGTCCTTATTTTTCAGATAATTTGGCCTCAGACTTTTGGTATCCATTTCCAAAAGGCTGTTTTCTTACTGACTTCCTCTTGACCATCCTTTGGTGGCAGGTGGTCCTTTGGAAACAGTTTTCCTTATCCTACAGCAGTGGGAAGAGGGGGTGTGACAACAGGCTCATGGGGCAGATCCAAGGACTTTCAGATTAAATTCTTTGGTTGCTAACATAGAGGCCTGAGGCCATTCTCAGAACTCCAGTGTCTCAGCTATCATTTATTTATTAAATCCCTCACTCATTCATGCTTTCTATCTCCCAACAAATGGCTTCATGCCTCCTTTCATCAGGGCTCATAGAGAAATAAAAGCAGGACTTTCTGTCCTCTTTGGAATGCTTCCTCCTCTCTTCATTTAGTTAACTCTTATTCATACTTTAAATTTCAGCACAGTAATCACCTCTCCCCAAAATCCTCCTCCAGCCTATAATTTTAGGCATTAATGGAATCCTTCCCCTTTCCCTTTTTATATGGGATCTTTTGATTGTTGATTTTCTCCACTAGACTATAAGCTGGATGTTCGTTTTGCTCACCATTGACTACTCAGTATCTAGTGAGTACTCAAAAAACAATTGTGTGGTATATGTAGACTGAGGAGACAAGTCAGAAGATGATTACAATATTCAGTGTGATGGCAGTGTAAACACCAGTGTTCATCTACTGTGGATTGGGTTGTGGAGTAGGTAGGATAAGGAAAAACTTCCAGAAAAGACCCTTAAATGGAGCCCTTGATTATGAGGAGGTGGGCCGATGAAGAACACAGGGGTGGAAGCTTACAGTGACAGCATTCCAAGCTCGGGTGACACCTTGAGCCAAACCTTAGAAGTGGGTCAGCGCATGGCTGACTTGCTTGAGTAAAGGCAGAAATCTCAGTGAGGCTGAGGTGCAGGATACAAGTTGGGGAGTGGACTTTTGGCAGTAAAGACTAGACATGTAGACTGAGGGCACATCATGAAGGTGTTACATGCTATGCTAACAAATTCTGACCTTATCCAGCAGGCAATGGCGAGACCACTGAAGTATTTTACTTAGGGTGGAGGCGTGAGGCAGACATGTGTGGATCCTGACCTGTGTCACAGGTTACTGGAGGAAGGTCAGGAGATTCCTGGTGCTGCTAGTTCTGGAAGCAAGTTGCCAGGAGAAGTAGGAATCCCAGAAAAGATGGGGAAGCTGTTGCCTTAGCGTTCTGCAGATGTGAAGGAAGAAATCTGGTTATGATTAATAAAGGAACAATTTTATTTCTACCTCAAAAGCCAGGGTTTTAGAAACTCATCTTTCATTTTCTGGGGGGAAAATGTAGTTTGGGAGCCTGGATGGCAGGCACATAGGAGACAGGAACCCAGAAAGACAGGTATCACTACTCTTTTCTCCCTTGGCGTGAAGTTCAGTGATTATCCTTCATTTCATGTAATGGTCAATGGGACCAGCCACTTTTTAATCTTGCCATGATGCTTGGTGTTTTAGGAAAATGCACACCAAAGAAATCCTAAGGAAATGATGCACGAGAGAAGGAAATACATTGTGTTTTACCGTGGAAATAATTTATGACTCAATCATCATGATTTAATTAAGACTCCCTTGAAGTTTCTCCTTCTGGGATGTCTGAACACTTGGTTTTCATTCTTTTGAAGAATTCTTTCCCTTTTACATGTGGACTTTTAATTTTACCACTTGCCAAGCTGCCTCTTTCCTCTTAGCTCAGAATTAACCTCCAATCCTCCCACTCTGAGCCCAGGAACCCTAACCCTCTTTTGGCTCACCAGCCTCTCCAATTTCTTCGATGCCCCTATGCCTGCTCTGGGAGAAGGGATCCCAACCTGTGAAAGTTCTTGCCCAAACTCATGTCATTCTTAACATTCCCAAAAGTCCCACCAGCCTCTGCTAAAGAAGAGGCAACACCTCACAGGGGCAAGAATGTGCTTCCTGTGTTGGAATAGGATACCAGCTCTTCGTGTGGGACTCCCTAAATGGGCTGGCAATATGTGGTCCATTCTAGGAGAAATTGTGAACTGAATGACCTTTGGCTTCTTCTCACGTCTTAATTTGTCCCCAGATCTTATTCCTTGTCCATGTTAGCCTCATCTGTCATCAGTCACAGAACCTTGCCCTGGAAAGACCCTGGATTTAAAACAATAAGATTTGATTAGAACTCTCAGTCATCGTACAAACCATATGGACACTGAGTAAGGTCTTTCTTGGACTTGCCCCTCATTCATAAAAGCAGAATCCTCACACTTACCAGCACACTGGCTATGAGAATCAACTTCATGGTACATTTACAGGTACTTTGCAAACTATAGAGTGCCATATAAATATGAAAGATATTGTTAATAGTGATACCCAAAGCCTGGAATCTGCTGGACTGCTTCTACAGCCTTCCCCTATTTCTCCTAAGTCACTGCAGAGGCACTCAGCCTGGAGAAAATTTCTCTCTGTCTTGTGTGCTTGTCCCTAATCTCCCTTCTTCCTCAAGTGGTCCTGTATATATTTCCCTTAGGCTCATATTTTCTACCTTCAATACTCTACCTAGATATTCAGGTAAAGTTGTGTATCTCAATGGAGTAGTAAAAAGAAGAAGGTAGTGTGGTATAGTATGTACATTGTGATAAATTATGTATATTAGATAAACTTATATACATTAATGAACTAGTAAGGGAAGGTATACCGTGTGGTATGCTGTGTGAAGGTCAAGAGGCCACAGATTCACATCCTTCCCTCCCTCTGCTCCCTTACTTGTACTGTGATTTAAGCCAGCATTTCCAACGATATTATAAAGGAACAGAGAGATCCAAGTATAGGATATTCTGGGTTAAACAAAGTTAAATAAATTTCTTTGCTACAGGATTAATGTGCACTGAGAATATACAGGAAGGGGATTTAGGTATCTTTTTTCAAACTTCTTTGACCAATGAATGCCTTTTTTCTCCCCCCCAAAATGAAGCATCTAGGTGACTAGTATTTTATGGTGTGCACTTAGGGCAAGTCTGCCTTTAGCAAATTCTGAAAAATGGAATAATGATCATTGGCCCTAGGATAGCTATCAGGATTAACTGAAGTAGTATGTGAAACTGTAAGCAAGGGTTCCAGTTATTGAAGACAATAGCACTGTCTCAGCATCTGAGAGCTGTTTCCCGGTGATGCCTGAAAAATGTCATGGTGTCGACAAATGGGGAACGCAATCTCTGAACACGAAGTGATTCTCCCCGCCTCCTTGAAAAGGGGCTAACAAGCCTTTCCCATCATCCAGCACCCTGGGGAAGCCTACCCCTGATCAGACCATGGGGGGCACAAAATGCAGACAAGATTTCAGGGCAAAGAGCACAGGTTAACATAGACTGAAGACTCTGTGATGATACTAAGGACTCTCAAGCAAGAAGGGAACTTGGGAGATAAAATATGGAACATTCGAGAAAGGATATAGATGGGACTCACATAGAGCCATAGTCATGCTGGTTAAGTTGGAAACCAGCTCATTAGTGAAAAGGAACTAAAACCCAATACAAAACCCATTGTCCCTCCTTCATAGTTTCTCATGTGTGACTGTGTTCAAGACACTGGAACTTTTTCTCATTTGGGGCATGGGATCGGTCATCCTCAATCTTCATCAATGGCTTTTATCTTTGTCATAAATCTTAAATTAAGATTCCCTCACATGTGCTCAGAAGTGGGTATCTGGTATGAGTAGACCTGACTTGACCTTTTAGAGTAAGATTCTGGCATCCACAGAAGGAAAAAAAACAGGTTAGCAGTGCCCACAGAATGTTGTCTTTAAATTAATAACATCAGGCACAGAAGGCATATACCAGATGGCATACCCTACATGCTAATGCATTATCTCATTCATTCGTCGGTTTGCTTCACAATATTCTTTGAGCTCTGATTCCCTGATATTTTTTGAGCACCTTTTCTCTGATGGGCACTGTGATAAGTGTAGGAAACCCAAAATGAACACAACCAACAAGGTCTTGACTCTTATAAGCCTATGTTCCAGTGATAGAAAATATTTTTTTATTTAATCCAGAAGGAAGGATGGAAGGAAAAAACCCCCATCTTATCCAGGCAGCCTATGTCCTTAGTGTTGTGATCTTTTGAAGGCTTAACATTGATCCTCTAGTCCAAAGTTCTGACTCCAACTTAAGATTTCCAGGCAACTCCGTGTAGGTGGACAGCAGCCCTGTGTCAAGCTTCTAAGGTGTTTGGAAAGGCATGTCCTTCTGGAGCACTCAGCTCTTTGCTGTTAAGTGCCTGTTTTGCCAGGAATTAACCTGTGTGCAGTGAAAGATCACATTCATTTTTTATCCTCTTGGACAGAGTCTTTACTCTGAAAGATAAGGCCCTTCTGCCCTGATTTGAGTGGAAGCTTGGTCTAGATCTACCCAAGATGATTGGCCAGTCCCAAGCAAGTGGGCAAGTTGGACTGTGAGTCAGAGTCCCACTGAGGAATGTTCCTGGCACAAAATCTTCTCCCTCAGTTTACTTCCCACCTCTTGGTGTTAAACACAAGAGGATATTTGAGCTGAGATGTCTCTGAAGAATTTGCTGATTACTATTGTATGACTAGAAAGTCTAACGTTCCATTCTGTACTATCATCTCTCCTTTGTATACAAGTTATCTAGACTGTAGTAGAAATGGGTTCAAGTTTTCTTTATCAATTATCATTGTTACTAGAAAGAGGACTATAATAAATGGATGAAGGGTGATGTCAACAGTCCTTTTGAAGTTCAAATATCACAGAAAAAAAAATGCATTGTTTTAACTTTCCAGATGGGAGGGCAAAGCAGATAAAAAAGAAAAAAAAAGAAATGAACAATTGCAATAAATGGCATCTTGACAAATGGTGGACATTTCCCATAAATTTGATCTTCACAGGATTCAATGACAAGCACAGATATTTAGTGCGATTGTGAAAAATTAAGGAGCCTGGGAAAATAATAAGAGATGCTCACAGACCTCAGGGATGCACCTCAGTCTGAATGTGTTTTTCCTCATGCTATTCTAATACCATTTGCTTTCAGCTTTCTTTTCATGAGTATGTAAAATACTGCATCTATACAATGGCTTCAAGATCCTTCTGTCTGGTCCTTTGACTCTTCTTATTTTTTCATTCATTCATTCATTCATTCATTCATTCATTCACTATGTAGGAGAGCACCTCCTAAGTGCAAGGCACTGAGAATTCAAGAGTTTCAGAGTCTGCTTTCAAAAAGTTTATAATCTAGAAGGGGAAATAAAACATCACTCTGATATCATGGATACCTGATATACAATGAAAAATATACAGGAAAAGAATAACTGGAATATAGAGGAAAGAGAAACACATGGCTTCACACTCCTTTCTGCTCAAGTCCTTCCTCTGAGGTCACAGCCAGCATAGGGCTTAAGGGCATGGCTTTGTTTGGATTTGTTTAGTTTTAGGCATGGAGCCCAACACGGCTAGATCTCACAACCCTGAGATGAAGACCTGAACTGAGATCAAGAGTTGGACACTTAACCAACTAAGCCACCCAGGTGCCCCAAGGGCATGGCTTTGAATCGCACACGTGGGTTCAGCTCTCAGCTCTGTCTTTGACCAGCTGCATCACCTTTAAATTACCCTCTTTAGTCTCAATTTTCCTATATGTAATATGGGGATGATAATATCATTAATAATGAGAATGGTATCTCCTTCTAATGTTGAGGACTGAAAAAGGTGCAGTGGTTCTAAATCAGCTAGCAGGGTGGCACATAGTAAATGGTGAATAAAATGAGTTGCATGTTTCTCAAGACTTACCCTATCTCACAGTGTCCCTTGCCTACTTCAATGCCATTCCCATTTTCCTGGTCACAGAGACCTCAGGAATTTTCCCTCTTTTTTCTCTTTCACCTTGTACATCTAACTGCCAAGTTGTGTATGGATTATCCCTTCATGAGGTGTCTGCATTCTCCTCCCTCATTTCCATGCTGGCACCTGATTTTGGCTGTCATTCAACACTACCAGCTAACATTTTGGAGGGAACCTGTATTCTACACTTGTATTACTTTCTTTATCTATAATATCACCTGTATGAGGTGACCCATTTACACAAGGGAAACTAAAGCTTAAAGAAGTTGAATACCCAGCCCAAGATCACACAAGAAGTACCAGCACTAGGTCTGGACCACACCTGTTTGCTCAGTGTGTCCTGTGCCATCCCCCATGCCCTTGGCCTTGGAAGGGAAATGCCAGTATCTTTACTCGCATGGCAAACTATTCTTTAACCTCCAGCTCCATATGTCATAATTTTTTCCAAGAAATAGGTGGATCTACGGCTATCTCAATGAGACAGACATACAGTAGAACACACTGCTTGAAAACCCCAGGCACCGAAGCTTGACTTTCTGAGTTGAAGCCCTGATCCACCATCTACTAGCCACGTGACCTTGAATAAGCAACTTGTCCCCAGTTTCTTCAATTTTGTTCAGCTTTTTGAAGTATAATTGAAAAATAAAATTATAAGATATTTGAACTATTCATTGTGGTGATTTGATATCATATATACATTGTGGAAGGTTTTCTAATATCGAGTTAACACATTCATCACTTGACATATTTACCTTTGTGTGTGCATGAGAGCCATTAAGTCCTACTCTCATCAATTTTCATTATACAACACATTATTATCAACTGTAGTTGCCATGTTATACATTAGACCCTCAGACCCTATTCATCTTATAATTAAAAGTTTGTACCCTTTTACCAGCTTCTCCCGGTTCCCCCCACACCCCAACCCTGAGCAACCATCATTCTACTCTCTTTTTCTAGGAGTTCAACTTTTGTTTTGTTTTGTTTTAGATTATATATATATATATATAATCTGTCCATTTATCTATATCTATATCTATCTATCTATCTATCTATCTATCTATCATCTATCATCTATCTATCATCTATATATATATCTGTCCATTTATCCACTGACAGGCACTTAGGTTGTTTCCATACCTTGGCTATTGTGAATTATACTGCAGTGTATGTGGGAGTACAGATTTCTTTTTGAGATGGTGATTTCATCTCCTTTGGAAATATACCCAGAAGTGGGATTGCAGGATCATATGGTAGTTCTATTTTTACTTTCTTGAGGAACCTCCATATTGTTTCCCATAGTGACTATACCAGTTTACAGTCCCACCAACCGTGCACAAGGGTTCCTTTTTCTTCATACCCTTGCCAACGCTGGTTACCACTTATCCCTGTGATAAAAGACATTCTAAGAGATGTGAGGTAATATACCACATTGTGGTTTTGATTTGCCTTTTCCCAATGATGAGTGATGTTGAGCACCTTTTTGTATACTTGTTGGCCATCTATATGTCTTCTTTGGAAAAATATCTATTCAAGTATTTGTTCATTTTTTAAATTAAGTTTTTAAAATATTGAATGGCATGAGTTCTTTGTATATTTTGTAGATTAACCTCAAATCAGATATGTAGTTTGCAAATATTTTCTCCCATTACATAGATAACCTTTTCATTTCTTTGATAGTTTCCTTTGCTGTGCAGAACCTTTTGAGTTTGATGTAGTTCTTCAACTTTAGAATGGAGATTATAATCATAACCACTCCAGAGGGTTCTTGTAAAAATTCAAAGAGGCAAAATAAATAAAGTGTCAAGAAAAATGCTTGTAGGCATTTAATGTTCCTATGTTGGAGGAAAAGAACAGATTTTTTTGTTTTTGCTTCATCATTGACCTAGCACAGTGACTTGGGCAGAATAGGCACTCAAAACACAGGATGATTGATATGAGAGCCGTGACATTTTTCTGAATAAATTAAGGAGGTTATGCAATTAATAGTGAGGGAATCTTTTTTTTTTTTTTAAGATTTTATTTATTTGACAGAGAGAGAGAAGAGTGTGCACAAGCAGGGGGAGCTGGAGAGGGAGAAGCAGGCTCCCCACTGAGCAGGGACCCTGACCCAGAGCCTGATCCCAGGATCCTGGGATCATGACCTGACCAAAGGCAGCCGCTTAACTGACTCCTTAACCCAGGAGCCCCAATAGTGAGGGAATCTTAGAATATCAATAGGAAAACTATAAAAGCCTGGTAAGTGAAGCCATTTAAATTAATAGTGTTGTCTTTTTTCTGGTTGATCTTTTAGATAATGATTTTTTTTAAGTAGTAAATAAATGTAGTGCTAACTAGTCAGAGATTATGAAATTTAATCTACTCTAGGACTGGTTTAGTTGAATTGGCCCTCAGGCTACGTGTTAGAGCTGCTAAGCAGCTGGAATGGGGGAAAAAGATAATATTAAGAAGATTTTCATGGATACCCCTAAGTGATTTGACTTTATCTCTTGCCTTACTGGAACAACTGGGTATCTCGTCCATCCCTGAACAGGTGAGAAATTGCCCAGTGAATGGTATTAGTTAGTCTGACTCTTCTGAGTGGTCACCATCAGCAGCACCTCCTGGAACCTTGTTAGAAATGCAGCATCTGGACATCACCCTAAACTAAACAACAATTTGCATTTTAACAGGATCCCCTGATGCTTAGTGTGCATATCAAAGCTTATAAAGCAATGGTCTAGAGGCTAAAGGGATTTAGAAGTAGTGTTTTGGTTATATTACATGTTGTTGGCTTCCCTGCTGCACATGGGGAAACAGAGATGAGACTACTGAAGATTACAAGGCTTTAGACAACTGTTATTTACCTATTATAGATACATAATGTTTGGCTAATAGAAATGATGATGAAATTTTCTTCTAATGCAATGGTGCTAGCTTGCTTGGTGACTGAAGAATTTGTTCTGGTTAACGTTTAGGCTAGGTGGCAAATAAAAACACGAAACACTTGGTTAAATTTGAATTTCAGATAATCAGGGAGTAATTTTTTAATATAAGTCTATCCCATGCTATCCATGGGTCCTATATTTTATATGGCTACCTTGGTTCCAGCTTATGGGTCTGGATGCTAGAGATTTACCTATTATCTTATATGAGAATTGTATCCAAGAAAAGTATGTCACCCCTATGCTTTCCTTAAGGACCTGCATTTCTGGCAAGATGATTACACAGCTTATGTTTTTGAACCAACCTTAGAGATCCTCAATCTTGTTTTTCTGAGTTTCAAAAAGATTAAGTGACTTCCCCAGGGCAACAGGGCTGGTTATTTCAGGATCTACTTTCTCTCACATGAGGTACTTTGAATAATGGAAACTTGAACCTCAGGGTACTGAATTTGACGTAGAAACTGTTCTTACAAATGATCTACAAGTAATGTGTGTGGGGGGGGAAATGACAAGCAAAACAAAGTAAGGGAAGTAATAAAACTAAGCATTGACTATGGAGACAAATGTACTAAAAAATTTGGAATATGTGTTAAACTGAGGTTGTTATAAGAGTTGAAACATTTAAACTTTTTATGTTGAAATGAAGCTATGAAACATGATTGGAATTTTGTTGACTATTTAAAAAAATGTTGTATTAATCAAATTTCTCTGAACATATCATTGACTCACTGCATAAAAGACACAAGAGATTTGTAATTAGAAAAAATGTTACTGAACCGTAAAATCTGAGTTGCACAGAACTGAATACTGTTATCCTGGGAGTGTATAAACAAGAGAAAAACTTTAGCTAAAAGTGAGACCTAAGATCCTAAAAAATAATTTACACAAACAATTTTTAATATATACAAATCAGTTCAAGAGAAAGAAGATAACAGGAGTTGCCTATTGAAGTTCATCACTTCTGAGCCCTCTTCTGGCCAGTAAAAGGTGACAAAAAATTCAAAATCAAATAACATCTGGAGAATAACAAAGGTGCAAAAACAATAATAAATGTATTTGTGCTTGAAAAGAAAAATTAAAACGAAACTGTTTCACTGGATCAGATGAAAAATTTCTCTAACCAAAGGACTTCATTTTCTCCTATCTCCTGTCTGCTGTCTGTGTGAATGAAGGGAAAACATGTAATAATCTTGTGAGATACTTCAAAGCAATAAGTAAACCCTTGTCTTTCTTCTGTGGCAGGAGATGAAGGGATGCATTTCTGTCTAAATATCAATAAAATCAGATGATATGAATTCCAGAAACAATGTCTTGTCATTTGGCTTCATAAGTATTTGTACTTTACTGGGTGTCATCTTGGCCCTCTCCCATCAAGGTCTTCTTTTGTGTTCCTTTTAAACACTAATTTTGGGGATTATGGATGCCAATGAACTTAACCAGTAGAACCAAAACCAAAGCCAAAAGCTCATCAATAAATGGAGCCAAACTACCTTATACTTCTGGTCCTTAACTCATTGTAGGAATCACCAGCCATCTAAAAACCACACCCCAAATAATATCCAAGTCTGCTGGGTAGACTCACACAGATGTTTCTGGAACTACTCATCATTTACAGAGTCCTCCAACAGGCAATGGTTTGTCCTGGCACTAACTCTCAGTCTTGTGACCAGAGCAGGATGGTAGCACTTGTGTTGGAGTGGTGGGGTCGATGAAGATGTATACTTCAGTGAAGAAATATATTAAAGAATATATTCTACTGAGTAAGGTTTATACATTGCCACAATTGTCTTTTGGGATGTTATATTTCTGAATTTGGAAATATTAAAATCTTAAAATATTCTACTAAAGGTAATGCTATTGTGGCAAAACAACTCTATTGTAAGAGCCCCTGCTATGAATTTTTTAGGGGTTAAATTCAAGGAATTATTGAATTCCTTACTGCTTGAAAGACGGATACTATAGAACTAAATTCAAAATGAACATGTGAGAAATACACAGAGTCTAGTCAAGGCTTTAAACAGTTGGATTGGGGCGCTTGGGTGGCTCAGTCAGTTGGGCGACTGCCTTTGGCTCAGGTCATGATCCTGGAGTCCCGGGATCGAGTCCCGCATTGGGCTCCCTGCTCGGCCGGGAGTCTGCTTCTCCCTCTGACCCTCCCCCCTCTCATGTGCTCTCTGTCTCATTCTCTCTCCCAAATAAATAAATAAAATCTTAAAAAAAAAAAAAAAGACCTTTCCTGTCGGGGCACTTGGGTGGCTCAGTCGGTTGGGCGACTGCCTTCGGCTCAGGTCATGATCCTGGAGTCCCGGGATCGAGTCCCGCATCGGGCTCCCTGCTCAGCGGGGAGTCTGCTTCTCCCTCTGACCCTCCTCCCTCTCATGCTCTCTGTCTCTCATTCTCTCTCTCAAATAAATAAATAAAATCTTTAAAAAATAAAAATAAAAAAAATAAACAACTGGATTGTAGCCAACAATTCTGATAAAACTAAGAAAGACATCAGAAATCATCAGAACCTGTACAATTTCACAGAGTGAAGAAAGAGAAAATAAGTCTGGCCTTTGACTCTGTTGATGTTTAGCAATGCTTAAAATGCACAAACTTTACAGGAAAAAACCAGATTTGAGTCCTCATAACCAGATTAAGTTTAAATAGAGCAGATCTTCCTTTGAAAGACCATTTGCCAAGAAAAGTCACTTGAAAATGGGTGGTGAGAGCTCTTGAGATACTGTGTAGATGATATTGCCTTTCTCTGATAATTATCAATTTTTAAAAAAGAGAGAAAAAATGTTTTAAAATCTAGGCATAAGCTCGATTGAACATACGGTAGGGAAGAAACTTCACTTGAGAATGCTGTGGTCTCTCCTCTTCTTACCCTGGCAGTGACACCTGCTCTCACTCAGGATGACAATAGGAGACAACAGTCCTTTGTCTACTAAATAATGTAACAGAGTATAAGTGAAAATGAGAGTGAGTTTGAATTTGGCCATATCTAGACTCTCAAACTGAATTATAAAGAGAAGAAAATTCAGTTGAGTCCAATCAACTATGTTCATAAAAATGCCCTGCTAGAGACATTGGTATGTTGGGTATGTGTGTCTGAGTGTGCATATGTTTTGGTGGTAGAGGAATGTCAATGAAAAGTAGAATATGGGGGAAATGGCCTCATTCAATCAACCTCAATTATCTAACATGATTTCACAGCAAGTAGAAAGAAATGGCCTTGCACATAGGCAAAGAGACTTTAAGGTCTTGAAAGACTTGACATGGTTCCCCAGTGGAGGGGAGTGGGAGGGATGGGATGGCTGGGTGAGGGACACTGGGGAGGGTATGTACTATGGTGAGCAGTTTTAGAGTAATTATGGTTTTAGAGTAATTATGTAAATGACAAGTTCCATAAAGCTCCAGATGAGCACTTGGATTTCTCTCTTTATTTAGTTTCTTCCCTAAAACATAATACAAAGACCAAGGAAGCCCCAAATTTCCCAGTTAGTTTCATCAAAAGTTGAGTTTTTTTCAAAAGTCATCAGGCCTGAGATGTTACTTAACCGTGAACTTTACATGGCCTGCATGACTTCCTTTGAATTTATAAAATATTTCTCTCTCCGTACTAAAGAAACATTTCATGAGAGACCACTGGGTTCCAGGGACCATGGTAACTGCTGTGGGGTATTTTTTGCTTATTTTTGGCAGAGTTGGCAATTCCTGGAAAGCTCTTCCCATAAATTCTAGCAATAGTCTCCTTTTAATTATCAATTTTCTTTAATCATCAACCTTAAGGGAATGACTAAGCACATCAGAAATTTAAGGTCTCAGACAACATTTCTCTCTCTATTCAGGTCACCCGCAAGCACTCACAGCGTTGCAATCTGATTGGAACTCAAAAGATAGAAACTAATTTTACCACAGGCTTAATTAAGTAAAATGGAGGTAGAAGGCTACATCTCTGCATAACATCCTTGGGGACATTTGATGAAAAAATATACCCTTTGAGTGGTTGTTTGCAATTTTGTTGTATCTGGCCTAAGCTTTCTTTTATTGGTGTATATACCTGAGACATCTCCTCCTTCGGAATGTATCACATCCTGCTTTAGTAAGGTGGTAAAATGTTTTGAAGAATATGAATAAATATATATATATATTATATATATAATACACAGTGGAATATTATTCAGCCTTAAAGAGGAAGGAAATCCTGCCATATGTGACAAGATGAATGGATCTTGAGGACATTATGCTGAGTGAAATAAGTCAGACAGAGAAAGACAAATACCATCTGGTCTCACTTATATGTGGAAAAACACCAAAGAAAAGAACGCATAGATACAGAGAAAAGATTGGTGGTTGCCAGAGGCAGGGAGTGGGTGGCGGGTAGAATGGGTGAAAGTAGTCAAAAAGTACAAACTTCCAGTTTTGATATAAGTAAGTCCTGGAGATGTAATATACAGTGCGGTGACTAAAGTTAGTAATGCTTATCTTAAAAGTTTTCATCACAAGGAAAAAATATTTAAGTATGTGTAGCAATGGATGTTAACTAAACTTGTAGTAATCATTTTATAATATATACAACATTGAATTATTATATTGTACTTTCGAAACGAATATAAAAACATGATAACTGTGGTCCAGCTCAAGACTCTGTTCTGAGCTAATGCGTTTACTTCCCAGTCACCACTGAATGACTGTATCAGAACAAGGGAAGGAAGCATCTGCATCCCCAAAATGTCAAGGAACTTTAGGCAGATATGGTAGAGCACGAACTCAATGGTATAAGCATTGACAAACTGAGTTTCAAAGCCCTTCTGGCAAGTAAGTGGAGGTGATGCTGAGCAGAATGCCCCTAATGCTTCCAACTTGAAGATCTAACTGAAGTAGTACAGGAGGAGAAGCTTCTAGTTCCAGCACATAGACCTGTAGCTATGTGCTCCTGCCAACTGCATCTTTACTGCATAGAGCAAGCTAAGGAACCATAAGGACAGGCTCTGACTCACAGGGACTCACCCAGCTGCATAGTGAGATGTATTATAAGGTTGTAAAAGCTCTATGACATAGTTAAGGAAGATACAAAAAAAGAGAATAGAAATAAACTGAAGGATATGGAAAAAAATTAGAGAGGCTAGGGTACTATGTACTTGAAGAGTCTGGGCTCTGACTCTGGAAAACAGTATAGAGGTTCCTCAAAAAGTTGAAAATAGAGCTTCCCTATGACCCAGCAATTGCACTACTGGGTATTTACCCCAAAGATACAAATGTAGTGATCCAAAGGGGTGCGTGCACCCCAATGTTTATAGCAGCAATGTCCACAATAGCCAAACTATGGAAAGAGCCTAGATGTCCATCAACAGATGAGTGAATAAAGAAGATGTGGTATACATATATACAGTGGAATATTATGCAGCTATCAGAAAATGAAATCTTGCCATTTGCAATGATGTGGATGGAACTAGAGGGTATTATGCTAAGCGAAATAAGTCAATCAGAGAAAGACAAGTATCATATGATCTCACTGATATGAGGAATTTGAGAAACAAGACAGAGGATCATAGTGGAAGTGAGGGAAAAATGAAACAAAATGAAACCAGAGAGAGAGAGACAAACCGTAAGAGACTCTTAATCTCAGGAAACAAACTGAAGGTTGCTGGAGTGGAAGGGAGTGGGAGGGATGGGATGGCTGGGTGAGGGACACTGGGGAGGGTATGTACTATGGTGAGCGCTGTGAATTGTGTAAGATTGTTGAATCACAGGCCTGTACCCCTGAAACAATACATTATATGTTAATAAAAAAAATTTTAAAAAAAAGAGTCTGGGCTCTGGTGCTAGCCTGATTGTGTTTGAGGCCTGGCTTGCTGTGTGACCTTGTTTAAGTCACGAAATGCTTCTGTACCTCTTTCTCAGTGAAATCAAGACAATAATAGCACTCCTGGGGTGGGGAGGAAAGGGTTAATACATGAAAAGCACTAGCAGAGTTCCTGGAATACAGTTATCCTTCCCCCAGGGTGAGCTATCATTATCTGGTGGAAAAAGCAGCACTTTCAGCAAGAGAACTTAATGATTTGTTTGGTGAAAGGTGTTGTGACCACGGCTAAGTATATGGGAATAAGCATTAGATCCTGTCTTTATAGTCTACACCAAAATAAAGTCCAGCTGCATTAGGAACCGTAACAATTGGAGAAGAATATATAGGTCAATATTTAAATGATCTGTGGTAGAGTGGGCCTTTCTAAAAAAATAAAAATAAGAAATAAAATAAAAAACAGGAAGAAAACTAGAAGGGAAAGGAATATGGATAGAGTTGATTATATTAAAAAAATTGAAACTTCAAAACACAATAAACAAAGCAAAAGGAAAACCAACCTACCCTAAACAATAATAGAAGATAAAAAATAAACCAAGAAAATATTTGCAATTTCTAAGGCAGACCAAGGTGTATTATACTCTTATCTATTATATTATTATCTCTTATACTATTATATATTATATATTATATTATCTATGTAGTAGAGCAAGAATATATTATAATCTCAACGCTGTTATTATACAATAAACAAATCTTATATGTGAATACACGTAAATCAATAAATAAAACTTTAACACCTCTGCCAGAAAAATAGGCGTAGGACATTATGGAGAAGTCCCTCATAAAGAAAAAAATATAAATGGCCAAAAACTAGGAAGAAGGTGATGAATCTAGTGAGTAATCAAAGGGATGTGATTTAAAATGAGACAGCATTTTCCACATCTCAAATTGGCAATGATTTTTATTTTTGTTTGTTTTACATTTCAAGTTTTTATTTAAATTCTAGTTAGTTAATGTATAGTGTAATATGGGTTTATGGGTTTCAGGAGCAGAATTCAGTGATTCATCACTTACATACAACACCCAGTGCTCATCACACTCAGTGCCCCTCCCCCACCCGCCTCCCCTCCAGCCACCCTCAGCTTGTTCTCTGTAGTTAAGAGTCTCTTATGGTGTGCCTCCTTCTTTCTCTCTCTCTCTCTCTCTTTTTCCTTCCCCATGTTCATGATTTTTAAATGACCATACCAGTATGGGAAACAGGCCCTCTCCCAAACTATTGGCAGAAGTATAAATTGGCTCCACCTGCAAATTTTTAATATCTATCTGATGTACAAAACCTTTGACCTTGCTTTTATACTTCCGGGAATTTAATTTAAAAAGATATTCCATGATGTGAAAAGAAAATAAATTTAACTCGAGAGATATTTTTACAGCATTTTTAATAAGAACAAACAATTCACCCACCTTATGTATCACCTTACTGCTTAAATAAATGTTTATACATCTTTGATGGCCTTGAGAATGAACTTCACAATTCTCTGACTCCAAGGAGTGTAGTTGACCAAGGCCCCCAGCTGCGGACACTCTGAAATGCATCCTCTGCTTATGGAGAGCTGGAGAAATCCAACATCCATACAGTATTTTATGAAATAGGCATTCAGATGATATGGCAGAAGAACATGTCATGACTTAGATGTTCCACCTATATAGAGTGACGTGTGTGTACACACACACACACACACACACAGGTTAACAAATGATATGTACAGTATGATCTCATTAGGAGAAGAGGCAAGTGTAAATATATGCAAAGACACAAAATATTAATATTGTTCCTTCAAAGTGAAATCAGGAGTTCTTTTTGTTTTCTTTTTCTCACCTATCCAAATTTAATTTTTGCCCTGTGAGAGATATGTATCACTTTATAAAGAAAAAAATATTTAAGATTTAAAAATGTTAACTGTTTCTTTTTGTTCTTTAACTTGACTTTTATTTTGCATTTTTAGTCATGATCTAATACTCGTTTCTTCTTTTGCGAATTAACCTTAGATGTGGAAAGTGAGATATTAAAAAAAATAACTAAATAAAATCTTTAAAAACATTAAAAAAAATAACTAATTTCTGAATCAGAATAAGGGTTTGATGTCTATTAAGCATGAATGGTGGTCCTCAAAAGAGTCAATCCCAAAGACTTCATTCATTAAGCAGTTAGATTAGGTGGGTGGTGTTATGGGTGCATATTTTCTTTAAAAATTCTTTTAATGTTGTTGTAAAGTTGTCTTGACAATAAACAACATGGCATTCATCATGGAGCCGATGAGATGACATTGACCAGACTCCGGGATTTTCCTGCCTGGCCTGGGGGATTTGAGCTAAAGCATAGACTGTTCTCCTGTCCAGGACAGAGCTCTGATCTTTGGCTTCCTCTTGTTACCTGGAATCAAGTCACTTCCCACTAATGGCCTTGAGAGGCTCTTGCTTTTGCTCAGAGCCCTGAGGCCACAGTGTGGGTGTCCTCCCAGCTCACCCAATAGAATGCATCCTGCCTTCTCCCCTCCCACCCCGACTCTCGCCCTAAGGTGCTTCTCAGAGGGGATTTTACTCTTGATGGTGGGAACTAGACCTTCCATCCTCCTATGTTATTTTCTGTCAAAATGATTTTCTAAAAATTCTTTCTTAGCTGACAACAGCCGTGACAAGGTATAAACAGTCCCTCTGGATAACCTCAGCTGACATGTTTTTCTTTAACCTTCTGAGGACAGATTCCGTGTGACCTTGAGATGCCTTGCAAATGGCCCCTTAAACTATTAAGAACACCTAAGAGCCCATGCTTACTGGTGGATGCCTATGCCCTAGCCTTGAGCCTCCACTTCCTACTAGAAAGGAGGGGATTTTTTTTTCTTTCCGCTCCCTCTCACTGGCTTCCCACAAACCCCTGCTTACCACTCTCTGACCTTTCAACTTTGTGAGTCCCATCCCCTCCAGGCTCTAGTCAGTGAACCATTATGTCTCAAGTAGGCAAACCCAAGGTTTGGTGCCCATCAGAATTACACAGCAAAGAAAAGACAGTTGCTTCTACCCACCCATAAAAATTCTAATTCGGTAGGTCTGGATAGTTCTAGAAATGAGGGCTTCGGTGAGTCTTATGGTTCAGTGCACATCAAAATAACGGGAGTTTTAATAAACACACATGCCCAGATGTCATCCTAGCCCTCCTGCAGGTGTGCAGTAAATAAAGAAGGGCAAAGATTTGTTTCCTTAGTTGCTGTTATATCTCAATGTCTAACATGCATCAGCAGAGTGGTCTCGTTTGTTCGTATAGACTGAACAGCATCCGTGGGGATATCATTGACATAGATCAGTGATTTACGCAACATGGAAATCTTGCCAGATAAGCATCTGAAAAAAATATTGAGCAGATGAATGGGTGATTGGGAAAGTCTAAAGTATCTTACTTCTTCTCAAGTAGCAAAAAATGTTAAATATTAAAATAGAGCAAAGTGAGGGAAACCTCTTGTGGTAGGCTGAAGGAGGACCTCCAAAAATGTCCTTATCCTAATCCCTGGAAACAGTGAATACTTTACATGGCAAAAGGAAATTTGCAGATGTAATTAGGATTTTTTTTTGAGGTACAGTCAACATACAATATTAAATCAGTCTCAGGTTTACAAACAACATAGTGGTTCAACAACTGTATACGTTACAAAACGCTCACCGTGATAAGTGTATTACAATATTATTGACTATATTCCCAGGCTGTACTTTTCACTCCTGTGACTTATTTATTTGATAACTGGAAGTTTGTGCCTCTTAATCCCCTTTGCCCATTTTGCCTATCCCTCCATCCTTTCCGCTTTGGCAACCACCACTTTGCTCTCTATATTCATGAGTTTGTTTCTCTCTTTTGCTGTTGTTGTTTGTTTGTTTATTCACTTGCTTTGTCTTTTAGATTCCACATATAAGTGAAATCTTTAACTGGTTTCTTCACTTAGCATCATGCCCTGCAGTTCCATCCATGGTTTTAAAACTTTAGCTTTATTAAGGTATAATTGACATTTAAAATAGGAAGATAATTTAAGAATATATCATGGTGTGTTGATACAGGCATTCATGTGAGAGATTAACTAATGTCAAGTTAACTAATACACCTATCACCTCACATAGCTTCCTTTTCTGTGAGCAGCTGGAGAAAGTTCTGCTTTCAAATGGCTCGTGTGATTGGGTCCGGTCCACTGAACAACCTTCCTTGGCCATAAATGGAATAGTCACGGGGTGACACCTCATCATACTCACCGCTTCCCTCACACTCAAAGGGAAAAAGATAATACAAGGACAATGGTTTGGGGGAGTCACCCTTAGAATTCTGCCTGCCATAGGGAGCTTTGAGTATAGCCTTGGTCAGCATTAAAAGTGACTATCTTCCCAATCCAGGCCTGTCCTGAGGACTACAGGCAAGCAACCATGGGAGTTCCATGTCAGAATGGGCCATATCCTACGTTATCTGTGCATGAACAAATAAAGGGACCATGGGTTAAACTGGGGTGGGATGTGGGAGGTTGAAATTAAAAGGAAAATTAACGTCATCCACTGATTTTAATCATTAGGACTTTCTGTTTTATATTTCCTTGGTTTTTAGATGACCAAATTCCATTAGTATTCACTCCGTCTTTCAAAAATGCCTGCCCTCACTTTCCTCCCTCCTTGCTCTTCTGCCCTCTCCCGGGTCTGACCACTCCCTTATCAGCAGACTAAAGGGATATACGTATTAGCCCCAAATATAATCAAAGTCCCATTGTGGGATCAGATTCCCGTGCAAAACAAAGCACTATAAAGAAAACAGGAAGAAGACTGAAGAACAGAACATACGAAATCTTTCCTAAGCAAGTCCTTTATTTTCTCTAAGCAGTGGATTTTTTACTCATCTGATGAGGCTGATTCATTTTTGGTTTTTTTAAAAAAAAATCATTGAACTTTAAAAAGCCTATCCATTTTCATGTGGCTCAGAAATCTTCTGAGAGCCAGCTACTTCTTCAATCTTCTCCCTGAAGTAATTCTTATTCTATTTCTAATCTACAGGGTTTTCTGACTTTGTGCCTTCAAAGTGATTTGGTAGACAGGGGTCACAGAAGCCTCTTCTCACCTCATTTTATCCCCAAGTTCAGCCGCCCACCCAGAGCCTTTGCTGGAAGTTAGCGCTATTTTTGTCCTCTCTGGTTAATGCCAAAGAACAACGCTGTGGTCTCCCCGCTGAAGCTCTCAGGAGCATCTGCTAAGTTACTTTTCTATTCTTCATTTCCTGTTATTTCCTGTGCTGTCTTGCATCTTCCCGAGGTCATCCAGTTTGGAATTCCTGACATGTTTTCTGATATTTGTCCATTCCCTGAATAGGAGATGTGTGGCTTCTTGCTCTCAAAAGCAAATTGATTGCTGACTGCTGATTTAACATGCCTCCCAACCCCTCACCTTCCCCAAGGAAGCCTGGACTTATGAATGGGGATTGTTACATCACGTCTCATCCATAGTCTGCCGGTACACCTTTTTAAAAAGAAGCATTCTGGAAATGTTCATATTTGTAAACACATGAAACAAGCTGTTGAGAATTTCATTCCCATGTATAAGCGCGTAAGGCAAGCTCAGGAAATTTGTTCATACGCACCTGAGGTAGGAATTAGATGATACTCTTTTCCCGTTACCCCTTTGTGCCCCGTGTTCTAAGCTTGTGGTGTTCATTTGGATATAAACATTTTATCAATCATTTCCCAACTTCACATGGCAACCACTGGTGGTGGGTATTTGATAGTATCTGAAGAATCTGCTGAATTCTCTTTGCTTCTTTTTTTTTTTTAAAGATTTTATTTATTTATTTGAGACAGAGAGAATGAGAGAGAGAGAGCATGAGAGGGGGGAGGGGCAGAGGGAGAAGCAGACTCCCCGCCGAGCAGGGAGCCCGATGCGGGACTCGATCCCGGGACTCCAGGATCATGACCTGAGCCGAAGGCAGTCGCTTAACCGACTGAGCCACCCAGGTGCCCCA
>NC_138371.1:12628673-12634468 GCF_054177405.1 Leptonychotes weddellii | reverse complement strand
AGGGTTCTAGAGGGGAGGGGGATGGGGGGATGGGTTAGCCTGGTGATGGGTATTAAAGAGGTCATGTTCTGCATGGGACACTGGGTGTTATATGCAAACAATGAATCATGGAACACTACATCAAAAACTAATGATGTAATGTATGGTGATTAACATAACATATAATAAAAAGTAAAAAAAAAGAAGTAAAAAATTTGGCAATAAGTAATTTAAAATTTTGCATGTCCTGTGATTTATAAATTTTGCTTCTAGAACTTTCTCCTAAGGAAATAGTTCTGTAAATAGAATTTAAATGGAAAATGTACAGGCTTTGTGAACAGACAGACCTGGGTTCGGACTCTGGCATCAATATTAATACCATATGCACTTGTATAACATCCTCTGTATCCATGTTTCCCTCTGTAAAAAGATCATACGTCTTCCAGGATTGTTGTGAGAATTAGAGTTGTTAGAAATATAGTCCCTTAGGCAGGTCTATATGTGGTATATACACAAATGGAGTATTATTCAATCAGATAAAAGAATGAAGTATTGATACATGCTACAATACAGGTGAACCTTGAAAACATTTTGCTAAGTGAGAGATGCCACTCACAACATCACATATTTATGATTCCATTTCTATGAAACACCTAGAATAGGTAAATCCACAGAGACAGAAAGCAGATGAGTGGTTTCCATGGACTGGGAGGAGAGAGGAATGGGGAGTGATTGCTTAATGGGTATGGGATTTCCTTCTGGGGTTTTAAGAAGTTTCTAGAATCAGACAGTGGTTATGGTTGCACAACATTGCAAATGTGCTTCAGGACACTGAGTTGTACACTTTAAAATGCTAAAATGGTAAATCCTATGTTATGTATATTTTGCTACAGTGAGAAAAATGTTACCTGAAGAAAAATAAATTGCAACATTCTGTTCACAGTCAAATTGTATTTATAGTCATCCGTATCTACACACACACAAACACACACACACACAGGAATCTATACAACCAAATATTAGTGGTGGTTATCTCTGACATCACAGTTTTTAAAAAAAGTCATCTGTATTTTTTAATTTTTAAAAATTAAGCGTCTGCCTTCGGCTCAGGTCATGATCCCAGGGTCCTGGGATCGAGCTCCGCATCAGGGTCCCTGTTCAGTGGGAAGCCTGCTTCTCCCTCTCCCACTCCCCCTGCTTGTGTTCCCTCTCTCTCTGTCAAATAAATAAATAAAAATCTTAAAAAAAAGGAAATGAAGTTTAAGGGGCAGGAGGTGGGGGGGAGAGGGAAGGAAATAGGTGATGCGGATTAAGGGGCACTTGTCGTGATGAGCACTGGGTGATGTATGGAAGTGTTGGATCACTCTGTTGTACACCTGACACTAATATTACACTGCATGTTAACTAACTGGAATTAAAGTAAGAACTTAAAAAATTTAAAGAGAAATGGAGTTTAAGAACAATGACTCAAGAAAATAAAAGTGCTGAATAAATAAGATGAAAGTAAACCCAAGACTGACTTGCACTGTATGTTTATAAAATAAAAGTGTTCAGCATTATTTCATAATTGCTACCTGCCTGATAACAGCTCTGAACTGCGCTTGGCTGCATACAGCCATTCTGCCTTGTACACCAGAATTTATAAAGAATCAATCCCGTACTTAAAATCCAATTTGCAAATCAGCAGAGTGGGCATAAGCCTAGAGAATAAGCTGGAATAATGGCACCTAAATCACAGCATGACAAGATAGCTGTAACACTTACCATGACAATATATATAACTATAAAAACCTCATTAAAAAAGTGTCCCTGTTCACCTCCCTCCAAAGGAGAGCTCAAAAACCAGATGTTGAGGTTCCAAGCAAGATATTTGGCAACTCTATTTATAATTGCCTTTATTTCTCTCAATAGCCCCATGAGAAAGAGATCATTATTTGTATTTTACACACAATAAAATTTGGACTCAGGTGAGTCCCTTCTTGGGGTTCAGAATGCTAGCAAATCGTGGACCCAGAATTCAGACCCAGGCTTGTGGGAGCCTGCAGCTCATGCTCTGCCCACAGTGACATACAGCCTTTTGTCATCTGATGGATGGGGAGGCAGATGCTCCAAGAGGTAACATGACTGGGCTGAGGTCACAGCAAATGTGTGATAGACTTGGGATTTGATCCCAAGTTTCCCAGTTGAGTGAATTTCCACAAAGCTCATCTGCCTCCCAGGCACTTCTCAAGGGTGCTGACTACATAGACGCCATTGCTTCGAGAGAAGCGTTAAGAAGACTGCAGTGCAATTCAACCTCAAAGAATTAGTGAAAAGATAACTGGCACTTTAGAATAAGTGTATCTCACATGCCAAGAGAATAATGGTTCAACTAAGAATGAAGCTCTGACATGAAGTTATAAAACATTCCAAGTTGAAGCAGATGCAAATACTTTATTTCAAATGGTATGATGATGTAGAGATAATGCTGATAGGAGATCTACATTAAAATCTGAGCTGTCATACAAAATGAATGAGCCCTCTTAAAGACAGAACAAGACAAAACATGGTACGAACCTTGCAGGCAGATCCCAGTGCCAGCCTGGTGAGCTATCCGGAGCCTTTGTTCCGAGGATGTAATCCACATGTGAGCAGATTTTGATATACGAACCACATCCCCCTTGGCCTCCATGGTAGGCAAAAGGTGACACTTATTTAGATCATGTTCTCTAAACACATTCATGAGAATGTGTTCAGTGTGGAACTTCTTAGCCTAAAGAGACAACATTAATCATTTTTCTTCATTTGCAACCATTCTAACATAGCTGATTATTCTCCCCAAGGAACCTACCCTGGGTTCTATTTTGCATGCTCCCTCATGCTTCTGAATACCTTTTGAACCCTGCTTGGAGCCCATCTGGGGGCTCTGCAAAGCCACATGTCAACCAGGTGGCCTTCTTTACCCTCGATGCCTCATTGCAGGCATGGGCACTAAAATTACATTCCATTACCACGTCTCCGACTATATCGCCCCTTCTTTAAATATCCGACCTGCTCTTTTTCTTCAGTACATTCTAAATGAATTCAAATTCAGTGACTTGACCTCCCGATTTTTCCATGTGTCACTTCTGGGCTTCTGCCAGCCTGCACCTCCTGTTCTTGTTTCATCTCACACCTCCCCTCCCTTTTGATCAGTCCCTCCCTCGGCTCCTTCTCGGCTGCCCTTGTAGATTTGTGCTCGGGTTTTTTCAGGTGCTTCCAGTCATGACAGCCCTTATGGCAGAAACACTTTCCATCTCAGATGCCAGCCTCTCTCTCTATCCTACACTTGCAATTTCAGTAACACTCACTTCCTTGGTGAAACCCTCCGACGCGCCTCCCAGGTGATGCGCTGTCCTCTTAGAACCTCCTGGGGTTCCATTCCCTTACCCCTAACCTGTTCAATGGAACGCTGGGGTTCGGTTAACTAAGGAGGCGCCGCACGGATTTGAGTGACTTCAATACACTTCTAAGCATGAGAACGTAGGCCAGAGAAGCATGGCTTCCCCATTCATTCGTTCGTTCATTCATTCATTCATTCTTCAACACATTTGCTGAGAAATTATTATACATCCGACACTATGTTGGGTAATTTCTATGGGTGTGCGGGTATGTGATTATGTTTATGGGTATGTCATAAAGAGTCATGGCAGAGATTCTCAAACTTCCTTGTTCATGGCACTCTTAATGTCTCAGTAATATTTTCATGACATCCTTAGACTTGTGAAAGTAATAACTAATAGTTCTTTGTTTAATTAATAGATAAAAACAACTTCATAAATGCTTATTTTAATTTCATTTCTAAATAACCACAATTACTTATTAATGAGATGTGTGTACCTGTTGAGCACTGCACAAATTCTCAATCCTTGGAATCAGATTGGACACTGCCTCATTTCCCATCCCATACTGATCTCATGTTTACTTGCCTTTTGTGACAGTAAACAGTAAATGTGAAGCTGAACTACTTCAAGCTATAAGTTCATGTCATGCCTGATGATATGTTGCTGTGTTTCTCTCAAAATTTAAAATATACCACAGGACAGGGTGTCTTGGTGCACAGTTTGGGAACCATGGGGACATGGCTTCCATTCTCCTGGTCTTTATAGTCTGAGAGAGGAGAGAAGTCAAATAAATAAGGGAGAATGGATTAAGTGCTATGGGAAAAGTCACTAGGTTAAAGCAGAGTTTCTCTTTGTGATTTCGTGGGCCGACATAATGTCAAAATAAATTCTGGTATATATGTGAGATTGCTTACTTTTTATATTACCAAAAAGGACTTTAAAGTCAAAATATATATCACCTTCTACTATTATAATTATTTTAATTATTTTTTAAATTGAAGTATAACTTACATATAGTAAAATGCATACATCTTAAGTGTTCAGTTTGGTGAAATTTTACATATATAAACACCCATGTAACCATCACCCAGATCAAGAAATAGAATCACCTAAGAGGTTCCCTCGGGCTCTTTCCCAGTGAATTTTTCAGTTAATACCTCAAACTCCCATTCACCACCCCAACCCTCCACAGTGAGGTAACCATTATATTGATCTTTATCCCTATAGACTAGTTTTACCTGTTCTTGAATTTCATGTAAGTGGAATCATACAGTGCACAAGTTTCTTTCTCAGAATAATGTCTGTGAGATTCATTCACATTGTTGCAAGCATCAGTAATTGGTTCCTTTCTCTTGCTAAATTATATTCCATTGTATGAATATATCACACCATTTCTTATTTATTTTATTTTTATTTTTTAGAGAGAGGGAAAGAGGGTTGGGGAGGGATAGAGGGAGAGAGAGAGAGAGACTCTTAAGCAGGCTCCACACCCAGAGAGGAGCTGGATGTGGGGCTCGATCTCATGACCCTGAGCTCATGACCTGAGCTGAAGTCAAGAGTTGGATGCCAGGTACCCCACCATTTCATTTTTTTAAATAAAAGATTTCTCAAACTGGAAAAAAAAATCATCCTTTTTACTTTCTTTATAGATGTGTTGCATTATGAATGCTTCCTTAAGCAATATATTATTTAGTTTTGTTTGCTTGTGAATTTAAGGAAATTGTATCATACCATTTTATAAGAATTCCATTTTTTTTGCAAGTTCCTTTTTTCACTTCACATTAGATTTCTAAGGGTCATCCATATTCAAAACGAAACTATTGTTCATTTGTTTTTAGTGCTGCATATTATTTCATTTAAGAAAATGTCACAATCTCGATGGACTCTGAAAAACAAACTGAGGGTTCTAGAGGGGAGGGGGGTGGGAGGATGGGTTAGCCTGGTGGTGGGTATTGAGGAGGGCACATTCTGCATGGAGCACTGGGTGTTATGCACAAACAATGAATCATGGAACACTACATCTAAAACTAATGATGTAATGTAGGGGATTAACATAAGAATAAAAAAAAAAAGGAAAATGTCACAATCTATATGTATTCTCCTGTTGGTGGTCATGGACAGGCCATTTGTATCCTAAATATGCAGAGACTTTTTTTTCCATTGGACAGTTTTAACTTTGCAAATTAATATGAAACATTTGCCATAATTTTTAAATCACCTTTCTCCTTTAAATATTTTTTAACCCCATCTCATTGGGGATTATTTTAGGTTTGGTCTGCAAACCTAAGGCAGTCCTGGTGTAGCTACTTATGCAGTCTGTTCAAAATGGCTGGTCTTGGTTCATGGAGGACTCTCTCTCTGGCCTGCTGTGGGTTGATGGTCACATGGCTCCAAACAGGCATTGACCTTCCTATTAATGGTACCCAAACTTAAGAATCTTGCGCAAGAGCGGGT
>NC_138371.1:12535516-12628573 GCF_054177405.1 Leptonychotes weddellii | reverse complement strand
TGGGTGGCTCAGTTGGTTAAGCGACTGCCTTCGGCTCAGGTCATGATCCTGGAGTCCCGGGATCGAGTCCCGCATCGGGCTCCCTGCTTGGCAGGGAGCCTGCTTCTCCCTCTGACCCTCCCCCCTCTCATGTGCTCTCTGTCTCTCTCATTCTCTCTGTCTCAAATAAATAAATAAAATCTTTAAAAAAAAAAAAAAAAAGAATCTTGCGCAAGAGCTTATCACAAGAAGATAAATGCAAGTAACAGGTGCCAAGTGAGGAACCTGCCATTTTTGTTGATGTCAAACACAGATCCCTTTAAGAGCGTAGTCAGGGAGCACCGTGATGACCAGCGAGAAAAAGTGGGAATATTTTTCAGCTAGAGGAAAAGACTGTTAACAAATGGAATGAGCTCTGAAATTAAAGTCTATATGCCTTCAAACCCTCCTGGTTTCTTTATCTAATGGGAACAGTTTTGACTTTAGGCTTTACAAATTCTCCAACTAATCCCCAAAGGCTTACTGACAGAAAATAATAAGAGCTAAGCTAACCCAACTGTTACTGAATGTTTCCCAAGTAACAGGCATTCACGGAGCTGAGAGCTTTACATGGTTTATCTCATAGACAGCCACTGTCATTATTGGTCTCATTTTATGGATGAAGTGGAAATAATTTGCCCAAAGTCCTACAGCTAGTATATAGCAACATTGGGTTTAAATCCAGCTCATCCTGACTCCAGAATCTGTGTTTTTAGCCAGACACTACTGTGCCCCTGGGCACCTGCCTGCCCAGCTGCCAAGAAGTCTCTGTGTCTCATTGATATTGTGGATATGGGGACTGGAGACTGAACAAGGCCGAGACAGTTCACCTCTCTTTAGTGTGATGGGCCTATGTTTCAGTGCTATGATGAAGTCTTGACTTGTGTTCAAACACTTTAGCTTAGGAACAAACGGCCAATGCAGAGGATTCGAATATAAGTCACAGTTATGGAAGAATAAATTCGGGACATTCTATTAGGAGCTTTCACAAGTATTATTTTATTTTATCATGACACCAATCCTGTGAGCTTGAGCATAAAATCCCCATTTTATGGCTGAGAAAACTGATGTTCAGATATATTACTTGAGGCCTATGTTTCGGAGACAGGATTAAACCCATGGCTCAGCATCTACATCCAGAGCTTTTTCTATGAACCCGCAAGGCCAGAGGAAATCTTTAGAACAGGACTCATCGCTAACTAGCTCTTCCTGAAATTTTGAACTCTTTCAAAAACTCAGTATTTGGGACTTTTCAGTCTGTTGGAAACCAGGTTTTATTTAGTCTTTTTTAAATCTGTGTTTAGAGTAGCTTTAGGATCTGGCTAGATCTAGAAGAGGAAGATGAGGGCTCCAAGGTAAATCACATGTGCCATATCTTAGGGTACCAATGAGTTTGTATTGTCTTTCCTAAAAAGTATCACCTCCCTGTTTTCTGCTAAGATCGAAGGGAAAATGCAAAAGCCCAGGATTAACACTGGTTTACTGAGAACCATTTCGAGGGCACCTTTTGACTTTACAACTACAACCAACAATAACTAAAGTATGTGGACAAACTTTGGAGTTTCAAAGACCTGGGAAGTAACTTCCTACTAAACCTTTGACCTGAATTGGGAAGAAGGGCTACTGATTTGTACAACATGGCCCTGCCTTCTTCCACAGCTGGTTGAACAAGGGAGGACACATGACGGGGCCAATTAGACTACCTTCTTTGGGAATTTATAATTGGGATTAAGAGAGATTCTCTCTCCTCAGGTGGCTGGACCTGCAATATCTACACTGTAGAGTCATGGGGTAGCGCCCCTTCTTTTCTGTAGAAAAAGAAGGATGAAGTAAATGTGTGTGTCTATCAGTCAGCCAAGTTTAGTCAAGAAAACAGAAACCACACCAGATATTTTAACAAAAGATTAATATAGGCATACCTTGTTTTATTGCACTTCACAGACACTGCCTTTTTTTTTTTTTACAAATTGAAGGTTTGTAGCAACCCTGCATCGAGCAAGTCTCTTAGTGTTATTTTTATTCTTTTTTCTTTTTTAAATTTGATTTTATTTCTTTTTTTTTGGTTAAGTTTTTTACTTTAGTTCCAGTATAATTAACATACAGCATTATAGTAGTTTCAGGTATGCAACATAGTGATTCAACACTTCCACATGTCACCTGATGCTCATCACAAGTGCCCTCCTTTATCTCTGTCACCTATTTCATCCACCCCCCCACCCACCTCCCCTCTGGTAACCAACAGTTTATTCTCTGTAGCTAAGAATCTGTTTCTTGATTTGTCTTCTTTCTCTTTTTCTCCTTTGCTCATTTGTTTTGTTTCCTAAATTCCACATATGAGTGAAATCATATGGTATTTGTCTTTCTCTGACTGACTTATTTTGCCTAGCCTAATACTCTCTAGCTCCAACCATGTCAGTGCAAATGGCAAGATTTCATTCTTTTTATGGTTGAATAATATTCCATTGTATATATATATATATATATATATATATATATATATATATCACATCCTTATCCATTTATCTATTGATGGACACTTGGGCTGCTTCCATAATTTGTATCAGCACCATTTTTCCAACAGCATTTGCTCACTTGGTCTCTGTGTCACATTTGGATAATTCTCACAATATTTCCAAAATTTTCTTTTATTCTATTTGCTGTGGTGATCTGTGATCAATAATTACAACTCACTGAAAGAAGATGATAGCATTTTTAGCGATAAAGTATTTTTTATTTAAGGTAGGTACATTTTTTTAGCATAATGTTATTGCACACTTAATAAACTACAGCATAGTATAACTTTTACGTGCACTGGGAAGCCAAAAAATTCATTTGACTTACTTTATTGCGATATTTGCTTTATTGTGGTAGGCTGGACCTGAACCTGCAAGATCTCCAAGGTCTGCCTGTAATGAGCATCGGCTAAAAGATATCCAGAGGCTCTAGAGGCGGAAAGGGAATGCTGAAATCAGACGAAGCGAATAATGTCGGGAAGTAGCTGACATCCTTAGGGCCGAGGGAACGAACGAAAGAAGTGGAGTTATCAGAACCTACACGTTTGGAAGAGGGCTGTGCGTAGCTGTGACTCAGACCTCTAAAGGGGGACTGTCCTGCTAGTGTTGGTGCCTCCAGAACTCACGAGAAGTCTCCATGGGCTGGCCTCAGGGAGAGGGTGTTGGCTGTCTAGCAGTGATATCTCTGAGGGGTCACCATGAGGCAGGTTACGGGTGTGCAAAACAAAGCTAGAAACTGGAACTACTGGACCCAGCTGGGTGCTGGGGTAAAGACAGTCCAGAGCAGCAAGCCACCTGGCAGGGCCAAACTCCTCCCCACCCGGACTCTAGCATCCCCTGCCTTTGACAGAGCCTGACACGGAACCAGTCAGCAAAGCAGAAATGTGACTTGCAGAGACTCAACCCCAGCATCACAAAGAAGAGAGGAGAGGAGAGCTTGGTGCCAGGGGACAAAAACTTAAAGGCCAGGACACATCAACCTTGAGTCACCTCCTGGTCACTCCCCAGCTCTTGGCCGGAGGTTTCTCAATCACAATACTGTTGACATTTGGGACCAGAAAATTCTTTGTTGTGGGGCTGTTCTGGGGTTTGTAGGCTGTTGAATGGCATCTCTGGCTTCTACCCACTAGATGCCAGTAGCACCTCTATAGTTGTGACAACCAAAAATATCTCTAGACATTGCCAAATATCCCCCGAAGGGCAAAATCGCTCCCATTAGATTACCACCTGGCTAAGTTCTTTCCTTGTGTTCTGTGAGGCACCTTGTCCTTTTAACAATCCTCTTTTTCTCCTTAAGCTATTTTGATTTAGCTCTTATTGCCTGCATCACGGGGAGTCCTTAAAGCTATCCTAATACGTATTGAGCTCTCTGAATATGTCCCAGGCCCTGTGCTAAGTACTTATAGGCATCATCTACTTTTAACCTCCCAACAATCATGTGAGGTAGGTATAAGTTTTTGTCCTTGTTTCACAGAAGAAGAAACTGAAGGTGTGAGAGGAAACGTGTCCCCAGTCACAGAGTGGGGTGGGTACTTTGTGACCATGAGGCTCTATCACAGTGTGTCATCACTCACCAGTGTGACAGGGAGCCACACTCTTGTTCCAGGACCTTTGCTAATATTGGGCTGAACCATATGAAATTGTCACCCGTATGGTCCAGAAGAGGTCAGGTATCAGCAATTTCATCCGGTTCAAATGAGTATCTCCTACCCCATGCTAGGAATTCCTGTTCCCATCTACAGATCTTACCTGTCCTTCAAGCCCATTTCTATTCCTCCGTCCTCCATGGATCTTCTTGCAGTTCTCCCCCTGAGGGAGATGTCCTGGTTTGCTAGGGCTGCCTTGACAAAGGACCACTGGCTGGGCAGCTTAAACAATAGAATTTTATGTTCTCACCGTTCTAGAGGCTGGAGGTCCGAGAACAAGAAGTCAGCAGAGTTGGTTCTTCTGAGGCTTCTCTCTCTCTCTCCTTGGCTTGTTGACTGTCTTCCCGCCCAGCCACCTGCCCGTGTCTTCACCTGGCCTTTCCCTGTGCCTCAATGTCTGTGCCCTAATTTCCTCTTCGTATTGAATTACAGCCCACCTGTATGACCTCATTTTGCCTTAATCACCACTTTAAAGGCCCTATCTCTGAACAAGGTCACATTCTGAGGTACAGGAATATAAAGGCTTCAACAAACGAACTTGGAGTGGGACACAACTCAGCCCGTAAACAGGAGATCTCTCCCTCTGGAACCACCTCCCACTCGCTGTGAGATTCACTTGTCTCTCAATCGTGTCTATCTTACGTGGCCTTATGTTTTGTTTCACATATGTGTGCATCGCTGGCCCCTTCAAGAAGTCCATATGCTTATTAAAAGCACTTCTTTCCCCAAACCCACTACAGTGCTGGGCAAGCATCAATAAGATATTATACAAAGTCATCATAGTTTGAATATTCATGCTATATTAAAGCAGGAACACTGAGCGTAAAAAATCCAAAAATCTCTTCCAGCTTAAAGATCCTATGGCTCACCGCTCTTTAAAACCAATTTTTATGCAGTTAAAACACACTTTGAGGTCTCTTGAAAATCTTTATTATTACCTTAATTTTCTTCATGATGAGCCAGCACCAATTCTATCAAGAACTGAGCTTTAAAAACACTTGAAACTGATTTTCCCTGCTGGAGGCCCTCGAGATTTTCAGTTCAAACTGCTGATGAAGTAAACATGGGCTCCAAGACTGAGTGAAGGGAGAAAAAAATATCAAGACCAAAACAGAATATGTAAATATGTAAATATGTCTGCAAGCCCCAACCCACAGGCCAGCTAAAAATAGAGCTCCGGCATGACCACTCTCTTACCTCAGCAAGAGTGACTTTGAAGAGTGGCTGATGGATGTCCTTGCTTGGAAAGAAAGCACAAGTTTATGGAATAAATGTAAATATATTCATTCGAGGGAGTTCTTTTCAGATTCACATTGGCTTTTGGCTCTGGTCCATCACATGTCTGGACACAGAAGGATTTAGGGCTCTGTGCTCAGAACAGTCATTGTTTCTTCTAGAATATGCAAAAATGTCCAATTTATCACATTTTTATTTGACTGGAGAATATGATGAACAGCGCCCAAACAATTTCCCTGATGAATTGCCCCCACGTGTGGTTTTATTAACCATATTTTTGCATTTGTTCACTTGCCTTCTTTCAGCAAGTATTTATCGGTGCTTGCTCTGTGCTGGCTTATGATAGGACTCGGCTGCACTGCACTGTTGTCAGCTACTTTGGGTCTAGGGTGAGCCTCAAGATGTAGGGAGGTTATAGGAGTGGTGGTTAAAAGTGGATCCTGGGGTCAGACGGCCTGGGCTCCAAACAGGCTCCAACACCTGTGGGCTCCATGGATCTACACAACCTTGCCTGCACCTCATTTGTAACACAAGGATAACAATTTGACTTACTACATGGGTTGTTGTGACAATAAATTTATGTAAGGCATATGAATTACTCTTTGTAGTTCCTGGCACATTATAAGAACGAAGAACTAATTAGCTGCTATTGCCATAACTGTTCGTCAATAATATTTTTGAAATTTATTTTGTTGGTAGTTTCTGTTACTCTCCCTCTTTTCCTCTTTTGGCCATTATCATTACAAACTACTGCTTTGGGGAGAAGTTGCAGCAGCAGAAGGAAGTGAAAAGGCTTTGAGGCAAAAAGAGCTTATGGTGAGTTCAACAGCCTTCCACCTTGTGAAGGGAAATTCTTCCCTCAGTGTGGGGAAGGGTGGCCAAGACGTTCTCAGAGCCTGAGAAAGAGGGACGCTTGTGCCTTGGGGTGGAGGGTAGGGACGATCCAGAGGGTATGGTGCATGACAGGAACACACACAATAGATTTAGGGGGGCTTAAGAGCAGCTACCACATGCCCTATAGAGGCCAGAGGTAGACAAGATCTTGGTCAGCCTCTCAAATCTTCCTGGGGCAGAGCAGGGTGGGTGGGCTGGGAGAGAAGAATGAATCTTTGTGCAAAGCACTGGCTATAAGGACACAGAAGGTCTGACTTCAAGGAGCCTTCCAGACAAGACTCTTTGGAGCAATGTGCTGGGGTCCTTCGTGGACAGTAATGGAAGATGAGATGCCCCCTTCCCTGCCCAACAACCCAATACCTCAGCACAAAATAGGACCCCAAGAACCTAGATGCAGTCATGGTGGGGGGAAGGAGGGAAATGAGCAGGGGGAACTTGCAATAATTATCATCATTACTGAAAATTTTTGAGGGCAGAGACTATTACTGTATACCCATAGTGTGCAGCAAGGGCCTGGTGCATTGCTAGGTGCTCGATGAAATTTATATTTGAATAGCAGGTACTGAATTAGATGTTAGGGTTATATAGATAAGAAGGCATGATCCTTGTTTCCAGGAACACACACAGACACACACACACACACTATGGCAAAGGTCTAACAGAGTTCAATGAAAGCACAGTGGAAAGAGTCCCCGGACCTGATTGCAAAGCTTCACAGAGAGGGAGAGGAGATGTTGCCCCTAACTTACACAAGGGCATCCCCAGCAGAAAGAGTAAGTGCAAAGGCAGAGGGCAGCGTGGTATGCTTGAGGGGTGACCGAGGATCAGACAGAACCAAAGCCAGCTGACATTTTACTTGCTGCCAATGTGAAGAGGACACAACAAAGAGCACGATGCCCCAAAGAGCTCTTCAGCAGGTTCCTGTTCTGTTGAAATTTTAAGCCTTCTCTAAAGGTACTGACTTTTCAGGCAAGTCTCTCCTAAAACAAAGGATTTTTCTCAACAAATGACTTTGGAAGCAGGAAGGACAGAGCCTGGAGCCTGGACAAATGGACGCTGATTCTGGTTCCACCACTTACTAGCTCTGTGATTTTGACAAAGTAATTTAACCTCCTGCCTCTGAAAGGGATTGTTCATCTATTACCTGAGACTGAACAGAAAAACTGCAAACCTTGCCTGAGATTTCATTTTGGTGTTGTTCAGAGTGGGTCTGAACAGCGGGTTTAAAGAGGCAATGGAGTGATGGAGTAGAGTTGCTCTCAATAGAAAGCGCCCCACCGAGTCCAACATGCTCACTCAACCAGTTAGAATAAGCCCATAAGCCTTGAGGCAGGAAAATGCAGAATGTCCTAGAAAGGCTGAAGGGAGACCAGGAGAGATTGGTGAATTAAAATTTATTTCAATTACTTTGTACCAGGCATTATTAAGGAGGACTGAGAAATATAGACCTGCAAGCCAGTTACAATTCTTAAGAAAAATCACAATCATACATGGGAGAAGAGTCTATGGAAACCAGCAGCCATGTTGCAACGGGCTGCCTGTGTATCAGACTTCGAGAACACTCAGATGGAAACATTCCGCTCATCTGCCTTAGGGGAAGCGGTGACGGGGAGCCCCGTCGAGGAGGTGGCATTTGGATTGGGTCTTGAAGACTCTTTCACAGATGTGAAATAAAGAGAAGACTGTTTACAATCAAGCGTTAAATTATATTTTAGTAGATATTTAGCCCTAAGGTATGACAGTAATCTGATAAAACACGAGTGATTCATCATTTGGAAGAAATTCCTGTATATTATGGGTTTTTTCTTCTTCTTTGTTTTAGCCCCACATTTTTTTTTTTTAAGATTTTATTTATTTGACAGAGAGAGAGACAGCGAGAGAGGGAACACAAGCAGGGAGAGTGGGAGAGGGAGAAGCAGGCTCTCCACCGAGCAGGGAGCCCGGGCTCGATCCCAGGACCCTGGGATCATGACCTGAGCCGAAGGCAGACGCTTAACGACTGAGCCACCCAGGTGCCCCCCCACATGTTTTTTGTGTGTGTGGAAAATTGTTTTCTGGTGTTCAGTGGGCATTTGTTCTCTGTCTTAGTGAAGAATATTACACACTGTCTTCTGTCTAAATTAGGAAATCTGAATCTAGTTCTTGGTTCCAATTGGGAGCTGGTAGTTGAATAGAATAGAAATAGCAGTAGAAACTGCTAGAAGAAGTGGAGAAAGACCAGAGGAAGTGCTTTGGGCTCGTAGTAGGGGCAAAAATTGTTTCACCTCAGTGCCTGACTCTCACCAAACCCATCTGTCAGTCATCCTACAGTATGGGGAAGAAGAGCAAAGAAGGAAAAGGGGAGAAGAGAGAACTAGGCAGGTATGGTGGGTAGCAGTTGGGTGGCTAAATCAGGAGCTAGCCAGTCTGGGCTCAAATATTGCCTCTGCTCTTCATCAATTATGTGACCTTGGGTAGACTATTGCCTAACTGAATATTCAAACTCCCTCCTCTTCTGGATAATGGTAACAATAATGGAACCTACAGCTGAGCCTTTTGGCAAGATTAAACAAATCATATACCCAAAACAAATATAACCCTTTTTCTGGCTGAAATGGGTTGGGCAGGACCAGAGGATTATTTATGGTATCACCTCCATCCCACTGGCCTCTGTAACTGGCTGGGGGGTAGACTTCTGACACAAATGGCCCAGACTCTTAGTGAGGTCTTCCTACTGTACTGAACTCTCCTCTTATACCTCAGACCAATGTACTCCTGGGATGGACAGCTGCCGTGTCCCTCCCAATGGAGATGGAGAAGGCCGGTCTGGGGTTGCAGAGGATGAAGTCTGTTGAACAGGCAGAATAAAATAGCGTATGCTGGATCCGGATCCTGAGGTCCCTCGGGATTCCATAGGTTCTCAGTATTTCTTTGTATTTGGAGTTCTATCCCCATCATTCTTACAATAAACTCCCTTGTCGCTACAGCCAGTGTGAACTTGGAGGAAGTCAGACCTGAAGAGTCTTGGCTGATGCATAGGGGCAAAGGAAGGAAGCAAGAGAGACAGGAGAGGCCCCCAAGTAGCCTGACTTTGCTTAGAAGAGGACCAGGTAAGTGAAGCCCCCATAATGGGGAGTGAAGCAACATTCCCAAACCTCTCATGCTGATTACCAAGGAGACCAACAGGTTGAGGTTGCTGGCTAGCTTTCCATAAAGGGCTCATAAGGCTATTCTACTTTAAGCTTTTTAGAGTGACAGAGTCTATTTTTAATCCTGGATTCAAAATTTCTATTCCAGGAAGTCTTTCTCTATTGCTATGCGGTCCTTGGCTACTTGTTCTGAGAGCTAAAGTTGGTTGTGGTCATGATGTAGTTTTCCTAATGAATCAAATATAGAATAATGATCTCATGACCCCTATATTTTGGTTGTAGTTAAATCTTGATTCATTTACTTCATGCTGTGTGTATCAAATGTATTATGCAAAAGCAGAGTATAGTATTAAAATAATTCTTGAGAAACCTAATGTTATCCATTACGCTTAACTTAACGAAAACTAGTAAAGATGTAGTTTCGGTTAATGCCCCTTGTGACTTAGTCTCATATGCCTTGTCTTTTGAAACCAAGAAATGCATTTGCAGTAGCAAGAAGATTTGCTTTTATAGGAACTCAGGTTCTTTTTGTTCAATCTTCCTTAAGTCAGGAAACTTCAGGCCACCAAAAGGACAAATGATCTCAGCCCAGAAGAGACCTAATCTACCACACCAACTTAGCAGTGAGGGAACCACCCTAAAGACATGCACTCAGGACTCAGGAGAGAGACAGGCATCACAGTGCCCAGCTGTGGGTGCTGGGGAGGGAGTATGAAGTATGTACAAGCTAAATGAGGCCATTAAGCCCATCTGCCCCCCATAGTCAAGCCAAGGGAAATAGGTATTTAGTCTGGCCATCTATAAATACTATCAGGTTGAATTTTGAAAGAGTATGGCATGGGTGGCTTTCTGTGCAATGCAATTTTTAACATTAAAAACAGGTACCATTCTCATAACATTAGAATTACAAAGACAGAAAGAAAGAACGAAAGAAAGAAAGAAAGAAAGGAAGAAAGAAAGAAAGAAGAAAGAAAGAAGAAAGAAAGAAAGAAAGAAAGAAAGGAAGAAAGAAAGAAAGAAAGAAAGAAAGAAAGAAAAGTCTACTTCTGTTGTGTTGGTATACTCTCAAGGATGGGGATAGTTAAATTACTTCAGGACTAAATTTAATTACTTGGGGACTAAAAATATGAATTTCATCCATGCAGGAAAGTAACCATGTAGTGATGGAAGTTTTAACCTTGTTAATGACTACTTTTTTAGTTTTAAAGGTGAAAATAAGGCTAAGTTGTTGAAAATAAAGATCTGAGTAAAGCAAAAGGAAGCTTTGTTACTCCTTCTGTTGCCTTGGACCCTGTCTGGGAGGAGTGCAAGAGTCCTTGCTGGCTTGGCCACTGTCGCAGGCAGATACACTGGGGTGATGAAAGGAAGGGGCAGGAGGTGAAGGACAGCACGGCTTGGATTCGGATAAAGGAGATAAGGGGCATTTAAGACAGGGAAGAGATGCAGGGCAGCCACTCTGTTTTAAGAAATAGCTGATGTTGAGTTTTTTGGGATTTCCTCCGCTGTTTCTTGGAGACTTCTCTAAAGACATTACCATGTTATCTGCATATCAGTGCTCTGTTGGGTGCCAAGATGGACCCTGAGCGGCCTGGTTCTGTCTAGTGACACTTGCATTTCCTAGATCTTGATTGATTACACAGGGAATTTTAATTCCCTCTTAGTTAACTGTCATCATTAATAGTCATTTCCCAGAATACATTTGTGTGATGTTGTAGGGGACAGCATCTCAGATAAATTTGAAAACATTTGAACACCTCATTTCTTTCTTTTTTTTTTTTTAAAGATTTTATTTATTATTTATTTGACAGAGAGAGAGCACAAGCAGGGGGGAGCGGCAGGCAGAGGGAGAAGCAGATTCCCTGCTGAGCAAGGAGCCCGATGTGGGACTTGATCCTAGGACCCTGAGATCATGACCTGAGCAGAAGGTAGATGCTTAACTGACTAACCAACTGAGCCACCCGGGCACCCCGACAACCTCATTTCAAATATTGCCTGCCCCAGTCAAGGAAACCAGATACAAACTCAAACACGCCTGGTTTTACTCTAAGTAATCTTCGTAAGCTAATTAACTATGTCTTCCTGGAAACCAAAGCCAAATTGCCAGCTGAGAGTTTGCTTTAAAATGACAAGAGACTGCTTGATTGTTCAAAAACAGGAAACTTGATACATCTTATACCGAAGTGTGATAAAGTAAATTTGCTCAGCAAAGGAAGAAGGCCAGAGAGAGCTAGAAACGAAAGGACCAAATCCATATCCATAAACTGGTATAAATGCCCAGGCTGCTACTTTTCATCTAAATTCATTTCCTTAAAGCTCATGACCATGTATGCTGGGCTTTAGTATTTATTTTGACTTTGTCTTTTATCCAGGTCATGTATTTTAATCCCCAAGCATATCACATATACTGAGAAAAGACCAGAGGAGAATTGCTAAATGTTATGACTTTTAAAGCTAATAGAATTATGTTATTATATTGAAACTACTGAAGAGTTATAATGAGATTTAAAATATGGGCAGTTTTAGGGCTTTCATACTTGCAATTGTGGGATTCAGACATCAATAATGTGAAATACACTGTGTAAACTGCATTTCAGCCCATTGGGCATGAGAACGAATTTGCTCTGTTGTTTGGGAAAAAGGGTAAAGTAGGCCAAGGAGAGCTTAGGTGTGAGCTGTATTCCCTGCCCAGCAAGTGGAAACCCCTGGAGACAAGGAAAACCTGATTGGAGGATGTTTATCAAGGGGTAACCTGTGGTTTGAGGTCGCCGAGATAAATCGTGAATTTTATCAACAAAAGAGAGTATCTGGCCTCATTTTCTGAGCTTAAAAGTAGATGTGCATAATCACCTGAGAAAGTTAAATTATTAAAATGCAGATTCCCAGGTGGCACCCCACCCCCCACCCCGGATTCCAATCCAGTCGATTCTAGGTGGCTTCAAATAATCTACATTCAAAACAAGCATCCCCATTCCCCACCCATTTGAGTGGGTGAGGCAGGGGCTCTGAGGCTTCCCTTCCAGAGACACTGAATTCTTTCATAAAGGCCACACAATGGGACCAATGTCCAGATTAGTCATATAAAAATGTATTATTTTATGATTACACCCATTGACCATTCTAATGATTTAGCTCTTCCACACTTGATTAGCGAGTGACAGAACAGAAAAAAAGGGTGGTGTGAAAGAGATTTGCTATGACGTGGGCCCTCAAAACACTGTATAAATGACCTTAAAATATCGTTAGGAGCTCTGGAGTGCAGCAAAGTGTTTGATTTCCCAAAGTAGATTTTTTTTTCTTCTACTTCTCTTTCTAGTGCCCAGAGAGGTTCCTGGGATCCGTCTCTTCACAAGTCTTGCTTCTAAAAAAAAAAAAATCTCTCCTCCAAACCCTGCCCCTATGATCTGCCTCATTCTTCTTCCTGTTCTGCACTGAGAATGTGGTGTGTCCTTGCTTCAAAGCACCAACTTCCCTGTCTCTTCTTTAATATGTGTCAATTCCTTTCAAGTAAGGCCTGGCTTCCACACCTCCCTAACCTCCTCCTCTGAGTTGTCATTTTCACAAAACACACCAGCGCTGCCTTCTTAGAAAATTATTCAGAACAATGTTCTATTGACATCAAAGGATGTTCCGACTTTCCCTGTGAGCTTTAAATCCACTGAGGATGAACTTAATACTCATTTTTGGCTTATTGCACTGAACGAAGGAAACAAAGACAGTGGTGAAGTGGCGTGGAGCCTCTCTGATCAGTTACATGTTCATGACTTAAACGCATTTCTTAGTCTAAAAGGGCAAAAGGACCTGGAGCCCCTTATGAAATGACGGACATTGAATCCCCTCGGGCAATCTGGCCAAGAACATGTTCTAATCATCTATTTCTGTGACAGTGAGTTGAAGAATCTTTGCTTTATTGTGAAAACAACTGGCTGAGGCCACTGAGTTCCCGACAACCACTCTGGAGCTAAGTAAGCTGACCAAGGGTGTCCTCGAAGCCAGTGACCTGGCCAGCTCTTAAATCCTGAAGTTCCTGGTAGTTCGTACACCAATTCATAACACCTTCTCATCTTGGAAAGTCACACACACACACACACACAGAGATGTGTTTTTTAGAGCATCTCTGAATTATAAGAAGGTGATCTCCATGAAGTATTTAAGATCTCGCCCATCTCACCACTGAGAAAATCCCATCTTTGTCCCATTTGGAGATAAGTTTTTACATCAGCAAATTATTAACTCAGCTTGTTTCTGCAGTAATGGGACGCATCAGCAAATAAAAACCAATGATGAGAACGAGGAAGCAAAAGCCATATTTTAAGAGTAGTTTCAGAATACTGTAATTTATGTAGAAATCAGACCAAAAAAAAGAGAAAATATCCAAGCTTGGCAACCCACTTAGAAAGTCTATAATACTTAACTCTCAGCTCTCCCAAATACCAATTTTATTTTGATATTAAGAAACTGAAGTTTCAAAAGTGATATGTATGTGCATTTCACCATATATGTAATCTACATCTTTGGGGCCGGGCTTCCTGAGTTCCAATCCTGGCTACACCATAAAGGCTGTGCAATCTTAGATAAGTTACTCTCTGTGCCTCCCTTTCTTTCCTCTATAACGTACCTACTTTACAGAGATGTTGTGAGGACTAAATGAGCTAATTTATATAAAATGTCTGGTACCTAATAACCATCCAATAGTTAACCAAGATTATTTTGTTGTTAATGGTGTGGGAATCAGGTACAGAGGAAGACAGAAGCTCTGCCCTCTTGGGATTTACAATCAGATAGAAGAGACATATGTTAACGAGTCACATAATAATTATTTCTAGAATTTTCATTTGTGCTGTGAAAGAAGAAATGTCTTACAGAGTGCTGTGAATATGGTCAATGAAGGGACCGTGGGGGATAAGAGAGACGTCCCCAGTGAGGTGATTTTAGACTGAAGCTTAAGGAAAAGAAAGAAGATTTCCCCAAGGAGAAGGATCAGCCTGTGGGGAAGGGCTTCGGTACACAGAGAAAGCAGTAATGGTATGAGAGGAAGAGAGAGGCATGGCATATGGAAGGACAACGCTCTACCTGTAGGATGAGCCTTGGGGATGAGCCCTGTCAACTTCAAAGAAGAAGTTTCGTCTTGTAGCCGAGGATCAGGATGGGGCAAACTCCTTTAGCAAAATAAGCTCAAACTTGAGTGTAGAGGACAAATAGAAATAGGAAAGAGTCAGTAAGATCTTTGGGAAGACATTAATCTTCACAGGGAGAAATGTTTTTTTGAGGTTTTTTGTTTTTGCTTGTTTTTGGTGTCTGTTTTTTAGATTCATGGAGAAAACTACAAAAGCAGTCCAGATGTTCTTCCTTCCCAACTTTGAGGACCTAAAGCTGATCTTTCTCTCTACCCAGGAGCAGAGAAGCCAATGATGTTCACTCACCGCAGACCCTGGAAGTCTTCAAAAATAGACCCAAGGATATGGGACCTTGCTGGCTCCTGAGGGAGGTCGGCATTCCCAAGAAAATGAGGGGGCAGAGATTTCAGGAAGAGAAAAGAGTATAGCAGAGAAGCAGATGAAGAGGGAAAAAGAACAGTGTTAGAGCTTGTATGGGGGCTACACCCTAGAGGTCTGGGCAGGATGTGACCTTGCTTTTTGATTGGACAATCGGAGTGAGGAGCCTGGAGTAGAAAAGTAAGTCAGAATTCTCGGTATTACATCTTTCTCCAGTGTTGACTATATTTGGATTTATTACAAAAGTCCTTGTGTGATGAATGACTTTGGCTTTTCCAGGTTCCTGCTTCTAGGACAGAGGACAAGGGGATATCCAGAATAGAGAAGAGAATCATCATGGGCAAGTACAAGAGACACTTTCGTCATGAGCTGTATCAGGGGCAAAGGGTCCATCTGTAGATGGTACTTGGCTGGAATAACCATATGTTTACTCTCAAATGTCCCAAATGTGAATGTGCTTATAGGGTTCTATCTACATGGTCATCCTTCTGCCTACCACCCCACCCTCTTGGCTACCTTCCATCCCTTAAACTCACCATGTTCTGTTAGTCACAAGGCCTTTGCATCTACTGTTTGCTCTGGCTGGAATAATACTCCCTCCATCTATCATCTACTTAACTCCTCTTCAGACTTTCTAAAAGCTCGGCTCAAATTTCTCTTATTCTAGACAGACTCACCTGACCTCCCTAACTGGTCAATCCTCTTCTATGGCTGAACATCCCCTTCTCTGGACATTCATCACAGTTATCATTTCATAGTGTTCATAGGATTGTTTGGTCACTGTCCCTTTCTTCCATAAGACTCTAAGTTCTCTGAGGGCAAGAACCACATTTGTTCTTTATGCAAACTCTATCTTCCACAGCAAAGCACAGTGTCTGGCATTTAGTCCTGATTTCAGTAAGTACTTACCTCATGGATGAGAAGAGTGGTCTTCACTGGCTGCGTGGTGATGTGGTGTGTGTGAGGGTGAGGGTGCTGCTGGCCAAGGCCCTGTGCCCCGTGGGGAGTGCCATCATAGCAGTCACAGGACTGGCACTTCTCCCGGCCTCCCACTGGCAGTGGGGGTGCCAGTAGGGATGGGAGCCAGGCTCCAAAAACTCCAATGTCCCTTTAAGTGATTTACTCGTTCCTTAAAAAAAGCTTTCTGAGGCAATTTTAGCAGCTGATTATTGTGGGTTGGCTGTGGTTCAGTAATTTTCCTGAAAGACAAGGGCTCTGGGCCATTTCCCTGCAAAGACGCAATCCCATCCCTCTTGGATAAGAGCACATTGTCTATTCACAAGGGGCCTTCAGAGCTCTGCTTCTTGAGGGAGAGTCCAGGAGATGCAACAGCTGCAGACTCAGTGCTCCCGGGGCACCAAAGGTCAAAAGGTCAAGGGTCACTTTTTGTTGAAGGATACCCAATCCATGAAGTCTAGCCAAATAATTGTCCCCCTCTCAACTCCTAACCCCAACTTCCTGCCCAGGCTGTGGGTGCTGCTTGTTTCCGAGGTTGCACATGGTACAATTTATGGCATAAACGAACATAAGCTTGGAGCTCTCTCATCTCTCAGGGTGACTTGGGCGAGGGACTCTCCTTGTTCAGTGACCAGTGAACTCTGGGCTTTCAATATGTGCTGCTCAGCGTCCAAAGGGCCAATCGTCTTGGAGAAACAGCCTGTTCCTCTGCCAGGAACCTGAGTTCCCTACAAGTAGGACCCTTGTCCTGGCTTCTGTTTTGAGTCACCACACGAATAGGACACAAACCATACCAGGCACTTGCAGAGTTGCTGGGCAGGACCCTATTCTCCACTGGGTCCCCGTAAGCTTTTTGATCCAAATAACTGGATTCCAAGGTGGTACACAATAATCGTAAAGAACCAATGCACTCACAGGAGAAAAAAATGAATCATTGCCATCTGAATGATCCCTTAGCCAGCAGGGCCTCCAAATGAGAGGCAACATAGAAAGCAAACATGGCGTACAATATGGAGAGGTATAGCCTCCAAGAAAAGCCATTTTCTCTGTAGGAGCTGACAACAGGCCCTCTCTGGCCTCCAGAAAACCATGGCAGAGAGCCATAGATTCTGACACAAATACCAGTTTTCCAGTTGGCTCTCTGGGGGTCATCTGTCAAAAGGCGGTGGGTCAGATGAATTCTTTATAAAAAACAAAGTAGATGAAATAAGACACACACACACACACACACACACACACACACTGAGCCACCTTGTTTCGGAGTTCTCCATTCACACACAGAGAGGACAGTTCATTTTATTCATTCATTAACTCACTCATTCATTCATTCCCTTATTCAATGATAATTCACTGAGTGATCGAAACTGCGTGGATCACTATGCCAGGTGCAAGATATAGAAGGCAGAGCTTTTCCACTCCTCCATACTTGCTCTTCCCAGTCATTTCAGATTTGTTCACATTATTGATGAATTCGAGACAAAAATTAATTACTTTCCTAATTTATTCTGAGAATAACCAAGATTAATGAAAGGAGAGAGTAATGAAAGAGAAAGTGTGAAAGAGAAACCTTAGATGGTTTTTTGAATCTTCAGACTTCAGTTTTTTATCTGTAAAATATAGAGATCAATTACACTTAATGTAACATCTATTCTGTTTTATATGCATGAAGTGAAACCAAAATTTTTTAAGAGATCTGATTGATCACTATTCCAGCTTTTACTGTTTTGTGATCATTTACCTCAAAGCTTAATGACTTAAAACAACGAGCACTTTATGATATCTCACAATTTTATCAAGTAGGAACTCACACAAGCCTTACTGGGGCACATCTCCTCTCCATGTTGTGTTGACAAAATCCACTTAGTTGTATTTAACTGGCAGATGCACGGGTCTGGAAGCACCAAGACAGAAATCCCATGTCTGGCGCCTTGGTTAGGATGCCCGGAGGGGCTGCGCTTGGCTGAAACAGTCATCGGAGGACCTAAACTTTACTTTTCCAGCATGGCGGTCACAAGTAATTGGATCTCTTTCATGGTAGCTCAGCACTCCCAGAGTTTTACAAGACACCGAAGACAGATCTCCTGACGCAGGGCTTATTTTGAGTTAGCCTTGAAGTCCCAGAACACCACTTCTGCCATATTTTATTGTTCAGACAATTTACTAGAGCCAGCCCAGATTCAAGGGGAGGGAAGAAGTAGACCCAGCCTCTCAATGGGTGAATTGCATGAGTCACATGAATGAAAGTCCTTGATGGCAGCCATCTTGGAGGCCGGCTACTGTAGTCACCATGAGAATTTAAATGTTAGAGGGCTTCAGACCTGGCAGTTAATAATGCTAAATTTCCTTATGATCTTTGACTTTTCCTTCTCTTCTTGTAAACTGGTTCCTGAAGAAGTTAGATAAGATGCCTTAATATTATGAGTGATTTTTTAATCTGATTTTAAAATACTTAGGTAAGCTTCAAGTTGATTAATAAAGATCTAGGAAAATTAAGAGAAGTGCAGAAGACACATAAGACATGAGGTTTCCTAACTGCTGCGTGGATCGGCTCATGGATTCCTTCTAGTTTGACACCTCTGATAAAAGGGATTGAACTCCCATCTAGATGCCCATGACACCATCTTTGTGCCTCTAGCATGTTCATCAATGTCTCCGATGACTGTTTCAGCCAATGTCTCAGGCTATGTGTCTTGTGCCCAACACTAGACTCCAGCCCTGTAGGTTTGATTCCTCTGCTTGTCCCACAAACCATTAAGAGGTTTTCAATCACTATTTGCTAAATGAACACACTCTGGTGGGGTTTTGGGGAATGCTGGAAGCAGCACAAAAAGTAGGGTGATATCAACTCCTGGTATTAGAAGGAGGTAATTCCATTATCTCTAACAGCTAATGTTCAGCAACCTGTCGATGCTTTCTAATGGGCAATAAAAGTGAAAACATCCATTGGGGGTTTGGTTTCTGGCCCGTGTCTTAGCAAATTAAATAACTCACGCTTCATGGCAGGAGACGGGAAGGGTTTGTGCTGTTCGTTTTCACAAGGAAAAAACCTTGACCTCTTTGTCTGCACACAAACCACTCCTGGCCCCAGGTGTGGCCTTCCGAGATCACGTTGGCACAGGGCAGGACTGCTGCACAATGCAGAGTGGGGAGGGTGGCTGGTGGCCAAGGAAGATGAATGATTCCCCTGATGACGCATTTAATTAGTGTGCAAATGGACGAACATGGGGAAAAACCAGAGGTTTCCTTATTTATGTCCTACTGGAGAATCAATTTCAAGATCATAAATAAGCTGTGAATTGCAGACCCAGAAAAGATAAGGGCTGCTTGTTTTTCCATAAAATGTGGATACCACTTAAGCAAGAGCCTACTTATATTATGTCTTCTGATTCTAACTAGAGTCTTTCATTCCTTTTCTATTATGAGAGAAGTATTTTAAAGATAATGGCTTCAGAACCCTTCTACAAGGAACCACAAAATATTCTTATGACCATATAATAGCTATATCATGTATATATACAACTATATAATAACCAATGCTCCTGTTTTTTGTTTCTCACTTTTTACTTCCTCAGTTGAAATCTTGGCTCAATCTCTCCCTTGCTGTGTGTCCTTAGGCAAGTTACTTAGTGTCTCTGTTCTTTAATTTTCTCAGTGTTAAAATGCAGTTAATAATAATACACAACCGGACAGCAGCCTTGAAGATTAAATGAGCTAACATATGCTTAGAACAATGCCTGGCACGTACCAGGTGCTCATTAAGTATACTCTGAAGTTAAGAAGCATTTTGCCCACATTTTCCCTTTGAATCCTCCAAACAATCTAAACAACATTAGAGAAACATTAGGATTTAAAGGCCAACATTCTGAAGTCAGACTAGGGAGGACCTCCCCCTAACTAGCTGCAAAATCTTTTTTTTTTTTTTTTTAAGATTTTATTTATTTATTTGAGAGAGAGAGAGTGCACACACGGAGGGAGAGGGCGAGGGAGAAGCAGACTCCCCACTGAGCAGGGAGCCTGATGTGGGGCTCGATCCCAGGACCCTGGGATCATGACCTGAGCCGAAGGCAGACACTCAACGGACTGAGCCACCCAGGCACCTCTCTAGCTGCACCATCTTAGCAAGTTACTAAAGCCATCTGGGCCTTGGTTCCCTTATCTACAAAATGAGGATAGTGGCAATACCTATTTTATCAGTTACATGCGACAACACACACGAGAGACTTCGGGGAATGCCTGGCACGGGGCAGGCGCCACTGTTTAATTTGCCATTGCCAAGGGGCTATAGATTGTGTTGGGCTAGCATCAAAGTCTGCTGTCTGCAGCATGCACAGTGATGTATACCAGGCCCCCATTCAGGGCTGACTTCACAGAGCGAATAGGGCCCCATGCCCAGAAGCTCCCCACACTTGGTTTAATTCTCTCCTGTCACCGTCTCGAAATTCGTAATAAATTTTCACACAAGGAGCCCTGCATTTGCATTTTGTCCTGAGTCCTGCAAATTATGTAGCTGGTCCTCCCCCACATTTTGGAATTAATTCAAGAGCCCAGCAACCCAGAGGCCACTATCATGCCAACTGTCGCAGGTAGTTTGCATTGACTTTGGGACAAGCTTAATGTCTGAGCTTCTGTAATAGAAGTTATAAACATATTTCTCTATATTGAGCTCTGTCCCTTTGATCAGAGTAATGGAGCAGGGGGGCAGGGTTCAGCTAGGTTCTGTTCCAGTCCCCTGCTTCTCCTCAGCTCCGTAGGTATAACACGGACATGGCATTATCACAAGGTTATGGCAAATCTACACTTACTTCTCCCACTGTACGGAAGAGGTAAAGTGTTTCAGACACACAGTTACTGTTATGTCGTACTATTACATAGAAGTCATTGCATTAATTTAAAAAATGCATAAAAGTATTACTGAATGTATAATAACTTCTTGTCATTACATAGTTCCTCAATGAATGACTATTAAATACACTAAAGTATTATTAGGCAGGAAATTGAGGTTTTTTTTTTTATGGTAATAGAGGCTTGCATACCTGAAACAATCGGGAAACTCTGTATTGGGCTGGCAGTTCCTGAACTGCCAGGTCCATTTTAATTCCCACATGAGCCTTTTGGGTCCTTGTTCAGAACTGTGTGCACCACAGTTGTACAGTACACGTATGTCCTGTGAATGATACGTGTGTGCCAGTTTGACCACACTCCTGTCTCAATGTGGGAAATGCATTCTGTTACCAGCTGTGAAAAGGGACAGTGAATTCAGAGGAGAGACTGGGAAATGTGAGAGATTAAGAAGGGGAGACCACAGGACGTTTCTATTCTTGGAAGCAGAAGAAGTGCTGAGTTGGGGTGAGGCAAAGGCACGGCTGGAGCCCGGCTCCCACAGAAGGGAGGTCGGTGAGACGTGGACGCAGGCGGACCCCACGCCCAGGGCTCTGGGATGGCACACCTCGCTCTAGAGTTGTATTCGTGTTATTCCCCTGCTCAGAATGTTCCAGTGACTTCCCAGCCTACAAAGTCCTACATAATCTGGCTCCCCATCTGCCTCCAGCCTCGTTCCTTCCTACTCTCCCCACCCCTCTCTCTGTTCCATTCACCTTGTTTCTCAGGCTGCTCCTGGAACAGGCCTCGCACATCATCCCTGCCTAACTGATGTGCCCTTGCACTGGAACACTTTGCTACCATTTTCTTCGTTCCTCACTTCATTCAGGTCTTTTCTCGAAGGTAGTATCCTCAGAGCTAACTCGCCCAACCACCATAGGTGAGGTAGACAGCATTCTGGTCATTCCAAGGCCCTTTATCTTGCTTTATCTTTTTTAAAAACATCACCTGCATAACATCGCCTGCATTATCCTTTGTATTTCTATGGTGTCGGCCGTTATTTCTCCCCCTTCATGTCTGCTTCACCCATTTATTTGTCCAGTTGCTTATTGGTTATTTTTTTCCTCCACCAGAAGGTAAATGCCACGAGAGGACAGACACATTTTTCTGTTCTGTTCACTGCACTATCTATAGATCTGAACGTATTGCCTGGCAGAGTTTATCCTCACTCCATATTAGTTGAATGAATAAGTGAATGGATGAGTGAATGATTTAAAAACCCTCTGCAGGGACGCCTGGGTGGCTCAGTCGGTTAAGCGTCTGCCTTTGGCTCAGGTCATGATCTCAGGGTCATGGGATCCAGTCCTGCATTGGGCTCCCTGCTCAGCGGGGAGTCTGCTTCTCTGTCTCCCTCTGCTCTTGCTCTCTTTCTCTGTCAAATAAATAAATGAAATCTTTAAGAAAATAAAATAAAATAAAATAAATAAAACCCCTCTGCAAACCAAGAAAACAGTAATTAGAAGAGGTGCAATGCAAGGTCTACTAGTTCTGCCTTGCGAGAAGGTCTGAGGAGGGGTTGGGGAGTTGACAACGAATGAGATGACAAGGGGCCAAAGTTGGCTTGGAAGTTGTCAAGATTGTCCCGAGCCTGCAAGCCTCTCAACATCTAGGATACTACAAGCCCATGTCTCCTCTCCCTCTATAGTCCTAGGTAGTGTCACTAAACTGGGAGTTTTGGCAAACCCACAGTGACTCCCTGCTCTCTATGATGGCCGTTGCTGCGTGGAAGTAGATCCTAGGATTCTCCAGGCTTATTCTCCTTGCATAGTGCCTTTGTGATTTGGTCTGGGTTACTAGAAACTGAAGCAACTTGATCCCATGAGTGCTCTGTCTGTTCCTTGTTGTTACTAAGCAGAGTTGATTCCACCTGCGGAAATTAGGATAGGCAGGAAGAGGAAGGAAAATCTACCAACTGAAGAAAAGGATTAACTCACTCCCCAAGAAAATATTACCCTAACCAAATCCATGGAGTTCTAAGTATAGATGTGATAGATGCGATTATTGTTCCAAACTGTTCACTCCCTCCCAGTAACAAATTAAATACGCATAGTCTTGGCCATGTGACTCTTCAGTGCCTCTGTGTTGGGATGATAGGATGGAAAGAGAAGAGAGGAAACAGAAGGAAAGAGGAGCTCTATAATCCCCTTCCACCTCTGGTTTAGACATAAATAATATTTATAAACTATCACCTGATAGGTTAGTTTTGTTTTGTTTTGTTTTTTCATTTTGCTGAGTCTTCTAGAAACCCACAGTTTAGCAACCACATTCACCAATAAATGGATATGAGCACGTGGTTTTTCCAGAGTGTGTTTCAACAGAACAACGATATTTCAGTTCATTTCCCAAACGCCTAGAATGTATCAATCCGGATACTTGTCAATTCATGACCTACAACCCCTCCAAAACAAAGAAACCAAAAGAATGACAGAAAAACAGTGCATTCAGTGCTAAATTGGCACTCCTGGCCCCAGTTCCGTCTCAGTAATGGCGGGCATCATATTCGTCTCCACAAGCTTCATGAATCTGTACTGGCAAAGACTCAGCAAATGAAGGCAGCAGAGCATGGGCTACATCAACAATTTATCTGAGGCTGGATACCAAGAAACAAAGCATGATTCATTGCGTAAGCCAACTACAGGTGTATCAGTTCCATTCCACAGATTCTCAACAGGTTTTCATTTATTTCTATATTTAGTGGCACCAGCCACCTTAATATAAGAAACACTGCACTCATTTTTTTTTTTTTTTTTACAGTACTTGGAAAAGAAAATTCTCAAGAGGAACTTTTCAAAGATCAGTTTGTCTTCTAGGGAAGTTTTACGTTTGAAGTGATACAATCTGTTCTCAAAATAGAGTGAAAAGTCTTCGTGTCTGGTCATTGAGGCCAATCCGTTGACTTGTTAGTACTCAGGCTTCCTTCATTAGTGAAAGTCCCTGGACTCTGTCCCCAGTAGCTGCCCTACACAATACCCACAACTCTTCACCCAACACTTTCCACTCTTCTAAACTATTGTACCTCAATCTTATGACGGTCAGATTTCTCTAGACTTTTTAGAATTTCTACGGCAACATAGAGACTGCCAATCCAGGGACCCCAGCACTTTCTCATTGTTTTATTTTCTCTTCTTAGTGTCTGTGTCCTGGTCCATTATTATAATTACTACTTTCCAAATACTCTTACATTCCATGCCCCTCTCTCTGATGTACCTTCTGAGGAAAACTCTGAACAACCGGGTTTTACCTTGTCATTAGCTTTCTCTACACTGCTGACTGAATGGCTGAGTAGGTCAACTCCATTGTGCATTTGACACTGCCCATCATTTCTACCACTTTTCTGCCTTTTAAGATAATTCCAACTCCTCCCATCTCTCCCCAAACCACCTCTCTGTCCCCTTCAAATTCCAGTGATGGCTTTGCCTCTTTCCGCATTAAGACAATAGAAACCCCTGGATGGAAACCCTCATCATCCCACCAACACATCTGCAAACCTACCTCCACACAGGCTCATCTTCTGTTTCTTCTCTCCTCGCATTGAGGAAGGTCACTCTCACAATTGCTTCTTACAATGTCCTAAGGACTCCAGTCTTTTGGTCTATCCCTCTTTGGTCTTATAAATCAGTATTTATCTCTCTGCAGAATTATTCTTAACATCCTAAGATCTTCCATCTTAGAAGGAAAAAGGAGCTTATGTCCACATCTTCCTCATGCTACCACTCTCTCTCCGTCTTCACTTTCCCAGTTCAACCTTTTGAAACAGTTGTCTGCACAACATTTCTATCTTTTCATCTCCTGTTCACTCCTCCACCACGGCACTCTTACCAAACACTACGTTTCCCTGGTAACTTCTTTGTTGCGGTTATCGAAGATTGCATGACCAAGCACCCCACTCAGTGGCTGAAAACAATAACCGCTCACTAATCTAATCAGGTCTTTGGGTGAACTCATTAGGGATAGTTGTCTCTGCTCCCCTTTATGTCAGCTGGGCAGTTTGAAGCTGGGAACTAGAATCATCTGGAGGCTCACTCATTCACAGGTCTGGCGGTAGGTCCTGGGGATATGGGGCTTTCTCAAAACATGATGGCTTCCAAGGGCAAGCATCGAGAGAAAAAGAGAAAGAAAGAGAAAGAGAGAGGCTGAGACAGACCCAGGCTAAAGCATTTTATGACTGAGCTTTAGAAGACTGTACATGAAGGCTCTGCCTTGGGATTTCTCTCCCCTGTTAGACTCCCTTACAGGACGAACCTATCCATTAATAGGGTTAAAATGTCATATTGATGCTGATGGCTCCAGTTCCAAAGCATTTTCTGAAGCTTTGACATTTCCACCTGGATATCTGATAGGGTTTTCAAATTTAGCAAGTTCAAAAATGTAACTCTTGATTTCCCCTATTTTCGTCTAGCCTTCCCCATTTTAGTCAATAATTTCTTCAGGCTAAAATCCTAAATATCATACTTGTATTTCCCATTTTCCTCAGTTCTCCCCCCTCAATCCTTCAGCAAGTCCTGTTGGTTCCACCTGCAAAATACACCTCTAATTCATCTACTTCTCATCTGTTCATTCACCTTAATCTAAAACTCTAAAATCTTTTCCCTGGACTACCGTGTAGCCACCTGACTTGTACACAGCAACAGGAACTATAACTTCTGTGGACAGTTGACTCTTTCATACCACTTAACCTCTATTCCTGCAAATGTCATCTAAGAATACCTCTGGGACTATGCTGAGGTAAAGCTCCTGGCCTGGGTACACCAGCGGCTTCCACCTTGCAATGACTCTCTGATGACAGGAGCCCAAAGAAATGGCTCTTTATTATATTTGTCTCAAAAGGAATTGTATTGTACTCTCAGTAAAGAACATTAACCTTGTCTAGAAAAATGTGACGGAATAGAAGCCGCTGCACCTTTTTCTCTGTTAAGCTAACAATTGTATTCCAGATGTGCAGGTCTTCTTAATAAGGTACAGTCCTGTGATTCAATAATTTATGAAAAATCTGAATTGATTGTATATCCTGTGCCAGGCTTTGTTCTAGTTGCTGAGGAAACAGGTAAATAAAACAGAGCTTCAAATAAAGAAAGTCGACAAGAGAAAGCAAACATAAAATAGGTCAGGAGATGATAAAAGCTGTGAAGGGAAATGAAGCAGGGTGAGGAAAATGGAAAGGATGGACAAATCGCAGAGCCTCCATGTTTCTCTATCTGCTGGTCAAGGAAGGCATCCCTCTGAGACCGTGTTTGAGGAGGGAACTGAATGATTGAAAGGAGCAGCCATGTGGGTATCCTAGGAAAAGTGTTCTACGTAAAGGGAAGAGCAGGTTCAAGAGCCTTGAGGCTTTTTGTGTTTGGCATTTTTAAAGATCTGAAAGGAGGCCAGTACAGGGAGGGGTTAGGAGATGAGGCTGGAGAGGTAGAGCACGTCATTGATGGCTGGTTGGGCAGCTTGTTTGATGAGCCTGGGAGAATTTGGGGATGAAGTGCGGTCTTGTGAGAAGTATATGCCAAAGGTAGAGAGGGTGTGTTATCAGAAACAAAGAAAGCTCTGGGGGAGTGAAGGTCTGTGTGATGTAGGTTTCCCTTACAAACCCCAACATCTATTCAATATATGCAGAGCACCTCGCATTAAATATAAATACTCATTGTTACCATTTCTATCAAATTTGCTGTTAATCGAAAAGGTTCAGGTCCTAAGTCCAGCATTTATGGCTTGTCTCTGTGACCTCTGGCCAATCACCTAACTTCTCTGGAACTCCCTTATGCTGTGTTATTGTGTGGATGAATGGATTGATTGAGAAGATGCATGAGAAATGCTTAGCAGAATGCTTATCACATATTAAGGGCTTAATAAATGTTGCTTATTATCATCATCAGGGAATTTCTAAGCCCCTCCATTTGTTGTAACAATATGGAGATGAGAGACAGGGTTAATATTATTTTATGCCTGTTTCTAGCCTATCTTCCCCGTGGTTGTCTTCCTTGCTTGCTTCACGTCTCTGTTCCCCTGACCCCCACCAGTCTGCAGCCCCTTTCCCTGCTTTATTTATCCCCCATCACAGTGACCAACCTGTGAGCTGTTCCATGTTCACTTTATCACTGTCTTTCTCTGCCAGCTAGAATGTAAGCTCCTTGAGGGCAGGGATCTTTTCCTTCAGTTCATTGATGTCTCTCTAGTGCTGAGAACAGTCCTGGTGCACTGTGAATTCACAATTGACATGTGTTGCATAAATTAATGAAAAAAAAATTTCAGGGGAGGACTTCAGCTGTCAGCAGGAATGGGTACTACCCCAAATCACACACCTCTGTGTTGGAATTTAGAGCATTGAACTTGGTAACATAGAGCATTGGCCCTTTGCCTTACTATCATGAACATTCAGGAACTGTATATCCTGGATTTTAAGCCTGACAATTCGGAGAGCTCCAGAAGTTAGACCAATTTACTTTCCAAGGAACAAGCTGCCAGCGCTGTTTCAAGTCCATTGGGACCTAACCTCTCTGGCCATTCGGCAAAGTGAGACCAGGTAGCTGAGTTCTGTAAATTTCTTCTATTAATAACTGCCAAACAGCCTTCCCTCGACTGGCTTGGCTTCTCACTTAAGTCACCTATTTCGACTGGTAATTTCTCCGAAGGGCCATTTCAGACATTTCACTTCCTGAAATTATAGTGATTGTAAATTTTAGGCCATTTGCAGCACTGTCTTATCCACGGGAGTTTGGGTATAGAAAGAAAAGATGGAAGAGGCATAAGAGTTCCTTTGGACACATTTGGTTTAATCAGGATGAACTTCACAAAGAACACCTTGCTCATTTCCCTAGCGCCCCAAGACTTGTGGAGGCTGTTCTACAAAATAGTGATTGTATTTTATTCGTCATCTCTGTATTTTCTTGGGAAAGCGTGTCTTGGAGTTAATTTTGTGTTGGGTGGCAGGTTTGACCTAAATCTCCACATATACTTCCTGGGGGTAAGGATCTCATGCAGCAAGTAGCAAAGAGCGAGTCTCTAACAATTACTATGGTAAAAACTTTCACATTGGAAATTTGAGGGGGTTCTGGTTATTCTGGTTTAACTAAGATACATAGTGTCGCCCAGCTATTCAGCTCTGTTTTTTCTCTCTAAGGCTTAAAAGTCAACCATTGAGAGTCAAATATGGAAATTGTCACTGTTTGCAAAATGTCTCTGTGAAAGAATTCTTCCCTTTTAATTCCTCCTGAAATTAAAAGAATGACCTTATTTCCACTCACACATTGTCAGAGTATGAAAACCCAGCGGAGCAAAATGCAGATCTTCGCTCTGGTGGGATCAGACTTTATGCCAGGGGCCACCCCAGGAAAACTGTGTTGGAGGGACTCCGGCTGGCAAACTGTTGAAGAACACCAGAATGTTCTGCTCCCTTCCTCCAGGCAGGCTGGGGTTTGGGGGATGAGATCAGCTTTCCTGAATAGAGGTCTAATTTAAATAACGGCGGTTTAAATAATAGCGAATTCATTAGCTCCTCTAGACCGGGGCTGCTAGCAATTGCATGGGTGAGGTTTGCATTTATAAGGAGGCTGGGGGTGGGGGAAGGTGGGGGGTGGTAGGGGTCATTTCCACTGAAAGAAATGTCACGCATCCCAGGATCGGAAATGTGGGCATCCCTTGGGATTGAAAAGGAGAGGGACTTCCTCTGCTCCCTTATTAGCTCAGGGAAAGAGGTCACGGGATGGGGTCATAGTCTTGATCAGAGAAACATAGAGACAAGCTGGAGATGTACCTCAAGGAAAGTGGAGGTGAACCAGTGTATGGAAGTTTAAAAAAGTCACGTACGTAAAACACCCAGGCCCAAGGTGGTAGGATGCAAGCATGGAGGTGTCTAGCAATGCACGAGAGACTTGCTCTGGTACCTCTTCCCAGAGCAGTGATTGGTGAGGTGATCCAGGGACGTCAGAAAGGACTGGAGACACGGGAGCACCATCACTGAGCTACTCCCACCCCCGGGTATTTCCTTCCCGATCCCCCAAAGTAGTTTAAGGGCAAAGAATGTCCGGGATAATTCGTTTATATATAGGTTGGCAGGCAGAACATAATAAAAGGATTCAATCAGCCATGAAGTCGTGTGTGCGTGTGTGTGTGTGTGTGTGTGTGTGTCAGAGATAAGGTGATCAAGACACAGCCGTGGGGCAGCTGAGGGGATCTACTGGGCTTCTCGACACTTTGGAGAGGTGAAATCACCTTCAGAGAATCCCAGATATTGGTTCTTCCTATGTGGAAGGGCTCAGTACAACCTCAGAAATTGCATTAGTTCTCAGAGCAGATGCCTCCCCCAAGCTGAGACCGAAGTTAGTAGCCTGCAGCTGATACTGGATCTTTTATGTTGTTCTAAATTAAATTCAGAGCAATTCAGCCCATGCTACAAGTACTATTATGTGGGCTTCCTTGCACTAAATCTATGTTTATGGGAACATAAAATACATGTTGTTCCTGTCATCGGATTTTATTATTGACGATGATTTCTAATACTTGCCCATCAGCCATCCTTTTAATCACTGTCAATCTTTCTTTCTTATTGCAGTCAGATTTAAAACATCGATGATGGTTTTAAAATAAGGCCCTTCCTCTGCTCAATTGTATTTAGGGCTAATTAAGAGTAAATAACTATTCCCAGCAAGGAAGGCAGAATCCAAGCAAATCTTTGACAAATGCAGCCTTCCCTTTAGAGAAACATATTCTTGTCTGCTGCCAGTAAATATTTCCATTACAACCATAAGAGACTCCATTCCCTCCCCACCCCACCCCCCACATTGAGAATGTCATGCTGCTCTGATACAAGAAGAGAAAAATAAATACCAGTCAAGGCCAGGAAGGAAAACACAAGAAGCATTTAATTAAGACAAGAACATATAATTCCCTGTTTCTTTCAGTGGATCCCCAGTTCCATTTGGTTTCTGTCTTCAGCTGTGTGAAGCAAATGAATGCAATCACTGGCTCAGCTCCCACTCAAGGCTGACATTTCCCCTAAATCCTCCACCCCCCCGCAACCTCCCACACCCTCTGTGATGCAACACAATTCATTCACTATAATTTGAAGGTTACAGTCAATGGCTCCAAGACAAGAATTCAGACGGGATCGGATCAGACTTCCTGCCCTACGAAGGCTCATCTTGATTTCAGTTCCAAAGGTTCTCCTGCAACGTATCGCCTAAGGGACTTCTCTCTTCCATGTTGCTTTGACTGGGCCTTTTAATTTCCCCTTTCATTTAAAGATGAGAATTACTGTTACTTTGCAAATTATAGATTTTAATATTTCTTATATTTTCCCTTCCCACTGGAATCTGACAGTCGTTTTTGTGAATTTCTTCTCACTGGAGAAAGTTAAAATGAAATGTCTTCCCAGCCCAGGGAAGGAGAAAGAAGTGCATTGAAAGATACAGAAGCTGCACAGCGTTTGGAAAGTCAGCTTTGAGCTATTCATCTGGAAATACAAGAAATAGATTTTTTATGTTTATCCCAATGTATACAAATACAAGAAAATTCTTTTACAAAATAGAGTTGAAACAAGTTACCATAATGAAGAAACAAACAAGGGTGTAGTTTATTTTTAATATAAACACACTTAAACAAGAAACTCTTATATGCATTCAGCAAAGAGTAGTTGAACATCAGCAATGTCATGGGCTGTTGAATCCTCCTTACTGATTTCACCCAGCTACAGTGGATTCTCCAAAGGGACTAGACACATAAACAATCCTCAAAATTAATTTTATTTAATCCACTTAAGAATTATAAACAGACCCCAGCTTACTAATTGCTAGTGGTCTCCAAAGTACTAAGTTTTGCTCTATATTTACTATGACAACTGAGTTCATTTATTTTTCCCGCAACTACTTGTTGAGCCCCTATCAAATATCAGATATAGTTCTAGGGGTTGAGGATACTCCTGTATCCTGTAACAAAGATGAACGCAGCCCCTGGGTCTGCAGGAATTACATTCTAATAAGCTATATATTCAATAACAAATGAATACATCATATTTCAGGAGTGATACGTGTTGTGAATAGGAGTTAGATATTATCAGATGGGGCCAGTTATTTTAGGGAGAGTCATCAAGGAAGGCCTCTCTGAGGAGGTGACTCTTGAACAGATTATAATGCACAAGCTGGAGGGCAGTAGGAGCAGGTTGGAAAAATGAGCATAAGCTGGCCTTGTAGGCCATGGCAAGGACTTAGAACTCTAGTTTGAGGCAGACTAGAAGCGTTAGCTCAGAGAAGTAGTTTGATCTGGTTTACATTTTACAAATATCTCTCTGGTTATATGGAGAATTGACTTTTGGATAAAGTTGCCAGATGAAACACAGGATGCCCAGGTAAATTCTTTTTAAGTAAGTTTCAATCCAATATGGGGCGCAAACTCACAGCCTCGAGAACAAGAGTCATGCATTCTACCAACTGAACCATCCAGGCACCCCATGCCCAGTTAAATTTAAATCTCAGATAAACAACAAATAATTTTGGCATAAATATGTCTCAAATATTGCATGGGACATACTTATACTAAAAAGATTACAGTGAGACCAGAACCCCTGAAATAAAATGCTGTCACTAACCTTCTTGAGAGTATTTCTCACCTCGGTCACTTTTTTGTTCTCTTGTTCTCTTTGCCTTCCACTTTCAAAGTAAACTCCCCAGACCTGTTGCTCCTGGATTTCTACCCTGGCTCAGAAGCCAACAGCAGTGAAAGAGGAGCAGGGAGGAAAAAGTGATGGGTCTTTGGCCAGTGGCTCTTTTCCCTGACTGGCCCCTGCTCACTTCCTCTTTCCACAGCTTACCAATGACTGTCCTCCCTGAACCCACTTTAGAACATGCTAAAATCTCAATATATTGAGACCGTTCTTTTATCCCTAAGGCAATGCCACTGGAAGTTTGTGAGGACACAACACACACACATGCAGTGATTAGACAGCCAGTCATTGTTTCCTAAACACCGTGCTAAGTGTGTTTGGGTTTACTTAAGCCTTGATTCTTTCTCCCCATCATTAGGAACCCTAAGAACAAGATGATCCTCCACCCAATAGCAATAAGCTTTGATCAATGAAATGGTCACAAACACTTGCCAACAATGGGTCATCCTGGAGACTATGAAAATAATGGAGACCTAAGAAAAGGTTCCCAATGAGGGACAAAAAAGGCACCTTTTTGTTTCTTAACACTCAAGAAAGCCAAAAATTATAGACAGCTGAGGAACTAGAGCTGCTTTTCTAGAGTGATCTATTCATTGGCTCGGGCTGCCATAACAAAATACCACAGACTGGGTGGCTTAAACAAAAGAAACTTACTTACCTAAAGTTCTGGAGGCTAAAAGTCCAAGATCAAGGTATCTGCAGGGCTGGTTTCTCCTGAGGCCTCTCTCCTAGGTTTGCTGATGGCTGCCTTCTTGTCATGTCCTATGTGGTCTTTCCTCAGTGTGCACACATCCCTGGCATCTCTCTCTGTGTCCAAATTTCCTCTTCTTATAAAGACACCAGTCAGGTTGGATTAGGGACCACCCTAAAGGACTCATTTTAACTTAATCACCTCTTTATAGGCCCTCTCTCCAAACAGAGTCACATTCGGAGGTATTGGGGCTTCAATGTACAAGTTTTGTAGGGACACAACTCAGCCTGTAACAAGCGAGTAGACATCTGTGATAGCCATTGAGGTCATTGTCAGCTGAAGGACTGAAGGAACGATCTGGGTTCCCAGAACAGTGGAATAGTGGGTCTCTGCCAGCAGTGGTCAGGGTGAGAAACACATGAATGGAACACAGGGCCAGACCACTAACTGGGTCCAGCCTCCTTATTACCTGGAATGTGAAATACCAGCCTTCTCATTAGATAGGCTGTTTTTTCTAAATGGGAATAAATTGGACCATAAGGAATACAGAAGGATTATGAAAGCATGTCTAATGCTTTATTAAAAATTTAATGCAAGGGGCACCTGGGTGGTTCAGTTGGTTAAGCATCCAACTCTTGATTTCGGCTCAGGTCATGATCTCAGGGTCTCGAGATCGAGCTCCACAATGGGCTCCATGCTCATTGTGGAGTCTAATTGAGATTCTCTTTCTTTCTCCCTTTACCCCTCCCCTTGCTCATGAGCTTTCTCTCTCTCTCTCTCTCTCTTTCTCAAATAAATAAATCTTTAAAAACATTAATGCTAAATAACCCCTGATTTGTAAAGTTTGATAATCATCAAACACAGATTATGTTTAAAAGGTTTAAAATGTCTTTTTGACATGGCAAGGACATAATAAAACTTTTGATGATGGCAGAATAATAAACACAAAAGAAGAATTTGGAAACCACTGCCCAGAGTAGTGCTTTTCAAACTTTTCAAAAAATATGAATCTGATGTCAAAGGAGAGTGAACCCCTGGCTGGGAGAGGAGAGAGAAATGGATGGTTGTGTTTTATCAAAAAAAAAAAAAGTACTGGAAACTTACATTCTGTTCTAGGATATATTTCTTTTTTTTTTTTTCTTTCAAGATTTCATTTAAATTCAAGTTAGTTCACATATAGTGTAGTGTTAGTTTCAGGGGTAGAGTTTAGTGATTCATCACTTTTATATAAGACCCAGTGCTCATCACAACAAATGTCCTCCTTAATGCACATCACACATTTAGCCCATCTCCCACCCTTTGATTTTATTTTATTTTATTTTTTATTTTTTTATAAGATTTTATTTATTTATTTGAGAGAGATTGAGAGAGCACAAGCAGGGGGAGCAGCAGAGGGAGAGGGAGAGGCAGACTCCCCACAGAGCAAGGAGAGCCCGACATGGGGCTTGATCCCAGGACCCTGAGATCATGACCTGAGCTGAAGGCAGGCGCCCAACCAACCAAGCCACCCAGGTGCCCCACCCACCCTTTGATTTTAAAAGTAGGTTTCGTTTGTCCCCCAAGTCCTCAAGATAATTCACATTCCAGTAAGGTACATGATGCATAGTGGGTAGCTTTTTCTGACCCCTGGCATTACAGTTCCACGTTTGGATTATTTGTGCCCCAGTTTGAGAATCCAGGCCTCCAAGTCTTGACTGCTCTCTCATACAACAGAGTTGCCCTCTGGACAAAAATGTTGACATACATCCTCATTAAGCCTCAACCACAGGACTTGCTGCAGGCATACTAGCAGGAAATGAAGGTCTAGCATCTAGTGCAGATTAAACCAGAATCTCTCCTTTTCCATCACAAGCAGCAAATCTTGGCCAGTCCAGGAACTCCCACCATTTCTTTGGTGGTTAATGCATCAGTTAGCTATTGCTATACTTATGCCACATTAAAAAAACACACAGAAGACTTTAGTGGCGTAAAATTATAAACATTTATTTTCACTCACGACTCTACGAGTTGGCTGAGTAGTTCTGCTGATCTTGGCTGGGCTTCGCTCAGCAGTTCTTGCGTTGGCTAGGGGGTCACTTCCATAACTGACAGTCAACTGATTGTTCATTAGTATAGGATGGTCTTGGCTGAGATGACTGGCTTTGCTCCATATGGTCTCTCATCCTCCAGGAGGCTAGCCCAGGCTCCCTCTCATGGTACAGGCATGAGAGAGTAGAGGTGTGCCAGACCTCATGAGGCCCGGCCTGGGTCAGAGGTGAGGCCCCATTCTATTGCCCAAAGTACATAAAAGGACAGCTCAGATTCAAGAGACAGGAAAATAGATCATACTTTTGACGAGAAAAGTGGTAAAGTCACATTGCAAAGGGCAGAGATTCAAGGAAGGTTGGAGAACTGAGGCATTTTCTCAATCACTTTACCACAAGAGGCGTTCTAAGTCACCTTTCTGTAAGCAGAGCTCTGGATTCCTATTATCCTTTTCCATATTGCTTCCATGGAGAGCTCAGGGAATGTTATGAGAACCGGGATCCAATGTTATTGGAACTCAGATGCTCAGATGGAATCCTGGCTGTGACAGATTTTAAGCCCTCCTTGGACATCAGTTTTGGCCACTTACACATACCCTTTGTTGGGAGAAGAAGGGGAAATGCGAATTTTCCCTAATAATGACTTTCTTGAAGTCCAGTGGTTGACTGGTGATAGGATTGTTCTATTAGATTAGGCCAAGTCCTTGATCAAAGTGAGGTATATTAATGGGGACTTTAATTAGACCTGTGAAAATCTGGCATCCGCTTGAGCAAAGATTTCAACCATGTAGAGAAAGAAAGTGTGTCAAAAATGTGGAGGAGAAAAATTATGTAAGTCAGTAATGCTTAGAAGTGTATAGAGGAAAAATAAATTATATTTTTGAAGCTAGTTCAAGAAACTTCAGTAATTATGAGCCAGATGTATAGCGCATAAAACATAGCTTTTCCATGGAAGCACATCTTGTAGTTAAAAGAGAATATACAAAAGAAGCTTAGCTCTTCATTTTTAAAGTGTAGCATTATCCTGCTCAGATACTCACTTCTCTTTTATCCATGACTCAGGATGAATATTAGGGGAAGGAGAAGGAGGGCTCATATAGTTTCAGGAAGGGCCATGCAAAATGAATTTTTGAATGCAGAATGAAGGGATCTAGAGAACTACATTGATTGGGTCCTCTGACAGGCACATTATCTCATTTAATCTCCACCGTAACATTATTGGATTGGCATTAACAGCCCCTGACTTTATAGGTGAGGAGGCTGAGGCTCAGAGAGATCAAGCAACTTGCCCAAATTCACACAACTAGTGAGCGTGAAAGCCAAAATGGAGCCCTAATCTGGTTTCCATGTTTTTCTGGCTGTGATTCTTTCACTACAAGAGATCACTGCCAACTTGGGTAACCTCATCTTTGTATTTGAAAATAAAAAAGTACTGACCTGGTTTTTATTCTTCAGGGTTTGTTTTTCCTTTTTTTCCCCGCAAAGGCAGAGAAAGAAAGCCTACATAATGTCATATGAATGCCTCACTCTTCGTTCATCGTCTTCCTTGGAATGATCTTTGTCAGACTGAAGACCGAGAGACTAGTCCTCAGGGGGTAAAAACCAGCCGAAAGGTAAACAGAAACAATACAGTGACCCCAAAGTTGACAAATTTGAGGAAGAACTCTGCTCCAAGCTTGAGAGAGAGGGGAGACAGCCACCCATACTAGATGCATGACCAGCACTCTGCTGCTGTGGGCACCCATGCCAGCATCCATGGTGAGGTAATTCTAGAGAACAGCAGGACTCATTCATTCCACACGCCTTCTCAGACAGTTAGGGCAAACAACTTTCAGATGCATTTCCTGTTAGCTTAAAAAAATTTTTTTCCATAGTTGTACTAGTCAAATAGTATTTGAAAATTCCCTTTTTGTGTTTCCTTTAAAAGCACTTTCTTTTGCAAGAGGTTTGCCGGATATGATATCATCGTAATTATTCCTTGACCAATTTTATCACCAACTATTTCAAATATAGACAGTTTATCCAGCTTTACAAGGTGGTTAGCGTCACTCTGGGAATGTCCAAAGTAGTGATGATGGAAACATTTCAATTCCACAGCCAGATCCTTCAGTGGGAGTAATGTGTGACCTCTCTGCCTGATGAACATTTACTATGTAGCTTGGAGACAGAACTAATTGGTTGTATGTGGAGTCATGAGAAACACTTATAAAGTGGCTTTAAAAATCTGCAGTTGAAAACATGAAAGAAAATAACTACTTGACAGCTAGTCCTTACGCTGAGTTCTTCAGAGCAAACTGTTCAACATTGTCGCAAATGATGACACCTCCAAAATTATCCCTTGAGTCCCTAAACAGAGTTCAGAGTTCAGGGCTTCCCATTTCCCTGTCTTGGGCTTTTCTCAATGATTCTCAACCAGAGGAAGCAGCCCTTCTGGGCTCCCCAGAGGTAGGTGTAGACAGAAAAAGCTGAATCCAGCTTTACAGAGATCTGCCCTTCTGTAGGATTCTTACCTCAAAGACGAGAGAAAAGAAGAGAGAAATGTTGGGGCGCCTGGGTGGCTCAGTCGTTAAGCATCTGCCTTCGGCTCAGGTCGTGGTCCCAGGGTCCTGGGATCGAGCCCCACATCGGGCTCCCTGCTCGGCGGGAAGCCTGCTTCTCCCTCTCCCTCTGCTTGTGTTCCCTCTCTTTCTCTCCCTCCCTGTCAAATAAAGTCTTTAAAAAAAAAAAAAAAAAGAAGAGAGAAATGTTGGCATGTTGGTAATAAATCACTTGAGACAATGCTAAGTCATTCTGAGAAAGGGATAAGGAAATAGACATTTAGTATTGAAGTTTCAAGGTAGAGATAGTGCCAGAGCTTAGTTGGAAAATGACATTTGCTGTAGATAAAGTTTATTGAGAGAGAGCATTTCCTACCATGAGAATTTTCTCAGTCTCATGAAATTTGGCGGCTTCCTTCTAAAGAAGTGGGGTAGAGGCCAGCACCACTGGCCAAAGTGGTTAGTTATTGGTGAGTGTATCGAGGTGTGAGGGTCTCACCTTTGTTCAAAGCAAATTCAGGCTGGCCCGGCTCACTCGTGGGACTCGAGAGCCCTCAGAGGTCCACGGAGGTGCCACTCATAAGCTTAACAGCAGAAGGATGAGCAGGGCACACCGCATTATGTGGCAATAGTTAGGGAATGGCGTGCTGGAGCCTTTGGGATCCCTCAGCCCAGAAAACCTGGGAATCAGCCCCCTCCTGACCTAATCTAGACAACATGAGAGAAAACATGAGGCAAGATTACAAAGGGCATTGACATTAAACTGACACTGGGGAAACAAGATGTGAGACCTTGGCTTTCTTGACAATAAAATTGGGGCTAGCCTCTGACCACCGAGTGAATGTGACTGTTTGAAACAGAAGACTTCCCTTTGAGATGTGAGGTTGATTTGGCTCCAACACCCATTTCTTCCCTGATTGTCGGGGTTGATGGGGTTGTAAGGTTGCTTAGGTGGCTCACCTGGCTGGCTATGAGGAGGCTCTTTCCTTCTCAAGCCAGCATCCTCTCTTCTGTAACCCTTTGTGACCTACAGATACAACTTCTCTTCTAAACCTTCCAGCTTATGAGACTCCTCCTCCCCTCCTTCCCACTCTCACTTCTACAGAAAAGGCATCAAGATCAACCAGGGCCTCAGAGCCACATTTCAACTCTAAATGACTGTGGTTTGTTTTTACAATAAGGAGGAGGAGTGAGTGGGCACGTACTCCTTTGGAATTTGAAAGAAATTTCCTTGCCTAGAGGGCTGATGACTTGGGCTTCAGTTCTCCCTTCCTTTCTAAATGTGCTTCTTAAGGAATAACCCAGGAAAACCATCCCTAGTCATCAGCAGTCAAACATGTGAAAATTGTGAGCTCATCTGAATCACCTTTCTAGTAAGGGCAGAACCAAGCAGAAGTCCGTTTGGGGCACCTGTTGAAGAATAGTAACTCTTGCCTTCAAGTGATCTTGAAGAGCTCATTTTCATTAGCATCGGAACAGAAGAGTACAGATTTTCCTTGACTTGCAATGGGTTTACACCCTGATAAACCCATAGGGAGTTGAAAATGCCATTGAGTCAAAAATGCATTTGATACACCTAACCTACATCATAGCTCAGTGTAGCCTACCTTAAAAATTCTCAGAATACTTACATTGGGCTACAGTTGAGCTAAATAATCTGACACAAAGACCATTTTATGATAAAACATTGAATATCTCATGTAATTTACTGAATACTATACTGAAAGTGAAGAGCAGGGTGGTTGTATGGGGACAGAATGGTGGTAAGTTGTTTACCTTTGTCATCATGAGGCTGATGAGGAGCTGCGGCCACTGTCACTTCCCAGCTTCACAAGAGTATCACATGGTGTATCACTAGCCTGCAAAAAGATCAAAATCCAAATTTTGAAATACGGTTTCTACCAAATGCATATTGCTTCTCCACCACCATAAAGTTGACAAATCATAAGTCAAACAATCATGAGTCAGGGACCATCTGTATTAATAATCAAGATGAACACTATAAGAAACAAAAGGAAAAAATAACATACAGGGATGGGGGGAAAAGGTAGAAGAAAAGTAAAAAATTAATAAGGCTCTGAAAGCCTGATGTTACAGCTCAGTTTTAAAAAAAATTTCATATTTTTATATGAAATTCCATTCACCAAAGACTTTCTGGGGGGTTTATTGTGTCCTAGGCAATCTGCTAAGTTCAGGAAATAGAAAGATGAGTAAGACCAAATCTCTCTCCCAGAAAAACTATGTTAAGCACACAGTAAACATTCAATAAATGTCAGTTCTCTTTTTCTGCTAGTGAGAGAAATTCTGAACTAATGAATATTTATTGTGGATGGCTGAGGGTTTCTAAAAATAGTACACTCTGGAAGAGAAGGCTAGCTCTCCCCCAAATACATCCTCATCTCCTACGACCAGGCACACTAATAGACTACATTTCCCAGCCCGCTTTGCAAATAAGTGTGACCATGTGATCAAGTTCTAGCCAATGGCATGTGATCAGAAGTAATGAGTTGTTTCTGGGCTGAGGATTTTTAATAAATGGCTGTACCTTCTCTGACCAGTTTCTTGATTACCTCATCATGTATAATAGACAATTTTACCACAGGCGAAGGTAGAAGATGTGACCCATCCCTGAAGAAGTTTTTAATAGGGGGCTGGGCATGATCAAATTTGTTACAAGTAAAAATTTCCTGATGACACGTAGGAGATGGTTTGCCGCAGGGCAAGACCACAGGGCAAGAAGACAAGTTAACAGGCTACTGCAAAAATTCAGGTGAGAAATGATGCGGGTCTGAATTCAGCAATGCCTCTGGGTGTGAAGCAAAGGAGGCTAATTAAAAATTATGTCTTCAGACCTCAGTTGCTAGAAGTTGTCGGAAGGCAGATGGGATTGGGAAACATGCCTGTAATCCCGAGACACAGCCAGGAAGAAAGGCTCCTACCACTTTTTCCACTTCTTCCTCTTCCTCGTGCTCCTCGTTCTCCCCACACCCGATTATTTTCCATTTTTCAAACATCAGGATATACCCCTGAGTGCACATACAAGGGAGTCGACGTTAGTGAAAATTCCAAATCCTATGATGGCACTCCAATCCAAACCATAGTCAAATACCACTAAAAATTATTTATAAAAATGTCTTTAGTCAGCAGCTCCTTAACTAGTCATTGGAAGGAATCTCACTAGAGAAAAATACTAATAAATAGAAAGCACCCAAAGGGGAACAAGCATAAGGAAGTCTTAATCTAGGATTGGGAAAAGCAGAACAGAAAAAGATAAGGAGGAAAATATTTAAACGCATCACTTATAAAATTTTTTAATGAAAGGAAAATGGATGAAAAACAGATTTGAGGCTTAAGAACTGAGTTAGGCACCAGGATACTGCAAAGGGCTTGATGCCCTAAATCATTGCCGGGATACAGGTCTTAATTAGGCAATTGAAATATTTTCAATAATCCACTATAGCAAAGCACACTAGCATTGTCAGTCCGAACATCAGAAATTGAAATGATATCTCTTGACCTTGATTTTATAAATACGTTTTTCCTAGATCAAAGTAAGGAGTGCCTTTGCAAAAGTTCGGAAATATACCGTTTCCCAATTTAGCATCTTTCCTTTGACCTCACATTCATCTGTACAACTGTGGTACTCCTTTAGGTATCTATTAATATTCCTAGCACTTACTATATGATTGATTTGTGAATCCTAAATTAGCTATTCAAACTTTTAAGAAAAACTACAAGCCCAATGTATAACTCTTTAACAACATCAATTTAGGAAAGAGACAAATTATTTTGGCAGCCTGAGAGGTTCTAGCTTTGATTATAAGGAAAGGAAAAATTTTTAAAAATGCCTTTCTGTCTCATAGTGTTCTTAGTAGACAGAAAAATAGTTCATTCTTTGAAGATAAAATGTAGAGTCAGATTCAGAAGGAAAATATCTGCCAATAGAAACAGCAATGAGAATTAGTTAAATATCCTGGAAAAATAAGATTTAGCCCAACTCTGTTGATATTACTTAGTAAGATTGGACACCAGAATTGGCAAAAAAATATTTCTTATTCAACTATTTTATGGAAATCCTATGAAAATAATTGGAAACAGAAACGTTTAATTGCTTCACCAGAGAGAATGTGCATTCCTTCTCTTCTACCCTCAACATTCTCTAAATCTATAGAAAAGTTTTGGAAGGAGAATACATTTTAAAAATCCTCAATATGTGAAACAGATATGAAAGTTAACTGTGAAGCAAGGTTTTATATAGCAAACTTTTTTCCGCTGACTTTCTTCTTAAAATGGAATCGATACATTCTACTGCTTCAAAACACAAATGACTTCCAAAAGGAAATAAAAATTGAACCCAAGAATGCCACGCATCTCCTCTATAGCATGAATTTAAAGTAAATTAAATTGGCTATGTTACTCATATTAACACAAAAATAAGAATGCCATGAGTGAAAGTTACCGAAATGTGAAGCCACTGAGCGAGGGTGTGGCATTTGCAAGCACCCCAGGCTTACCAATATGGTCCTAATTCCCACGGATATGAGTCTGTCCCAATTCAGGTTTCCAGTTTATGGCTTGTTTTAAGGCTTGCTGCCACTTACTAACTTCTATAAGCTGAGTTTGCATGAATTTATTGCTCCGTGATCATTAAATTGTTTAGGACTGGTTATTAGCACTAAGTGAATGAGCCACTATACAGTAATAACTACAGCAGTGCTGCTTTAAAGGTGTGGTCTCAAAACTTTTGGTACCAGTCTTAGGGCAGAAACTCAGACTAACCATCAAGGAGCATCTTGTTCAACCACAAATAGACCAAAATAATCAAAGGTGGATCAGAATTGCTTATTTATTTATTTGAGAGATTGAGAGAGAGAGAGAGCGCAAGCAGAAGGAGAGGGAGAAGCAGGTTCTCCGCTGAGCAGGGAGCCCAATGTGGGGCTCGATCCCAGGACCTCAGGATCATGACCTGAGCCGAAGGCAGCAGCTTAACCAACTGAGCCACCCAGCCGCCCCCAGAATTGTTTTTTAAAAGTCTCTCACCATAAGTAATTGAAAAGCACTGGTCTACACTGAATCAGGAAATAGAATCCTAGTCCATGTGTCTGCAGGTGGGGACAAGAAGATGCCAGATGAAGAGGGAAGAAATACTTTGATGATCTCAAAGTGTGTTTTTTTTAAAAAACTAAAGTTTCCAAAGGGCAATGGGAACTTCTAAAACCACAGTCCACCTTCTGTATTTAGAATGTGGGGTCTAGTCAGAGGAAAAACATGTAGCCTAATGGTCAGTCCGGCCGCTAATTTTCAAAATTGGTTACTAATGGTGAGTAGCACATAATACAAAGTCAATAAATCACCCAAAATCATATCATCCACAGATAATCATGCTAATATTTTGAGGAAAGCTTTTCTAAATTGTTTCCTGTATCGTGCAGTTCACTTAATACATCATGATTATCTCGCAAAGTCAATAAATACAGTTTTCCATCAACACTGTTAATAACTACAGAATATTCCATTTTATGAATATTCTATAATTTGTTTAACCAATCTGCAACTGTTGTGTATTTAGATTATTTATATATATCATATCTTTCCATCTTTTTACTTTTAATCTCTTTGTGTCTTTATAAAGTGTGTTTTTTGTAGGCATATATATTTGATCTTTTTAATTCAATCTACAATCTCTACCTTTTAATTGGAGTATTAGACTATTCATGTTTAATGTTATTATTGATATGGTTGGGTTTAAATTTACCATCTTGCCTTTGTTTTCTATTTATCCCTCTGTGTTTTGTTTCCTTTCTCTTATTTTTCTCCCTTTTATTGTATTGAATATTTTCACAATTCCATTCAATCTCCTTTGTTGGCTTATTACCTCTGTTTGTTGTGTTATTATAGTAGTTGCTTAAGGTTTATAGTTTATGGGCACCTGGGTGGCTCAATCAGTTAAGCGGCTGCCTTCGGCTCAGGTCATGATCCCAGGGTCCTGGGACCGAGTCCCACATCGGGCTCCCTGCTCAGCGGGGAGTCTGCTTCTTCCTCTATCCCTTCCCCCTTCTGTGTGCACTTTCTCTCTCTCTCACGCTCTCTCATGTTCTCTTTCTCAAATAAATAAAAATCTTTAAAATATAAGGTTTATAGTTTTCATATTTTACTGCTCAAAGTGTACTTTCAAGTGATACTATGCCATTTCACATATAGTAAAAATTTCACATTTCTCTCCTGCTGGCCTTTGTGCCACTTTTGTCTATACATTTTGCTTCTATGTATGTCATAAACCCACATAGATAGTCATGATTTTTGCTTTGCACAATTATCTTTTAAAGAGACTTCAATGATAAAAAAAAAGTCTCATGTTTATCCACATATATATGTTTCAGTGTTCTTTTGTTACCTTTTCTATTGTTCTTTGTTTAGATCAAGATTTCCAGCTGGCATCATTTTTCTTCTGCCTAAGAGACCTGCCTCAGCATCTCTTATAGAGTTTGTCTGATGGTGATCACCCCTTTCTGTTTTTGTGCATCTCAAAATGTCTTTGTTTGGTCTTGGTTTGTGAAGGATAATTTTCCTGGGTATACAATATGAGGTTGAAAGATTTTTTTTTTCTTTCAGTACATTAAATACAATACACTATCTTTTGGCATGAATTGCTTTTGGTAAGAAATCTTCCATCCTCCTCTTCCCTGTTTCTTTGTGTGTTATGTGTTTCTCTTCCTCTGACTGCTTTTTTTTTTTTTAAAAGATTATTTATTTATTTATTTGACAGAGAGAGAGAGCATAAGCAGGTATAGCAGGTAGAGGGAGAGGGAAAAGCAGGCTCCCTGCTGAGCAAGGAGCCCGACGCGGGGCTCGATCCCAGGACCCTGGGATCATGACCTGAGCCGAAAGCAGTTGCTTAAGCAACTGAGCCACCCAGGCCCCCCCTTTGACTGCTTTTAAGATTTATCTCTATCACTGTTTTTCAACAATACAGTTATGTTGGACATTGTATTTTTCTTTATGTTATTGTGCTGGAGGATTGTTGAGCTTCTTGAATATACAGGCTTCCAGTTTTTATCAGAGTTTCAGCTATTACTTTTCAAATATGTTTCCTGCTCCCTCGTTCCCTTTCACAGACTCCAGTTCTATGTAGATATAGCCCCGCTTCATCACGTCCCACGGTTCCCTGAGTCTCTCTTTTCATTTTCAGGAAATTATATTCTCTCTGTGTGTTTCCAGTAGTTTCCTTGGTGTGTTTTCAAGTTCACCAATTGTCTTAGCTGGGGCTGCCATAACAAAATGCCATAGACTGATTGGCTTAAATGACAAACATGTGTTTCTCACAATTGGGAGGCCGAGAAGCTGATTTGATTCCTGCAGGGAGCCCTCCTCCTGGTGTGCGGAGGCCACCTTCTCACTGTGTCCTCACTTGGTGGAGAGGGAGTGATCCCTCTCTCATCCTCTTTTTATACAGTCACAAATCCCATCATAGGGGCCCCACCCCATGACCTCACTCAACCCTAATTACCTCCCAAAGTGCCCATCTCCAAAAACCCTCACATCTGGGGTTAGAGCTTCAATATACAAATTTGGTGGTGGTTGTTGGTGGGGGGACACAATTCAGTCCATGGCACTAATCGTCATCTGGGGGGCAGTTTCTAATCTGCTATTAATCCCATCTAGTATGTTTTTAATCTCAGACATTATAGTTTTCATTAGAAATGAAAGAGAAGTTTGGTTTGTGTCTCTTTTTTTTGTACCGTATGTCTTTGTATCTTTATGTCTTCCAGGTGCAAATTTTCCTCTAGCTTCTTGAACTTATAAAATACAGTCATAACAACACCACCATCTGGTCATTTCTGGCTTGATGTACATTTTTTTTATCATTAGGGGTTGTATTTTCCTGCTTCTTAGTATGCCTTCATCAAATGCTTAACATTGCGATTTTTAACGTGTTGGGGCCTGGGTATTTTTGTATTCCTCTAAGTATTCCTGAGCTTTGTTCGGGAACACAGTTAAGGTACTTGAAGACAGTTTTAATCTTTCAGATGGTACTTTTAAGTTTTGTCAAGTAGGTCCAGAACAGTGTTTCGTCTGGCCCTACCTTTTCTCTACTACCAAGGGCAAGTGCTATCCCAGTAACGTTACTGAGACAAAGGCCTTCTGGGCACTCTGCCATAATTCCATGAATTATGAGCTCTTCTACCTTGGCTTGTTGGAACATGAACTATTCCTGACTGTATGAGAACAGGCCGGCATTTCTTCTGTATCTTGTCGGTGGTTTTTTTCCAGGTCTCAGGTAATTTATTCACACACGTTCCCTAATCAGTACTCAGCTGAAAACTTAAGGCAGAGCCCTCTGCAGAACTCCCCGTCTGTGCTTCTCTCTCCTCTCGGGGAATTTCCCCAGCAAGCTCCAGTCACCTTGACCTTCCCAAGCTCCTATTTCCAGTTCCTCAACTCAGGTCGACCTCTGAGCTCTGCCTCAGTTCCCCCTCCTGGGCTCCATCCTGAAACCTCTATGTACACAGTAAAGCTTCCCACTTTACAAGGATCTCCCTACGTTGTAAAGTCTTAGAAAGCTTTGTTTCCTATGCAGTTTTCCAGTGTTTTGGTTGTTTCAGGCTGGAGGGTAAATATAATTCCTCTCACTCCATCTTGACTGAAAGTGTCCTTTTTATTGATTTTTAAATTACTTTATATATTTAGAACCTCAACCTTTCATCTCTCTTATATATTGAGGGCTGGAGGCTCTATTGAACTGTCTTTGTGGAGTCAGTCCCGGAGCCCAGGTCAAAAGGAAGAAAACCAAGAAAGTATAAAACTCATATGGGTCCAAAGTCTGAGCTAGACATAAGCTAAATTGGTTCTCTCATTGGGAAGTTGTATAACAGTGATAGGTCATGTACTCAATTGGATTTCTATGTAAGAGGGGACTTTGATAAATGTACACCGAGAAATAAACTCTCCTGGAAATAGGTCGGGTCTGTATGTTCAAGCAAATTAAAAACAAAATAAAAACAGCTAAATATGAAATAACTGAATTTAATTACTTAATTCATTTCTTCATCTAATAAAGATATTAAGCATTTACTATGTGCCTAGGGCTTTTTAGAACACAATTAATATCATTTGATATTAAATATGAATGACCTACACTTCACTTGACACATGTCCAGAGGAAGGTACATCACTGACACTTGCTAAATGTAAGTGGTAGCAAGCAAGCATCAGGAGACCTTTCAACCCTGTGAGGCACAGACAGACTTATTTTCAGTTACTGTTTGCGCTGAGAGGTTGAAGAAAAATAAAAGCAGATTGTTTTCAAATGAGGGCAAATAAGAGTTTATTGCAAATGTGTCACTAAACTATCAAGAGAAGGTGGGTGAGGAGAGGGGGTAACTGGGTGATGGGCATTAAGGAGGGCACTTGATGGAATGAGCACTCGGTGCTACATGAAACTCATGAATCACTAAACTCTACCTCTGAAACTAATCATAAACTAAATGGTAATTAATTGATTTTAAAGAAAGAAAGAAAGAAAGAAATATGGAAATATTTTGCCCCTAGTAAACTATGTAGAGTGTTAGTGTACCAGGTATCTATATTAAGAAATTCAGTACTTCAAAGATGACTAATTCTGCCATTTAAATCTCCGCAGTACTTTGTTCAGAATGAAAGTTATGACATTTCCAAAGTTATAGATGTTGCACCCGAGGGTAAAAACAGTCCAAAAATTTTAGGTTTGGGTTATTTATTAGAATACAGTTAAATTTCAGTATGATATCCCGAAGTACAGGCAGATTCCCTCAATTTCACCTAATTATTTTCATTGCCAACCCAACATAATCAATACAATGCATGTCAGTATCCAGTATAATTAAGTCATTTGCTACAATTAATGATCACAAATTGCTTGTTAATAGACTCTTTAGAATAATTTTATGTTTACAGAAAAACTGCAGACAATACAGAGTTCCCATACACCAGCCCCCCCAAAATAATTTCCCTTAATGTTAACCTTTTACATAAACTACTATGGTACGTGCGCCAAAATAAGGAACAAAACATTGGCACATAACTAGTAACTAAACACCAGTTGTGTGGAAAAACTCAAAAATTATTCACGTGGGTGCAAACCTATGCTTTTTTTAAGGAAAAACTGCTAGCATGTTGGCTAATACTACCGTTAAGTTCTAGAGATTAGCTCTTGCATTGGGTTATTAGAAGAGTTGAAAGTAAATTGATTTGGACAGAATCTAAAATGAAATCTTGGATGAGAGCTGTTGTGCCTCTGTAGGCTAAACTTGAACTTAAGGGACACAGCAGCAGGTCACCTGGGTGGCTCAGTCTGTTTAAAGCCTCCAGCTCTTGCTTTCAGCTCAGGTCATATCTCAGGGTGGGATCGAGCCCCGCATCAGGCTCCACGCTCAGCTTGGAGTCTGCTTGTCCCTCTCCCTCTGCTCCTTGCCCCACCTGCTCTCTCTCAGATAAATAAAATCCTTAAAGAAAAAAAACAGGCACAGCAGCACCGTTAAGTGCCAGATGACTCCAGGAAAGTTGATTTTCCAGTTTTTCCAAGTGGAAAGGATTTTCCAAGGATTTTGAAGTGCTTTGGATTTACTTTTTTTTTTAATGCAATAAAAATTTGAGTAAATTGTAATTTGTTCAAATTGTACTTATCCTTACATTTTCTTAACAAAGACAAGGGTTCATTACTTGGCAAAATATTTTTTTTTCTGTTTATGTATTAATGCACACATAAAAGTAATCAAATCACACTTATATTTGCATTTTTGTGAATGGCCTTTATTGAAAAGAATAAGATTTCATGAAATAGAGACCGTGGTGGAAAATCTGGGATGTATAGCTTTTGTCTCCATGGCAACCAACTAACTGGTTGCACCTGGCCCTCCAGGGTAATTAATTTCTTGTGTGCTGGGATGGTCTGCTGCTTGTCAAGGCCAGCAAAAAAGAAACAAGATGACCTTTCTTTAAAACAAAACAAACTTAAATCTCACATAGAGGAATTAGACTTTGGGGTATGCTCAAATTTCACTCTTGCAGTGGGTTTTTACATTTGAGCAATAAAATGAGAGGTCAGATTTTGAGTTCTGTTGAGCTTGTTTTTCAGAGAGATTATGTCAGCCATATTTGTAGGATCTAAAGGATTTTTTTTCCTGCTTGAAATAATTCAGCTAAATCAATACCTGTTTATGGGTATATACCTGCACAATGTGCTTCACCTAAAAAGAGAAAGGGAAATATCAGAGATCTATTTACTAAATACCCAAAAACTGGCTATCTTTAGCTATGATGGCACCTTAGGACCACCTGAACTCTTTTAAAACAAACCAGTGTCTGAGCCCCATCCTTCAGAAATTCCAATTTAATTCATTCGGGATGGGGCCCAGGTGCCAGTAGTTTTCAAAAGCTGATTCGAATGTGTAACCATAATTAAGAATCAGGATTAGATAATATGTATACTAACTTAGTTAGCTTTGACCCAATGAAGTAAATTCTTTGTAGATAAAGATTGGGTAAATATATGATATTTATTAAAGTGAGTTACTGTTAGTTACTTAATATTCCTTCTGTGCTACAAACAGATGAAAGCTTCAGGGAATGCTTCAGGTAGTAGATTTCAAAGATTATGTTCCTTCCGGTTTGGGATTTTTTTTTTTTTTAAAAATCCAACTGAGATATAATTTAAATTTGGGGGGGGGGGCGCCTGGGTGGCTCAGTTGGTTGGGCGACTGCCTTCGGCTCAGGTCATGATCCTGGCGTCCCGGGATCGAGTCCCGCATCGGGCTCCCTGCTCGGCAGGGAGTCTGCTTCTCCCTCTGACCCTCCTCCCTCTCATGCTCTCTGTCTCTCATTCTCTCTCTCAAAATAAATTAAAAAAATAATAATAATAATAAATTTGGGAGATATACCTTCCATCTGAGGAAATTATATGTCTGAATCTCAGTGAGCCTCATTTTAGAAAGTTTTCCCAGCTATATGCTGGACCCAGATCATACTGGCTCCCAGATCCGAGTATAAAATTTTCAGAAATTCTGCTAGCTGGCCCTTAAATTGTTAGTAGCTTGAAATTGGCCCTGGTGGGAATATTTACACCATAGTAATTAGCAAATGTTTACAAATCAGGACTTCATTTCTTCTGGAGAGTTGTTAAATATCTACCTGTAAACTACTGGTTTTCAACTATGAAGGTGAGATCAAAGGGGCAAAATTTGACTGGGCTTCAAATATTTGTCAACTTCTTGTTTTTGCAGATATGGAAACTGAGGCTCAGAGAGTTTAAATGACTTGTTGAGAAAATTGTTGGTGGACCCAAGAATAGTAGTCCGTTCACTAGAGTGTCTATCATATCTGTCTTGATTCCAGTCTATACAGCAAATGCTTTAAAATGTAAGCTCATAATTTTACAAATAAGCATCCATCCACACAATATTATTTTAGGGGCACAAGGTATTTGTTGTTAAGATGTCAAAATCCTAGAAGAACTATAGTACATCTAGACAATGGGATACTATGCATCCGTAAGAAAGAATGAGAGACTTCTGTGTACTGATATGGGAAGATCTCCTGTTTACATTTATAAGAGAAGCAAGCAAGGTATAGAACAGTATAGGGATGTGCTATCTTTTGTTGACAATGGGAAAAATAAGAATGTACGTGATTGTATTTGCAAAAAACGAAATACTAAGGATAAGCAAGAACCTAATAAAAATGGCTCCTCAATAGGATGCTAAGGAAATAGGGCAGCAGAGACAAGATGTCTCTGTGTTGAAAACCAAATGAAGGCTTTGACAACTAACAGCTGGTAACAACCCACAGTGTTCCTTATAAACAAATAATTTCACAGAATTTCAACATCAGATGAGGTCACACTATGACCATGATGGAACCAAGCCCAAATAAGACCATTCTGTATCATGTCTGAACGTAGACAAAAAACAAGGACACCATGCAACCACAAAAGCAACAAAATATCCTTCTCTCCCTGCTAACATGAGTAACTAGTCTTTCTCTACCATGACAACTCTAGCTCCATTTCGTTTCTCCTGCCTCCTAGATAAAAATTCTCAATCACTGAATGGTCCCCATTGCCTTCTAGCACCTAACTTAGCCATTGGTTAAGTTTGAACATCCCAAAGCATAATCATTCTAGAATGTATGGAGCTTATGAATAAATAATAATAAATTCATAAAAGAGAAAGCAGAGTTATACCAACTTGATTTTATTATTATCTAATATAATGAGCCATATCACTATATTTTCAATAAGTACAAAGAAACTAAGTGAACACCATACCAATCAGAAATGGTGTAAGAGATGATGAAATGGAAGTAAATTGAGAAAGACATATTTGACTACAAAATTTAGCTCACAGCTTGGAATCTTCTCTAGTTACAAATAAGTGGTCTTCTTTTGGGCCAGTGTGAATAAGCTCAAAATAAGTATTTAACATGCTTGCCAGGCTCTTTTGACTTCATCTCTGCAATGAGGTGAGTAGTATTCTTCATTCAGCACCCAGTCTCTGAACATCAACTCTGTACCAAGCATGAAGGATTCAAAGATGAATAGGATCTCGTCCCAGAATTTGCTTCCTAAAAGGTGAGCCTTCCTTCTCCTTCCTCCTCCTTCTCAGTTCTGTTCAGACATCTACTACCCAGAAAAGCTTCTCTGCAGTTACTTGAACAGTGTCTGCCTTCTGTCTCCAAGCATGACTAGTGGCTCTTGGAAGAGAGGGACTACATGTGTCTTAATCACCATTACATTCCCAGTGCCCAGCAAAACATCTGATACAAGTAGACTCTTGTACTAGGTTGAATAATGTCCCCCACCCCCACCCCAGGGTTCACATCCACCCGGAACCTTAGAATATGACCTTATTTGGAAATAGGGTCTTTACAGATGTAGTTAGTTAAGATAAGGTCATACTGAATTAGGTGAGCCTTAAATCCAATATGACTGGTGTCCTTATAAGAAGAGAAGATACACAGAGGCATGCATACAGAAGGAAGGAGTTCACGTGATGACAGGCAGAGAGTGGGGTGAAGTTGCTGCAAGACAAAGAAAGCCAAGGATTGCCAGAAGCCACCAGAAGTCAGGAAGACTCAAAGAAGAAAAGAGAAGGAAAAGTTTGCAATGGCTTTCTCAGGTTTAAGAACCTAGGTCTCCAAGCAACTTGGAAGGCATATGGCACAGTAGTTAAGGAACAGGACTTCCAACCAGACTCTCTGGGCTTGAGTCCGGGTCCTACCACTTGCTACACTTGGAGTGTTAGGCCAGTGACTTAACCTCTCTGTGCTCAGTTTCCACATCTGTAAAGTGAGGAAAGTGATAATCACTACCCTTGATTGTGGAGAAGATTTAATGAGAATAGACACGTAAAGTATGAACCTGCACTATTGAACATACAGCCATGAGCCATACATGACTATCGACCACTTGAAATAATGGCTCCTCCAAATTGAGATGTGCTTTAAGTAAAATTCACACCAGATTTTGAATGCTTAGTGTGAAGAAAAGAATACAAACATCTCGTTAGTATTCCTTTTAGATTAATCACATGTTGAAATGAGAATATTTTTAATGTATTGGATCCAAGAAAATACATTATTAAAGTTAACTTCATCTTTTGTTTGAATGAGTGTGTGTGTATGTGTCTACTAGAAAGTTTAAAATTACATATATGGTTCAAATGCACAGCTCACATTATACTTTTATTGGATAGCCCTGGAATAAATTATGTCTGGGCACAAACAAAATTACTTCCATTTAATATGTAGAATCATTATAGAATTTTAATGTTGGGTACTGATTCAGCAGCAGGATATAGGGGCGCCTGAGTGGCTCAGTCGGTTAAGCGTCTGCCTTAGGCTCAGGTCATGATCCTGGATTCCCAGATTGAGCCCCACATCAAGCCCCACATTGGGCCCCCTGCTCAGTGGGGAGTCTGCTTCTCCCTCTGCCCCTCCTCCCGTTTGTGCTCCCTCTCTTGTGCACATGCTCTCTCTCTCTCAAATAAATAAAATCTTTAAAAAAAAAAGCAGCAGGATGTAAAAGATTAATGTGGGGGCAGTGAAATAATTCTGTGCATAAGAAAGATTCTGTAGTGTTATTGGCCCACTAGAGACGCCTCTCTCATGTCATTTGTCTGTGCTCCCTCAGTTACCAGTAAGTGAGCACTTGCTACGTGTCAGGCTTTATACTAAGTATTTGGCACTCACCGTCTCATTGAATAATACAGGCCTATGATTTGCCAGTCACATACATAGCTTACGATACATAATGTGTTATTGAGAGCTGATGTCAAGGTTTCTATTATGTTAGTATACATCACTTGCTCTTGAACGATGATACTCCCTAGGAAAGAAATGGCAGTCACAGCAAATGTGTCCCTGTCCCAGCCCTAGTGAACACCTCTGATCCCAGTATGTCCTTGGGAATGTGATTCAGATCTGAACATTATCTGATTCATCTTAGTGGGAAAAGGGCAAAAATCCCTTCTGGAAAAAGAGCGGAAGACTCCAAAACCTTCTAAAGCCTGGCATTTCCTGGAAGCACCACTGACCCTTAAACCTTAAAGCTCCATGCCCTCCAGACCTGAAACAGAAATTGACTTAAAGAGTATTTCTTTTCTTTTGAGTTGAGGTGCTGAAAAAAATCCTCCCCACCCAGTTTCTTTTATATTTCAATTGAATTAATCCCTAAAGGAATTGTCATCTCCCATCAATAGGTGATATAAAGCCATGGCATCTACACAGAGTCAAGAAAAAGGGAAGAAACAAGTGTCAATCTTGTCTCTGTTGGGGTGACATCTAAGCCGTGTACTCTTTGCATAAATAAGATGGGGCATTAGATTTTCTTGGCATTGAATTTGTAGTCCCTGAGCCAAAAGGAGCAAAACCATTGTGGGTTTTGGATAAGGCTTTATGGCGTTATCTCTGGAAGATACCACAGTGATGGTACCTCTTTCCATTTACACTGGGCACCAGAACAACCTCTTCTTCCTTGTTGCAAGATAGAATGAGAATGAGAAAACTGGCTGGGTCTGCTGGAGTGAGAGTGGATGAGGGATACTGGTTAGATACCTTTTTTGCAGTGCCTCTGGAGAGGGCCCAGGTAAGTTCAAGAGCTGGATAGTAGGAATTTGAGAGTGTTTTTCATTTGGGCTGGATATTTGTAAGAATGGGAATATCTTACTGGGGGACTTTCTCAAATTCCTGCGACCAAGTCTATAGACTTGTTTCCTTTTCCTTCATCCTTAACATCTTCTTTTCTGTAGAATAAAGAGATGGCCCCTCCACCTCTGAAGGCCAGTCCTCCATGTTCAGATTGGCTTTGTTTTCTTCCAGTCTTCCCTTTACAGTGTGGTTCCTCTGGAATCCCACAGCCTCTCCCAGGGGTTCTACCCTTCATGACTGAGTTGTCTGTACTTGCTGTTTCTGCTTCCCCACCTGCTCTGTCCCCATGTAATACTACTTCTACTGAATAGTTCTCAGGGAGAGAGACCCAGATGGCCAAATCCAATGGCTGTTTTGCCATTTTTATATTGCTTGGAATCCCAGTAATATTCCAATTGACTCCCACCATCTTGAAATATTTCTTCCCCCGTGACAAACAGTCTTTTGGCTTTCCAGTAACCTCCCTGCCCCACCTCAGACTTTTTCGCTGGACTTTTAATATTGGAATAATACAAGGTTCACCACTAGGCCTAAATGTCTTCTTCCTTGATTCTTTTCCAAGGCTATCTTACCCATGCCTGGGGCTCCTCATGTCCAATTGTGCACTCTGAATTTTGTCTCCAGCTCAAATCTCTCTTCCAAGTCCAGACAGATGGTATATCCAACTATCTACTCAGCTTTTCCACTTGAATATCTCAGAGTCCCCTCAAATCCCCAATATCTCTCCATGCCCTTCTCCCCATGCCATCCCAGTCCTGGCCCTGCTGAGATGGCATACACTGGTTCTTTCCCAGCACATGCCATCTAAGGGATGGGTCCACTGTCCACCCAAAACACAAGTAGAAACCCAAGCCTCATATTTTGTATTTCTTTCTTCCTCACCCCTTCTATCCAATCAATCACCAATTTCCACTTTATCTGAACAACCCTACTGGGCTCATGCAAAAAGCCTTTTCACTGGTGTCCCCCACCCACACTCCTCCAACTAAAATCCCACAATATAGCCAAGATGAATCTCAACATTCACACACATTAAAATCTCAACATTCACACACATTAATTCATCCCCTTACATAAAACTCTAAAATTGCCTTTTATTTCTGTTTGGATATGTCCTCAATCCTTAAAAGAGCTCACAAGCCCCTACATTATCTGGCCCACTGTCCACTAGCCTCCCTCATGCCCATCTCCCCCTACCTCCTCTCTCTCCCACCACACCCATTTGGGGGCTCATCCACAAAGCCACACTCATTTCTGCTCAGAATCGTCACATATTTAATCCTCCCTTTCTTCCAACTCCTCTCCCTACCCCCGTGCACCCTTCAGATCCCAGCTGAATTGTGTGTGTGTGTATATGTGTGTGTGTGTGTTGGATTCATATCCCCCAACAAGACCAGTTCCCTATGATACATGCTTTTTCATATAAGTATTTGAATCTTCACTCTCTGATCTTTTAAGCCTTTTAAGAATTATAGTTAAATTGCTAATGATATATGTGCTGCTGAAGTGAACACATTAAATTACTAACTATAAAATTAGTATTTCAATGCTCATTTCTCCTCTCCATGAAGACAGAGAGAAAATTGTTTGTTTGTTTTACTGCTGACTCTCTTTACATAGCACATAGAAGTTATCTCATAAATACCTGTTCAGTGAATAACCAACATCCAGATGACACAGGGAGAAGACAAGAATTTTCTTAAATATATGTCTACAATATTGCATGCTTTATCATTTATTTTTAAGTGAATTTTAAATGAAGTTACAGATAGTTAAGTAAAAATTTGAGCAATTAAAGGATTTCTGAAGTCAACCCATGATTACATAAATTTACAGTAATTTATGACCTACTGCCATCACAGTCAAACAGAAGGGGCCAAATGAGTAGAATAGAGAAGAAAGGAAGAATTTTAAAAATCAATAACAGCAGTAGTTGCAGTAGTAAACCATCATTGACAACTTTCCAGCTATGTATCTCCCTTAGAAGTACAAATATAGATATCTTAATTTAATCCCTTTGAATGCAAGCTTTTTTTCATTATTGCCCCGTTAGGAGCCATTTTATTTTTTTTCTACTCACCTTCCCCCCAATCCCAAGACATTTCAATACTGCAGATATACTATATATCTATGCATAGCATGTATTTCTATGCTTTATGCATTAAAAAGTAAAATTTTTTATTCCCTGAGAACAAATTATGATTCCCTTTGGGGTGATATTACCCCTGTTAAGAATGTATGAGTCAGAGTGATTGTCTCAACATAACAAGGAACATCAACAAATTAATAAGCACCCTTAAACTGATTTGTCAGAGGGCTGAAAAAAATGTAGACCATGTCATTGCTGTCTTCCCACCTCTAGAAAGTTGTCTCCAGTTAGCTAGCTTGATATATGGAGCAAATTATCTGGCTATAGTAGCACACAGTTCCATGTGGGCACCAATGGCTCAATCAATGCTGTCTTTAGGCACAGGGGGGTATTTCATCCAGAACTAATTGTCCGATATAGGATCTCCAAATTACTGCAAACTTTGACAGCCCAGAATATTATTGAACCAAATGCAAGCTTGAGAATATAATAATATTAGCACAAAGCAAAGAATTTCTGGGTAGAAAGTAGGAGGTTTTTACTCAACTTACTGTTGTTATTATGAAATATAGACTCATGGAGAGGGCACCTGGGTGGCTCAGTTGGTTAAGCGACTGCCTTCGGCTCAGGTCATGATCCTGGAGTCCCGGGATCGAGTCCCGCGTCGGGCTCCCTGCTCGGCGGGGAGCCTGCTTCTCCCTCTGACCTTCCCCACTCTCATGTGCTCTCTCTCTCATTCTCTCTCTGTCAAATAAATAAATAAAATCTTAAAAAAAAAAAAGAATCATGGAGAAAGTATTAAACAGATATTATTTTGAGCAGATACACTTTTTGGGATAAAACAGCCTATTACCAATGATCATATTACTAAACATCTAAGAGTCAATCGTAGTTATCGCTTGAATCTCTTTCAGTGATTGATACATTTGCTACATTTCCGCTGCCAAAAATGTCTTTCCCTGGACCTCTTTTCGAATCTTTTAAGAAAGCTTTTTTAAAAATTAAGAGTTGCATGTGTATAAGTCCGACTTTTTTATTGAGCAGGTCTTAAGGCTTTGAGGGACTTTGGGCTGGAAACCATGGGAATGGCTTTTGTAAATATCACATTAGCATAATAAGCAGCAGATTTTGGTTTTGCAGTGGGAATACACATTATCCAGTACTAAAAATAGATTATTGAGATTATCTTGAAATGAACTTCAGTAATCCCAGCACATAAAATGGAGCATATGGAAAAAATCTTGTGTTCCAAGGGAGTTTCCCGCTCTGAGAACTAAGCAGGTGTGCTGTTGGACGCATTGTTTACCTAACTTTCAGACCTCTGAGACAAAATAGCTTCTTCTCATTTATGGTAAGATTCACAAAAGAAAAGGACCTCATCTCACTTGATTATCTGAAATTATGTAATTGTCTTGGAAGAAAAGCAAGAAGGACAGCAGTAAATAAATGGTTCCTTTTTTTTATTCCTTTTTTAAAAAAGATTTTATTTGAGAGAGAGAGAGAGTAATCGTGAGCGGGGGGAGAGACAGAGTGGGAGGGAGAGGGAAAGCAGACTCTGTGCTGAGCTCAGCTGAGCACAGAGCTGGATGTAGGGCTTGAGACAGGGCAGGCTGGATTCTCCCAACCCTGAGATCATGACCTCAGCTGAAATCAAGAGTCTGATGCTTAACAGACTGAGCCACCCAGGCACCCCACAAATGGTTCATTTTATATGCGCTGAAGTATTAACCACTATATTCTCCACAAACCTATAGAATATAGGGGAGACAAACAGAAACTCTGGGCTATAAATTGACCTGTCCCAAGAAGGCTTTTTAAATTTAAACCACACATCTTCACTAATTCTGATCCCTTCTTCTATTGGTCCAGCCATCACTTCCAAACCCCCAACCTGGAGACCTGGACCCCTTTTAGGGTATACCCCACTCTCACACCCTTCTGAACATCCCTTTGAATAAACTATTTCAAGAACATATTAGTATGAAACCCCAATTATGATTTGGGCTATAGAGGCTCCTTCACACCTAAAAACTGTGTGAGCTTTTCCAGGAGAAACGTGCTTAATCCCAGGTCCTCAAAGCTACACCCTGGTGGCACATGTCAGAAATTCACAGGGAAGAAGCATTAAGTATCACTGCAAAAGTATCCGAATCCTGGTAATTATGTACAAGAGATTGTCGACAGTCACTGGGCATCAGAGTCAGGAGAGGGAATTTCAAGACATACAGATTCCCAGACACTCCTTCCAGACAATCCAGTTCAATCAGTCTGAGGATGACTTCAGGCATTGTTTTTTAGATTAAAAAAAATTATCTCTAGATCATTCTAGGGGACAGCCAGGTTTGAGAACTGCTCTAGACAGAACTTGAGATGGGGTGAAGAATTCTCTCAGCGTGAGTGATGCTTAATTGATGTTGAAAAGTACCAAGGGGGTGGGGATCTTTATTCTGCTTCCTGAACCCCTGAGCATCTGATATTTCTGCATCTCTTATTAAAGGGGTTTGATTTGTGTATGGCCAGCTCCTTGACTCACCCACTCTCTCTGCCTGCCTGTCATCGACTGAACATTTGTGTCCTCCCAGAATTCCTATGTTGGAGCTCTTATTCCCAATGCAATAGTATTTGGAGCCTTTGGGATGTAATTAGATTTAGATTAAGTCCTGAGGGTTGAGCCTCCATGATGGGATTAATGCCTGGAGAAGAACACAAAGAAAGTGGCAGCCTGCAGTTCTCACCCGGAACTGAAGCGCAGGCACCTTGATCTTAGACCTCCTAGACTCCAGAACTGTGATAAATAAATATCTGTTAAGTTGCCCAACCTATGGGATTTGTTACAGCTGCCCAAGCTGGTAAAGATACCGCCCTTGTGTAAGCCCTTATATACCGCTTCTATGTCATTCCTCATGGTGCTTAATGTGACCCCACACTTTGCAGAGTGTTTAATGGATGTTGTTGGTTCTCTATGATCAGATTTCTCAGCCCAAAAGGAAAACTCCAATTTTTGCCAGGTGACACTTTACCTGCTCCCAAATTTTGCTGGTTCCAGGATTCAGACAGGAATTCCATGGATGGATTATAACTTCCAGAAAGACATGTGATCTTTTTGGAGCACTATACCTACCATTGTTGCAAATCTATGACATGGTGAACCCAGTGAGGTGTTAGTCACTCCATAAAGAAGATCAGTGTCAACCTCAGACCTCAGTATTCCTTGCAAAAACCCAGACTCCCAATATCCTTTAAAAATATATACATTGGATATATATTTTTTTGGTTCTGAGTTGAATTTAGCTCCAAAACTTATTATAAATGCTTAAAGTGATTGCTTTTTATCAAAGTCAGGTGAAATATTCTTTACTGTCTTGCCTGGAGATCAATGCATGAATACAATTAACTTGTCTGAATGGGTTGAAGAAGTCTACTGGAAGCAGGGTGATACCCCTTGTGCATGCACATAGCTCATAAAAACACTTGTTTTAGCAAGGGCTTTTGGTGTTCCGGTAGGTATTTGGTTTTGAAGGGTTTACAAATAAGAAATCTTTAATTGAGCCCTTACTTTGTTGCTGGGCTAGTGCTAGAGCCTTTGGGAAGGGCAGAACATATGAGCTTGGTCAAAGAAGAAGAGACGCAGACAATATGAAAACATTAATGAACCACATGAGGATTTTTTTTTTTTAAGAGAAAGAGAAAGAGCAGGAAGGGGCAAAGGGAGAGAGAGCCAGATGTGGGGCTCGATCTCACAATCCCAAGATAATGACTTGAGCTGAAATCAGGAGTCGGATGCTTAACCAACTGAGCCACCCAGGCACCCCAAGCCACACAGGGATTCTGAGGAGAGGGAGGTCAGTGAGAGCTAGCATCAGGAAAGGCTTCTTAAAGGAGGTAGGAGCTGAGGTGAGCACAGAAAGCTGTGAAAGATTTAAATAGAGATACGAAGAGTGCATTTCAGGCAAGAGGAGCTACATGTCTGAAAAAGTCAAGGCAGGAATTTGCAGTGTTCAAGATGATCAGGCAGACCTGGATGTGTGACCTTGAGTCCGTTCCTAACCATGCTGAGCCTAACTTTGCTCCTGTCTTCACTGGAGGTGATAAGAATCAGCTAATCAGAATAACTCACAAGGAGTTTTTACCTTGTGATAATCCTCTGTGAGGATTAAGTGAAATCAGCCCTTAGAGGAGTGTCTAGAACAATGGGCATTCAGCAAAAAGTAGCATTGTCATTATACTTATTATTAATTATTATCATTATTATTTCATCAAGAGAAGTATCCAACAAGAAAAAAGGTGGGAGATACTATGGACCATAGTATGTGTCTAGATTATGGAATACTATAAATTTGAAAAGAAGGAATAATGAGAACTCAGTTTTTGCACAGGTGAATAACTTTATGGAAAAGAGTCAAGGATACCCAGTAGGTAGGTTTGGGTTGTACTTAGGGGAAGGTGAGAAACATTCTCTCTCTTACTGACTCAGTTATCGACTTAAAGACATCCTTTCATGAGAGAATAACCCTATGAAATGCCATCATTCACCCGGAAAGAGATTTGGGCAGAAATGTGTGACTTTTCTCACCTCACTTGTTAAAAGTCATAAAAGCCCCTTCTCAGTTATTATTAGAAAGAAAAATATGTCTTTCCAATGGCATACTATTCAGGGACTGGGAGTTTTTGTTCTGAACACCTCTTTCAGCAAGGGCATTATGTTATTATGACATGCTGAGATATCTATTTCTGGAGTTCTGGGGTGGTGGTGGTTGTTTGGGTTTGGTTTGGGTTGGGTTTTTTGAGGAGGAAAAGAGGGGAAGTGAGTTGAGAGTAAAATGTTCCTGCCTAACAGAAGCCAATTCCATGATTTTAATTAGGAGGTGGTGTAGTGTCTCTTCATCTGAGCAGTAAATCAGGACTTTCTGGGTCTGGCAAGCTCCGACAGCTGAAGTTAGCTTCTCTCTATTCTGGAGAAGCTGACCACTAAGTCCTCACACCAGCTGCAGATCTGACTGCAGAGCACGGCTTGGATTTCCAGTCACTCTCCACTCAACTCCCACCAGCAAATGCCACAAAACAGAGCCAGCTACACCTTGTGGGGGCTCTGGATCACTTTCAGGCTTCACAATTCTCTCTACCCTCAGCATTTTGACTCATTCAGCAGGAAAGTCAACACCTATTATTTCCAAGGGAAAGAGTCTCAAATTACAAAGTGCCCCAAACCAATCTCCTGTAGTTTCATATAGGGAAAAGAAAGAAAGAAGAAAAGGAAGAAAGGAAGGAAGAAAGGAAAGAAAGAAAGAAAGAAAGAAAGAAAGAAAGAAAGAAAAGAAAGAAAGAAAAGAAAGAAAGAAAAAGAAAGAAAGAAAGAAAGAAATTACCTTGGACAGAGAAATGCAGACTGAGTTCCTGTCCAGTTACACACAGTGCCATGCGTTCCCACCTGGAGCCACTGAGGCAGAACACAGACCCGTGCATAAAGAATCCTCAGCTTTTTCTCTCTCATCCCAATGCCTACATTTTATGCTTTTGTTGATAATCCACATCAGAAGAATAAAGGGCTTTGGTAGGAACGTTTTGAAAGGGGTGATAAAACAATATTGCAGATTTGCTGCTTATTAAAACTGTAAACATTTTTGTGCGGAGGAAGGTCAAAAGTGTTGGCTGAATTATACTGTTTGAATGATACTTGCTGGATTACCTGTGGATTTAGGCATCCTTGTGCCACCTTTGCAGAGAAAATCAGAAACCACCTGTATAAAGGGTTGCTAGAGAAATGGAATGTGGTGACAGGAAGTGTAATCACCCTTTCCAAATCTGCGCTCTTGCATGCAGTAAGACTTTCCCTTTAGGGGTGAGAGGTAAGGATGGACATGAGTGGGGACTATAGAAAATGGGGTCTTAACACTCCACTCTGCATAAAAAGGCCCAGAGGAACGGGAGGCCAAGGAATGTGCATTCTAACATGCCAGCTGAGTTCGAAGCAATTGCCCTCCATCTGCAGCTTGAGGAATGCTAGCAGAGTTGAACCACTTGAGCCACTGGTATTGGAAGACAGAACCACCTCCCACCACGTGGCCTATATGCTGGTGTTTCAGGGCATTTGATTTCCATTTGGTATCATGCAAGCCCTATCACTGCAAGGCATGGAGTAGCAGTGTGGGCTTGAGTGAGGGAAAAAGCCTAAATATCCATGATTTGCCAAATTCAGGATGTGTACATGACATGACAGTAGGTATCAGGGAATTAACAAATATTCCCCATTTCTACCAGGCTCTTCAAAGGACAAGTATTCATTTTCACACTAAACCCATACATTAGTTCAGGAAAAAGAGAACCACATGAATTTCAAGCTTACGGTGCATAAAAATCACCCCCCATCTATTTTTTTGTCTCTTCTCAGAATGTAAGTTAGATTTTTACCTAAGAAAATTTCATGCTGTATAGATTTTAAATTTGTAGTTACCAACCCACACATTTCTAAGAATGTTATGAAATTTTAGTCATAAAGCAAAAAGGTATAATAAAATCTCTTGTAAATAACAATAATCTTGGGAACTTAAAAATATATTAGACCTCAGTGAGAAACATCTATCCTTGACCACATTTCCTAACTCCAAAGCCTACCCCAAGAAATTACTGGAGATGATTTATTAAAATCACCAGGCCAATAGGTGCTGAGAAAAAGAATCTGGAGTGTGAAGAGTAAGATTTGAATTTTAGTGACCACATGGGCTCCCTTTAAAGATTCTTCTAGGAAGACACTACTGTGCTGATATCTGCAGAAAGAGCTCATATCGTGGCTCTGCCTCACGTGGGCTCTGTGACCCTGGGCAGGTTACTTGGCCTCTCTGAGCTTCAGTTTCCATATCTTTAGTCATGGAGATCACCATGTCCACCTACAAGTGTGCTTATTAGAAGTAAATGAGATAAAATGTATGCTCAGTAAATCTGATATTTCACCATGATAATGTAAACATCTAATGGAGAAAGTAAGAAAAGCAAGTAAGGATGAAATAATTTAGAGTCTTATTTTTAAGTAGTTAAGAAAATGTGACATATGAGATCACAGTGGCCAAGACATGGCTTTTAGAGAAACCCAGGTTTAAATCTTGACTTGGCCTTTTAGTAACCTTGTGACTGTGGGTAAGTTACTGAAAGTTTTTAAGCTTTAGGCTCCTCATTTGTAAAAAGGGGACTAGCATAAAGATAACTGTGAGAACTTCCAGGAGAAAAAATATAAGCTACTTAGCATAAGGTCTGGGACAAGTTAAGTCCTTGGTCCTCGGTGGCCATTCTCCACACCATTATCTTATTATTATCATTGTTATTAACAATGCAGAACAGATCCAGATGCCTGAATGTTCATTTCTAGACAACCTTATTTGGTACGAGTCCAGTAAGTTTGCAAAAGGTCAAATGATATGATCTTGGCTTTCTGGCAGAACAACTTTATCAGCCTCAAAAGTAACCTCTAAACTGTTTTCCAGATCACTGGAGGCCAGCCACATGGCATTTGGCTTCCAAGTCCTGGAATGATTGTCATCTTTGCAGAGAGCTCCGGCCAGCTGAATTGGAGACCTGGCACACTCCTTAAAAATGTAAGCTAATCCCCCAAACCCTTGAGTAAAAAGGTGGGCAAGAAGTTAACCAATATGGTTTAAATCACAGGGAAATACCTGTACTCACAAGAAACCATTCAATTCTGGTAAAATGTGGGCCTTGTATACCCTGTAAAGAGATAGAAAAAATGTGTATAGAGTCAATTCAATTATTCAGGTGGGCCATACAAGAAAAACTTACACAGGATATGGAAATTAGGTAGCAGATATGCAAATCATAAACCAAGTCTTTTCTTGATTTAGAAACAATTAAGAATTGGCTCCACCAATTACTTCCAAAGAAGTTGGGGGAGAAACTGTAACCCTCATTTGATTCCATGCAATGAAATTATCCACGTGTGAGGAGGGGAGGGGGACAGAAAGTGGATAGGCATGATTCTGCTACTTTGGATCATTTGAAACAATGTCTGGGGCCAGAAGCACTTGGGAGTTTCTCTCCCTAAGCCTGACCTTGTAACTCCCAACACCTGTTGTCAAAAGTTAGTGGCAGCTCCTTTCTCAGAGTGGCTCTGATTTTCGAAGGATTCTGCACTCAACACTGGTTTTAGGTGTTTTGGAATGATCGCTAACCCAGGCACCTCTAATTCATAAAATCTATTTTCTCTTTTTTAGAAAGGTAACTTTCTACCCATTTTCTTTTACAAGTATTTCCCATGCCAGCCCCTGTGTGAAGCACTAATTGTACATTATTTCATTGAATGCCCCATAATGTAGGCACATCCGCCCCAAGATACTTGGAGCTAGTAATATCTACCCCATAGGGTATCCTGCTACAGGTCATAAAGATGACAAATCAGAAGCTGAGTGGATGGAGGGTTGTGAAGATCTATCTTGACTCCAGATCCATGTTCCTTCTCAAGACATTAAAGAAAAACTGAAAGACAGTGATGTAGAGCCTCTGCCCTAGAGGCTAGGGATATGATCTAGTAGCAGGAATGTACCCCGATGACCCCTGGCAGGAGATGAGGGTTGAGGGAGGGTTAAAGAAAGGAGAAGTTGCATCTCCTGGGAGCAATCTGGAGAGATTCCTGGAGGAGGTGCTTTCCAGAGGGCCAGATTAGCAGGAAGTGAAAACAGGTAGGGGGACTTCCAGAACAGCTCATCGTAGAATCCGGTGAGGATAAAAGTTGCGGGCATTCTGTAGGGGTAGACTGCACAAATACCCTACTGGTCAATTCTGTTGGTGAAGAATTGCTAAAGTACCTGCTCTTCTAAAAGTACTTTAGCAAGAGAAGCAATGTGGTCAGAACTGTCCTTTAGGAAGACTCATCTGGAGCTGTGTATTGGAATGAGCGGGCTGAGGGCACACAGCAGGCAGGAAAACTCAGCAGGAGTAGTAGGGGTCTGAATCAGAATGGAGGGACCAGCCAAGACTGACTGCCTTCACCAACTTTCCGGCACATGGCACAGTGCCCGGTACTAAATTGGTTCTCAGTGTAGGAGGATAGAAGCCAGAGACTAAAACCCAGGGAGAGTGAGGGAAGGAAGAAGGGAGGAGGGGGCGCGGGGTGGGGGTGGGTGGTATTAGATACATTGCCGCTTAAGACTTTGGGAACTTGTAATGATTATCAACTTGTAAATGTCAAGTTGTATTATCAACTTGTAAATGTCAACCTCAAAACAAAAAGAGTGCAGGTAAAAACTGGTTAAGTTCAAGTAAGATCCGTTGTCTAGTTAATTGCGTTCTGCCAATGTCCATTCCCTGGGTTTGATAATGTACCTCAGTACGTAGGATGCGAACATTGGAGAAGGCTGCGCAAAGGAACACGGGACTTCTCCGTGCATTTTTTGAAACTTCTTGCAAGTTCATAATTAGTTCAAAATAAAAGGTTTTTTGCCAAACTCAGTACACGTTGTATACTTTCCCCCCTTGTTCTATCAGATAGCTGTCCTTGGCCTTGCTCTCTCTGGCAGTTTACCAGGCTGAGCTAGAACACGGCGACCTGGGAGGGTGAGACTGCGACGAGTAGCTGTCCCAGTCTCAGGGACGTGCCCCATAATCTCTGACATTCCTCAAAACCCTGTACTACGCTAATCTCCCAAAAGAGTTGTTATTTTTTTCTAGATGTATCAAAGTTCACAAGTTTTCCATTTCAAAGCCTTTCTTATTCTGTGACCCAGTGCAACAAAAGAGCAAAAAAAAAAAAAAAAAAAAGTTACCTTTCTGTTCACATTTTTTTTTTAATTTTTCTGTACCTCAGAGTTGTTCAAATCATTACACATTATTCTCGGGATGCTCTATAGATCCTTATTCTTTTCTGATCCTCTTTCATATCTCTGCTATAATTTCAGCCTCCTACTTTGCCACACAAAACCCATTTTTCTGCAAAACTCTAAGTATGTTATAAATTCTTACTTTCCAGCTCCTGTTTTTAAGACTCCCTGGTTATATGATGAAATAAGCATATTCATATAAGATGCTTAGAATAGTGCCTCTGTCACATTAGTACTTAATCAATTATAAATACGTTTTATTTGCCACCTCCCCTTAATGCCTTTTAGAAGTGTAATTTTTTTTTTTTTTTTTTTTAAAGAAAGGCAGGCTGCAACATGCAGCACCTCCTTTGGATGTGTCTGGAGTCTTGGAAGCTTGACACCCTACATTCTTCTACAAATGGTCCTGGGGAGCTTGCTAGGGTCACCCGCCTAACCAGCCAGATCAGCTGGATCAGCCCTGGTGATCAATGGGATGACAGATGTCACAGCCATCTTGCCCTCACATCCTAGAAGTGTGATTTTTAAAAAAATTCTTTAGCTTAGACTTTTAATTTTTATTTTTGATGTTATTAAATATTTTGTTTTATTTTAAATCTAATGAAAGGAAAGTATGCAAAGGTGGAAAATACCAAAAATAGAGAAAATACCAAAGCAATCTCTCATACTTAAAACTAGTTTTCAGAAAAAGGGATTTAAAAAATTCTCCAATCTTTAGTGTCTCCTCCCTCTAAGCAAGGTCCCTAAGGATGTGGTGTACCTCTATTAGCCTCCAGTCTCTTAGTCGATAGTAATTATTTAACTTAGAGCAAATTAGCTTAAACAAATAAACAAAAATCTGAGTCATCCTATTTGAAAACCAGGCCTTCCATTTTTTTGTTTTTGGCATTCAAGCTTTGCTGTCTAGAGATTATGTTTACTATAGAGGTAAAGAATTCTCATTTTCTTGGACCACTTTGGAGGAGGGGGCCACTCCTTGGAAGGGTGAGGTCATTTCCAAAGTTAACTGGGAGGGAGGTAAATCTCTTATGACCAAAGCAGGAACTTTGAGCCCACATGGACTGCGGGGAGGGTATCCTTCTTGGACTCATCATGCAGATATCACCATGTAGGCAGCGGATCTCAAGTGAGCGGATCTCAAGATGGCACCTCCACAATTTTTTGGATCTGAAGAGTATACATCTGTAGTAGTCTTCTTAGGCTGCCATAACACAGTTCTACAGGTCAGGTGGTTTAAACAATGTTTATTTTCTCACAGTTCTGGAGGCCAGAAATCCAAGATCATGGTGCCAGCAGATTCAGTTGTGGTGAAAGCGCTCTTCCTAGCTTGTAGATGGTCACCTGCAAGACTATGTCCTTACATGGTCTTTCTACTGTGCATGCACTTGGGGAGAGAAAGAGAGAGAGAAAGAGAGAGATGGTTCTCTGGTGTCTCTTCCTATAAGGACACTAGTCGTATGGAATCAGGGCCCATCCTTATGACCTCATTTAACCTTAATTACTTCCTTAGAGACCTTATCTCCAAATGCAGCCATATTGAGAGTTAGAGCTTCAACAAAGGAGTTGAAGTGGTGGACACAGTTCATAACAATATCCTAGAAGCCATCACTGGACATCATGACAGCTTCATGATTATGCCCAAGTAAGAAATATCCCCTCTGCAGCTCCTCAGGGCTCTAAGTTCTTGTGCTGTTGTGAGAGGCACATCTGGGCAGGATCTGAAAGTTACTCTTTAAGAAACATGCTGCATTTAACCTTTATCTGTAAGCCTCTGGATTTATTTGTCTTCCGCTCTCCCTTGGCATATGTAAAGTCTGCTCTGAGTCCCCCTTATCTGCATTCAGATAAACCAAGGGGAGGGGACTGTGGCTGCAGTTGGGCTAGAGATCTGGGCAATGGAGCACCTGCTTCCCAGAGTTATGACATATGGTCACCACTGAGGGTGACACTCAGGGGCCCATGTGAGCCCCAGAGCATCTCTGGTCAGGTCAAACCCTGAAGGTTCGGAGGTTATTAATTTAATAAGTTAGGAAGTATTTTCCATAATCCCTCACTTTTCTTTTCTACTGGTATTTCTCCATTTATTTCCCATGGGCTTAGTCTCTCAGAATGTGACCTTTTTTGGAGAGAGTCTTTACAGAGGTAGTCAAATTAAAACTAGGTCATTAGAGTGGGCTCTAATCCAATATGACTGGTGTCCTTGTCAAAGGGGGAAATTTGGACACAGAGAGAAATATACAGGGAAGATGATGTAAAGAACTGCACATAGTGGGACACCATGTGAAGACTGGCTTATGGTACCAGCATCCAAGGAACTACCAGAAGCTGGGCAAAAGCACGAAACAGATCCCTCCCTAGCACCAGGGAACATGGCCCTGCCACCACCTTGGCCTCAGACTTGTAGCCCACAGAACTGTCAGACAAGATATTTCTGTTATCTAAGCCAGCAGCTTGTGGTACTTTTTACAACAAGAAGAACTGCTCTGAAAATATTGATTGCAAGGTAGTGAGGGAGGGTGTAAAGACAAAATTATAAAGATGACAAAAATGATAGGAATGGAGACTAGACTAGGGCTGCCAGGATCTAGAGAGTCAGGGAAGGCTGTGACTATAAAGAAGTCTAGGGAGTTCCCTAGTGGTGGCAGAGCAGTGCTGTGTCTTGACGGCTGTGGTCTTTACACAGATCTATACGTGGAATCAAATGTAATAGAACCATGCACACACACCCCCCAGAAATAATAAGTGCGCTCAAAAGCTGGTGAAATTCAACTAACATCTACAATCTAGTTAGTTGCACTATTCTAACATCAGTTTCCTGGAGTTACATAAGATGTTAGTTACCATAGGAAGAAGCTAGCTGATGAGTACACAGGTCCTCTCTGTCACAGTTTTGCAATTTTTATGTCAGTCTGTGATAATTTCAAAATAATACATGTTTTACCAGAAAGAGAACTTGGCTGGGAGACATGGGACAGAGACTTTTCTTTCATTTCTACTACCCATGTGGCGTCAGCCTTTGACCTCAGTGGCCCCTGTTTAACCAGCTGTTAAATCATTATCACAGGATGTGAGTATCTGAATAACCTCAACCAGTTTTGAAGGACAGATTTCAAGGGCAGAGAGAGCAAACTATTAAGCATGTATTGTGGAACTTCAGAATTTCAGTTCTTAATACAATATTGATTTAACTCTCTCTAATAATTTCTGCTCTAATTTGAACCCTGCGAAATAGTTGAAAATGGTATAAAAATGGAGCTCTCTTGGAACTCTGACACAGATGCACCCCAAAGTGACATCGTATTTAATCAGCTGTCAGCTGGTTGTGGATGCAATTATCAAGTGCAGATTATCTCTAATCCTGTACCGGCATTATTTTTAATTTTTCTAAAAGTGAAATAATTGATTCTGATACATGGTTCCAGACTTAGTCATTAGTATCTTTTAAATTTCTCCCCGGGGTTTCTTTAGAGATCTAATCAGATCTAGAGCTCTTCAGTACCATTTCCAGGCTACATTCATATATTCTGTTTTCAAGATTTATTTTTAAAATGATGGTACTTAGGATACTTGGTAACTGAATAAACAAGGTAGAGAACAGGATTATGGATGGTCACATTTCTGGATGAAATATAAGTGTGTGGGTACACACACATTGCATTTATTTTAATATATGCGTGGAAAGAATCTTAGAGAACAGACTCCATGCTGTTAACAGTGCTTATCTCTGAAGGACTGAAATTGCAGGAGACTCATTTTCTGAGGAATATGTTTCCATAATATTTAATCAATAATGATTAAATTATATTTGATGCCCTTCCCAATCATACTGGCTAACAATATGCAGATATTGATCCCATTCCACCACACACACACACACACACACACACACACGAGTGTATATTAGCATATCACTCACCCTACAATAACTATGCACAGGAAAGTTTAGATTATAGGGGGAAATTATAGGCATTGTCCTTATCTCTTGCCTAGCCATACATCTCAAGGCTGCTGGTCCATTACATCCTGTTTCTAACACTTTGACCTCTTTGTCTGCCTCAAAACCTTTGGGATTCCAACACTGACCTCCATCTCTCTTCTAGTCCCAGGCGCTTGGTGTTTACCAGGAGTCTGTTGTGTTTGGACCTTAGCTTGTTTTACTCCTATGGCACAGAGACCTTGTGGGGATTCTTCCCCCTGGCACCATTCTTCCCAGTCCCCAAGCCCTTCTGTTCTGCCAGCAGCAGCCAGGGCAAAAGATGCCTAGCAGCATGGATAAATTGTGAGGAAGAAGAGGAATCTAAGTGTTAAGCAGCCTGGCAAACATGCCGAGGGACTGAAGATGCTTGTTCTTGGATAAAGCATAACCAAAGCACGGTGACATCATTTATGTGAGAGAATTAAGGACCTCAAGAAGAAAGAACAGGTCACTGCCTGGTGGGGCTTTTGTACGTCCAAGTTCAACACACACGTATTTAAGTCTAAGAATTAAAGGGAGACCTCGAGTTCTCCAGGAACTGAGGAAAGGGAAAGACAACAAACACAATGTGTCACCAATCTTCCAAATAGGGGAAGCATGGGAAAGAAGCAGGTGCTACCTTTGCAGATAAAGCACGGTGGGAGGGGAGGGGTCACATCCTGAGAAGGTGCATCAGCATAGCAGGCAAGCCTTCAAGGACTATGTCATGCTGAGAAGTTGGCCTTTTGGGGGCCACCAACCCAGGACAGAGGATAAATCTGTTGACAGTCTGGGCTCCCTTCTACTGAATGCCACCCCCCCTCCCCGCGGATACATACAGAATTGAGTCAAAAGTTAAGACACAATCATGAAGAAAAGCCACAGCCCTTACCTTCTGTGGGAGAAGCCAGCAATTAATGATCAGCAATATTGTGGCAAGGGAACCACAGTTCTGTGGTGGGGGGACCACATGTGCAAGAGTCATAAACTTGAACTCTGCCCTTTCTCCCAGAAAACGTGCCTATGCACACTCACACAGATGTTTGCGTAGTCTCAGGGATTTCAAGAACCCTGTTTAGGAACTTTCAAATCATTAAGTTTCCTTGGAAAAGGTTAAAACTCAGTAGAAAATCAGAAAGTGCTTAGTGTGGGATTTAGAATATGGAAGAAAAATACAGGGGAGGGGGGATAGGAAAATTAATAACAAAATAGAAGCCAAAATTAATAGGCTTAGTAAAATAGCAAAAGCTTTTTGGGCCAGAATTTGAACAGAAAAGTCATCTAGTAAAGCTGAATGTTTCTTCAAAGGAACAACAGAAAGACCCCTTGGGTCGGTGATGAGAGTGGGAAGCCATCTTCTGTGAAACAGACAGAGGAGTAGGAAGAGGGAAGAAGCCTGGTGGATTCTGCAAACACCCAAAATACAAATTAAAATGACAAAAAGAAACTTGGTCAGTTTATCCCAAGAAAACACAAGGGAGATTGCTAGGTAATTGAGCTAAAATCAGAAAAATAAAAGCCAGAAATGAGATGCAAATTACAAGATACACACAAAGAACTATACAAAGTTCTTTAAATACAGAAGTCATGAGAGATAGTTACAGGGATGTTGGCCTTTCAAATTGCTTTTGAATAAACACTGACAAGAAAAATCCCTTAACAAAACTTATAACTGTTTTGTTATTGAGGAATTGAGTTTGCTGAGTTTCTAGCCATCAATAATAACAATAATGATGACAAAAATAGTAATAGTCACAGTATTACCAATATGTCATAGACATGAAACACAATCCCTAAGCATAAAACTTTGTTTTCATTCATTCGTTCATTCCATCAACACCAATTGTCAGAGCATTTTAGTGGACACCTGAAATGAGTAAATCCACATAAAGCACTCACCAATTATTAGCTATTAACATTGTTATCGATGTTTCTGCTTGCCGAACATTCATTTCTCCTGTTGTGGTACATGAGTCCCTTTTCTCCCTTTGGAAATCATTCTCAGTCTATGTGGATGGGATGGGTTTAACCTCTGCTTCTAGTTTCTGGAAGGTCTCCTGACCCTGACTAAGACAGTCAGAGTAGCACATCCCTCAGTCATGGGGACGAAATCATGGATGGACCTATGACCCAAGCGGACCAATGAAAACCCTCCTTGGGATATTTGCTGATATGCTTTCTAAGGCATAGGGCACTGAGGATCAGATAAGCCTGGAGCAACCAGAGCCATCTTGGTCCTTACAAAGGCATAACCTGTCTAAGAATAAAAGGAAAAATCACCCAAAGGACAAAGTTTGAGTCCAGGAACACAGCTAGGATGAAACCACCCACTTCCATCTCTAGCCTTCTCAGTTACATGACCCAGTGATTCCTTTTTCTTGCATAAGTTGGTATGAATTGCATTTCTGTAGCTTGCAAACCAGAGTCCTAGCCTGAAGGGTTTGCTATGTGCATGCTATGTGCTGGAGAAATACCGGAGCCTAAGACAGATGAGGACTCTGTCCTCATGCAGCCCAGAGTCCAAGGAAGCCTGCAATGAACAACTCACTACAATGTATTAGGAGTCATAAGGGAGGAGCTCAAGTGTCCAAGGCTCAAGTTTAATGATAGATGCATCTCACCTGGTCTGCGAGATCAAGGAAGACTTCGCCAATGAAGAGACACTTACTCTGAGACATGAAGGACCAAAAGGAGTTCCTCTGGTCGAAACAGACCACACCAAAAAAAAAAAAACAAAACTCAATTCTTGCACAGATAGAAAATTCTTGAGCAAAATTCTTACTCTATACATTATATAAAAGGCAACTTTGAGCTGACTAGGAGAACAGGCAATATCAGAAGTACAAAGTCAAGAGTACACATTACATGGAAATCAAGGCATCTATAGATTTTTTAAATTTTTTTATTTTTATTTTTGTTTAATTTTATTATGTTATGTTAGTCACCATTAGTTTTTGATGTAGTGATCCACGATCCATTGTTTTCATATAACACCCAGTGCTCCATGCAATATATGCCCTAAATGTAAGATATATTAATTTCTGTAAACAACAAGAAATTTTGTATAAAAGAGACAGCTTAAGAAATGTAGACGTGTTCACGAACATACAATGTCAAAGATCATGTCTGTGATGGTCTCCGGGGACCTGACACTATTGAGGCAGGCTAGATGGTAGAATGGTATTCTACTGAAGGGTTGACAATTTGGGCATTTCTGAGGACTAAAAATTCTGTTAGTGGCCTTAGAAAAGTCATGTAAGTTTTTAGGCATTAATTTTTTAAATCTAGAAGAGTTGTAACTAGAGGCTCTCTAAGAGCTCTTGCACTAATTAAATCCTATGATGCATCTCCAGTCTAGCTCGTCAAAGCTTAATTTTGACATATTGAAGTATCATTCAGGTACCAACCGAGGACTCACTTTCCTGAGTTCCTATTTCCTGAGGGCCTTTTCACTGATTATTCTTTATTTGTAGGACTGTAACTTACCTAGAGAACTTGACTTTTAAAGAAAGATAGAAGCTCAAGTCCATGTTTCACATTATAGAGTGTAAAATGTTGGCACAGTGCGATGCTTCTAAAAATCAAATGATGCTCCCAGAGCAATTCACAGAAATGTGTCTGGATTGAGAAATGATACAAAGTTAAATTAAATACATGAAGTACAAGTGTAGAATGATGTGTTTGGCTTCAAAACAAACATACCAGGTAGGAAGGTCTATTTCAAAGAAGTCCTATGGGAGATGCTACCTCATCCCAGACACGTACTCAGCCACACACAAGGTATTTTTGGAAACTACGTTTTTTTGAATTGCCTTTAGAGATATTGCTTGTTCTTTTGACTACCGCTAACAGTGATTCAATTTGTCCTTCGGATGACTTTTAAAACAATGAAAAGATACTTAGCTCCAAGTCAGGTGAATAAAGTGGATAATTGAGCTGCAGAATTCCACTTTTACCTGAGACATAAAGCAGTGAGTTCTGTTCCCTCAAACTGACGCTAGAGCAGTTCCACGTAAGATCTAAAAAGAGTAAAGTTTTGAACGATGGCATCTCTTGAGAGTAAGTGTGGCTCCTGCTAGGATGACTACTCAAGCACAAACTCCAGGTCTACTGACACCTCGATCATGTCTTAATCCCCTGTTATACAAAGTTGAAGACATTGGAATTACCACTGGGGACACCTCCAATAATTCTCTGTGAATTCATCATCCCAAAATATCTCAGAGCCTACAGCATGAGCCACGCCCTATACACAACAGGCACTCAAAGAATAAGCACTGGGATGCCGGGGTGGCTCAGTTGGTTAAGCGTCTGCCTTCAGCTCAGGTCATGATCCCAAGGTCCTGGGATCGAGTCCCGCATTGGGCTCCTTGCTCAGCGAGGAGCCTGTTTCTCCCTCTGCCTGCCGTTCCTCCTGCTTGTGCTCTCTCTCTCTGACAAATAAATAAATAAAATCTAAAAAAAAAGAATAGGCACAATTGCTCATCTCAAAGCAGGACAGAAGCAAATAAGAACTAGAGCTTGTCCCTGACTTTACATTCCTTTCACTGGACCCTGAAAAGAGAGTGTCTAGCAATAGACAGTAACAACAGCATGAAAACTCAAGACTATAGTGATGGGGCTTTCAAGAAATTAATCTTAATTTCTGAGCGACATTTTGAAAAATTAATAGAATCTAACCAACTATATTGATTCCATGCTTGAGAGACAAGTTTCCTAAATTATATTTGGTATAACATCTTTGAATAAATCCATGACTTCATATTACCTCTAAGCCTCAAACCAAAATTCTGTGAGAATTTAAGAAATGTAGACTGTTTATTGACTTTCCTACATGTTTACTGCCACCACTTGTAACTCTTTACAATTGAATTAGTAACATTCAAATAATATTCAAATCCCACATTAGTTCACAATCCATTTTCACCTCCAGGGGAAGAGATGCTTTGTCAATATAAATCATCGCAAAAATTCAAAGAAACTTACTAGTTGTTCATTTCTTAAACTTTAACAAAAAATAATCTATTTTAGGGGTGCCTGGGTGGCTCCAGTTGGTTAAGCCTCCAACTCTTGGTTTCAGCTCAGGTCATGATCTCAGGGTCGTGAGATTCAGCCCCACCTGGGGCTCCTCACTTAGTGCAGAGTCTGCTTGAGATTCTGTCCCTTGTCCCTCCCCCCACTTGTGTGCGCTCGCATGCTCTTTCTCTAAATAAATAAATAAAATCTTTTAAAAAATGATCTATTTTAGTATCCTACCTTTCCCATTGGACTTACCCAAAGGTCAGTGGAAACAAAAATTTCCTCCGTAATTTTAAATGCTGAAGATGCTTGGGGGAATAGACTGGTAATTTACTTACCTTTTTTTTTTTTTTCCAGAATTAATGTGTCTATGGAAGTAAATTTTTAAAACTAGTAAAAAATGGGGGCACCTGGATGGCTCAGCCGTTAAGCATCTGCCTTCGGCTCAGGTCATGGTTCCAGGATCCTGGGATCAAGCCCCGTATCGGGCTCTCTGCTCAGCGGGAAGCCTGCTTCTCCCTCTCCCCCTCCCCCTGCTTGTGTTCCCTCTCTCGCTGTGTCTCTCTCTGTCAAATAAATAAATAAAATTAAAAAAAAAAAACTAGTAAAAAATGGGAGAAGACAAGAGAATAGTTAAGATGATCATCTTTTACCACTAGCGTAAGTCTCCCAATCAAAACCTACACACATTTATTCTGGCAACTATCTTTAATGTCCACTTAAGAGAACTTAAATGCCCTCAAATAGAATTTACTCCAGGTCAGAAGCTATCTAAAAACATCTCTCTAAATTTAACTTTAGTTACTAATATTGAATCCAACATTACTCTTAAGGCAAATACAGTAAGCACTGATACATGATTTTTTTCTTCTTAAGACAAAGGGAAACGCACTTTACTTCATCCATCTAATAAAATAACCTAACTCAAAATTGTGACTGGATCAGCAGATCCATCTGCCTAATTCTCTGTTAAAAGATTAGGGATATGTCATTTCAGGAAATAAATTCTGCAAGGGAGCTCGTACTGCTCTGCTCATATGGAATTGATTTGAGCCAAAAAAGATTTTACAAGACCAACATTTTCATATTTTCCGGGTCAGCACAATCCCCTAGAGTAGAGTGATCCCCAAGGCATGGACCAACATCTCCAAGAACCTAAATCTGGCCACTGGGAAATGGGTTTCTTTCAGTTGATGTGTTCAGCATTTCATCATTCTATCTCCTACCCATCCTTAAATTCATGTAGGAAAAAAATGTATTTCTAGAACAAAGAATGAAGCTCTTCTCAATTGATATTCTTTTATAGTTAAACACTAACATCATCTTGCACATTTACAATTCACATGTTTTTCCCATCTCTGATCAATTGCCAGATATAAGTTGAGGCTACTGTGTGAACCAATAGAAATTGGCCCTTGCCTCTGCTGGATTTCAGATCTAGTTGGACAGATAGGTGGCACGTGGGAAAAAAATAGCAAAACCTATAAGTGAGTGCTCATTTGTGGGGGTTAGACTGCATATTTAGGGGGAATTAAGAGATGAAGGACATGCTTGGGAGCTGTACTGTGCCGTGAGCAAGGAGAGGGGTCTCCATAGAGGGTGACAGATGAATCACGCTGGTAACAAAGCGTGTACAGACCCCAATGACTGTCACTTGCTTGCTGGAAGTGATGCTTAGCTATGAGCCATTAGCAGACACAGTTTGGTGAAGGCTTTGATAGGATTTTGTTAAGATAAAGGGAGAGAACATTTCAGAACAAGGAGTGTCACGTGAACAAACTCAGAGGCAGAAATGATGCAGTTGAGGGGTAAACACTCCTGAAATTTTCAAGCTTTGTATCAACTTACACTAGGAAGATAGAGTCTCATAAAATGAATATTTCACATCTTTAACTGGAGGGAGAATACAGATTCCTGCTCCTGTTTCCCTGGAGATTCTGACTCCGTAGGTCTATGGAGATACCCAGAAATCAGCATGCTAAAGCACATTCGTGTATTTTGATCCATTTTGGAGGCACACTAAGCCAATGAATTGATGCCGTGCCTAGTTTTTATAACACTCTGACACTCCGGCTGTTTCGTGATTCTATGAAAGCACATTTTAAAAAATGTATTATTGAAGTGTAGTGGGTGAAAGCCCATTTTAACATAAATTGTTAGATGCTAATTTAAAAAAAATTAATCACTCAAGGCTGCACCTTCTCGAGACAGAGTTTGGAGGAGTTAAGAAGGAGCTGGAAAGCACAAATAGGATCCCAGAATTGTGGCAATGATGTTAGATATACCACTTCATTTTACAGATGAAAACACTGAGACCCAAAGGAATTCAATGACTTGCAGTAGCTGTAATATCAGAGACCTTGGATGAGAAAAAGCCTGGTCTGTCACTTTGCATAAGCAGTTTAAGGAATCCAGTATTGTTCAGTATGTGAGGAAGTGGTTGCACAATGGAAAGGCCATGAACCTGCAGATTTGCTAAAAAGCGGTGCTTCTGAAGGTGCAGAGGCAAGGTCCTGAAATGTATTAGAGAAAACAGATGCTGATTTCACCTGAACTCCATCAGAGGTGTATAGAAGGTCTCAGTGGACAAACAAGTGACCTTGCAATGCACCTTGACACGCACTGAAATCTGCAACCCGAGTCCACGGTGAGAAAGCATGGGGATTTCACCAACCCCTCCCCAGGTAAAGTCGGAATCGGACAGACTCTTAGTAATTGGGCATAATTAGACCTAAATTCAGCCCTCCCAATGACACACACAAGAGGGAACTTTAGCAATTCCATACATCTAAATAAAAACAAACTTTCATTATACTGAGCACTCCATCCCATAAGTTGGGTTTGCTTTGGACATTTGTATTTGATCTGTGATTTTGCTTGGAACATTTACTCATCCAAGTTCAGAATTTGATGACATTTGGGTGTCTTACCAATATATCCTAAAACATAACTCTCTCATTACCCACTTTTGGTTTATAACTACCTAAAATCAGAATATTCTATTAACTGCTTAATTTCTAGAATATGTACATGCAAGGGGTATACTTACTATAGTCTTCTGACTATTGTCTTTTTTTAGGATAAGGTGACCTTCCTAGACTCGAGTCATGGTCTTAGTCATCTTTTAACCTCTGGAGTGCCTAATCATTAAATCGCACTGTTATCTGAAATTTGGACAACTCGGTGCCAGTCATGTAAGCCAGAAATCCAGGAGTTATTCCTGACCCCTGCCCATTTCTCACACCTTAGATCCAGTTCATCCCTGAGATCTGCTCCGTGAATCTCTCCAACATCCATTCCTCTCACCATCTCTGGGGCTGCGTGGCTCTAATTTACTCACATCCAGAAAGACACTAAAGTTGGGGGACATTTGTGCACAACACACTCCTGGGACCTCCTAGACGGCAAAGATCACGATTTACCACCTGTCAAATTAGGCTTCTTATGTCTGCGCAGTAATGAGGTCTTGGCGAGTACGTTTTTCTCTGGAAAGCGCAAGAAAGAAGAAATTGTTCTGGAAAGTGGGGACTTTAGGAAGGGATGGACTTTTGATGTTTATTTTCCACCCCTCCTCTCCATCTAGGAGGAGAAGGAAAGAAAGAAAAGAAAAACACCAAAGCGAAAAAATATTAAAGAAAAAGATGTATCTGTGTGGTTTTTATCAGTGGGGAGAAGACATTTAATTCCTTTTGTTACCAGTTTTCCTTCTCTTTGTGGGGTTACCCTTCCTTTAATATCTTTACTGAATACTTATGCCTCCCTTTTCCATGAACTACCTTCCTCCTGAACCTCTTTGCTCACTTCAGTGGTTCTCAACCTGGCCGTGCATTGAATGGCCTGGTAAGCTTTCTAGAAATACTGGTGTCTAATCCACTAAGTCCACGGTGGGAGGTGGGGAGCGTTAAGTTCTGTATTTTTGGAAAAGTATCCTGGAGTCTAACCTCTATGTAGGGCTGAGAATTACTGTTTTCGTATGTCAAGGGTCTCTTGAATATCTTATTCTAGCCAAAATGGAGGAAAGGCTGACAGAATAGAAGGAAGTTAAAGGAGAAAGCAGCCCTGACCTTGGGGGAGAATAGTAAATGTGAACGAGAAAAGGTAAGAAGGTTTCATTTAGAGTCATCGGGAGATTGAGTCACGCAAAGGGTTTCAACGTGTGTGAGGCCTGGGGAGGCATGCCTTGTTTCAGCCAGGCAAGGAGAGCCCGGACTGGAGCCTGGCACTTCTGAACCTTAGTCCATTGCTTTTTGACCTAGAGGGTTTTGAAGGGTAAACCAAGCCTGAATCAGATTCCTGCTCTGGTGGGGTCGGAGGAAGTAGGTATTGGGAAGCAGGCAGGTCTACATTGGGAGTTTGGGTTCTGGAAGCCCTGAAAGATCTAGTCCCTCCTGTTCTGCTCTTGGAGCTGGGGTCACAGCCTGACCACCTGGGTCAGGAGGGTCTGGGAGCCTGCAGGGTTATGAGGCGGTGCCCGGGAAGGGAAGCAAATGGGGCCACGGCGGCTGTGTCCCCAGCGTGAGCAGTCCCATGGAGCAAGGCTCAAGACCGCAGCAGGCAGGGCCTGCCCTGTAAGTCTCAGCTCATCCCCGCACCACTGCCTGGACTAGTCTGGAGCAACCTGGCCAGGTCTCCCAGAGGAGCCCTACTGTGGACCGATGCACTGGAAGAACTAAACGATTAATGTGAAGCCAATTGAAAAGGCTTGAAAAAATGTAGCTGCTAATAAGTTAACTGAATATTAGAATATATAGCAATAAACACTTGCTTTAACTCTGCAGTCTGAAGATAAAATGTGATTGATGAGTTAACATTGAAAGATCTTCTTCCTGAAGCAGCATTAATATCTATAAACATAATAGTAATTTAAATGCTTTTGATTTAAAGCAAACAAATGTCTTGACTTTCCGTTGGCATATGTTGAGATAGGCTTCCATTAAATGTGTTGGATTTCTCTTAACCCATTCGCATGATCTTCTCCCGTCCCCTTGTGGCCAAATGAGGACATTTGCACGCCAGTTGCCTGGGGTAGACCTTCATGGCACAAAACAGAGCAGGTGGGGATGAAAGCCATTGCTCCCACCTTATTAGGATAATACCCAATCTAGACAGTGCCATGCCCGAGACAACTCAATTATTTGACAAACTTACATTTAGTCTCCACTTATCTGCAAAGACATAAAGCCTTGAGATGACCTTTAGCATCCAGGGAAGGAAATTTGAGGGGATAGCACCCCCTGCTGGTGTATTTTATTATCACCAGGACTTAATGTCTGCCTGCCAAAGGAATGATTGATATCGCATGGTTAATGTGAAACATTCATGCAAAACTGTGATTCTTTTCAACAGGTCCTCTGACTGTTCCAGAGATCCACCTTGCCCTTCTTTAACATTTGGCCTGGGTGCATTGTTCATGTTTAGGCAGTCACTTCCTCCCTTCTTTTCTCTAACCTAAGTACCTGTAAGAGTAAAACCATGTGATGCCTTTGGAAGCTAGTCTCCCGCTACATATAGTCTTTTATTCTTGGAGGTAAGGATAAATGCCATAATTTCTTATCCTTCACTTGTAGATTATCTTCTTTTCCCAAATTCACTTTTCAGAGAACTGTCCTCCTTTCAAAAAAAAAGAAAAAAAAAAAAAAGGAACTTTCACCCATACCGTGGAAATCTCCAGCCTAGATCTAGAACAACAAAGCCCCCCCTATTCAAGGGGAGAAAGGAAATCTAAATACAAATACACTTTTAGTTCAGTTCTTGAAATGCTCCAATACCACATCATGTCTTGATTGTCCAAATCCTATGGAAAACCTCACCATTGTTTGGTTCATGGTCATGGCTAACTTCATCCTCAGGGTCCCCTCCCTTTTGGTTAACGCTCCTTCTCCAGGGTGAATGTTTTGTGGTGTATCTTGGCTGCCTGAGGACCCCAGTGATGGCTCCCGCCCTCTCCTGTCCCTTGTGAGCCCTGTCTGTTGTGCCCACAGTTTATTCCTCCCATATCCACTCCCACCAGATTTAAAAACATCCACCATGGTTCCAGTTCCCCTTCTCACACAATATAAAACTACTCAACATAAACAATATCAAAAAGAAAACAAACTGTTCAAAATCCTCTTTTCTTCCCAGATAAAGTCACCTTCACTTAAGGAAGGGACATTAATGATGCAAATTCAAGAAAAGCAAGACTGTCACAACACAGATCTTCCCACACACTAGTCCACTTACGTGAGAGCAGCTCTAAGCTTTATGAAGTTTGCCAGAGAGGTCAGCAGCTCCACAGTGGTGTCTGAAATCTCTTCCAGTACTGTTGGGTATTCGCTGTTATGAGTGGCTGTAGACCTCTGGTCTTCTTCAAGGTACTCTAAGAAAATAAAATAATAACAAAAATAATAGGTCAGTGCATTTAGGATGGTTTAATTGTATTCATTTATAAAATGTAATTTTTTTAAGTTTGCAGTTTTCTCTTTTTTAAAAATATAGCAAATCGAAGGCACTGCAGATCACAGGATTTTGCCAGGATGCCAAGAAATCAGTAGCAAACAGAGACTTACTGACCCCATTCTGCAAATCCTGATCCTGTTAATCAACTGGGACATGGCTTTACCCTTTAAAAGAGGCAGGGAGAGAAATAACTCAATGTTCCAGCTTTCAGAGTCATCAGGACAGATGAGATTATATCAAAGTTACAGAAACAAGACCTGGAAGGCTGGTTGAATACTTAGTCACCTTTGAAAAATTCAAATATTCAAGCAAATATTACCTAGAATGTATCTCTGAGTTTTTGGTGTTTTTTTTTTTTTGTTTGTTTGTTTGTTTGTTTGTTTGTTTTGGTCATTCTGTTTTATTTTGTTTGGCAAGGAAAACTTCACTGAATCATTTTAATTCCTTACTCATTTTGACAGGAACATGTATGCAGAGGGCAAAATTGCCAGTCAAGAGTATTTATCCACATGGGAAAATCCTAAGGACATTAATTATAAATGGCTTAGCAACATGTCAGATAATTGAAAGGCAACTTTGAGATCGGAAATTTTGTTCCTCAAAAAATAAGGACTTTTTCCTTCGCTCCTTTGGAAATAGCTAAATCATGGATTCCTTCACTATCAAATCAGCAGCTGAGACTTACCTTACCCTTTCCCCTATTCATAAGCTATCATTAATCAAATATCTGTAAATATGGAGAACAACTAGGTCGGGACTCTCTCCTGGAAAGTCTCGTGTTGGGGATGGGCATAGACCCAACTCTAGTTGGGGCGACCCTGTGTCCACTTGGTGCGGTAACTCACTCGCTGACAGAAACTCCTTTCTTTATTAAGTGCATACTCACCATAAAAATCAGCTTTCGCTTGGGGCCATGCACTGTCACCCAAGACAGCAGTGAGGAGGGTCGTGTATCTTATTCTCAACCACACTACCGGGGATCCTAGTAAGAACCGCCAAACGCCACCCACGCGTCATGGGTGAGCTTCCTGCCCTCTTGCTATTGCCATTCGAACGTTGACAATGCTGGCCAAGGTCTGCTTGTTCCTGAGGTAAAAGCTGCAGGTGCTCAGATTTCTCCAAATAAAGCACAAACACACTCTTTAGGAAAACAAAACAGAATGATAAGCTGCCCGACAAAGGCTCCGTTCCAGAAGAAAAATGTGGATTTTTAAGAGCCTGTTGCTACCAGGCCCCACGTGAAAATTTAATTCAGATAATTGAGATGACAGTGAGATGTAAATGCAGGGACTGGCAATAATCATTGTCATTTTTCGAAGTCTTACCTTGATTGTCTCTCCCCTTGTCCCCGGAGTGAAGGAGCTTCAAGTGCCCATCTCATCCATATGGTGACATTTCCTCATACCCTGAACAGAACCATGACCACCAAATTATCACCCTGACTCAGAAAATAGCCGATTTCTAAAAGGGCTAAATTGTCAGGGATTTAACTCTTTCCAAAGAGTCAAGAAAACTCACAGTTAATTATACTTGATGCTATTTTTCCAGTCTTTGTGGTTTACCTGCTACATCAGACAGAGTCATATTGAAATCTGAGTTTCCTCAGTCCAAAACAAAACAAAACAAAAAACTAAATAATGTACTATTTAGTTATTTTTCAGTGTTGTTCCTTCCATAAGAAGATTTCCTATTAACCTAGGATTTTCTTTTCTTTTTTTTTTTTTTTAAGATTTTATTTATTTGAGAGAGAGACAATGAGAGACAGAGAGCATGAGAGGGAGGAGGGTCAGAGGGAGAAGCAGGCTCCCCGCCGAGCAGGGAGCCCGATGCGGGACTCGATCCCGGGACTCCAGGATCATGACCTGAGCCGAAGGCAGTCGCTTAACCAACTGAGCCACCCAGGCGCCCCTAGGATTTTCTTTTTTAAATCCTAATTATTGAAAAGAAAAATCTCTCATCCCTGACCCACTCAATTCAAACTGTACAATGCTATTCTACAACTAGCTGAATATTAATTTAGAAGTAGACAGAGGATTTAAGACATTCACAAAAAGGAAATACAAATGACCAGCCAGCATATGAAGAAGTTCAGCTCTTTTTATTATTGATGTAATGCAAATGTAATTGAGATATTTTTTCCTCCTATCTAGCTGGCAGAGATCTTTATTTCAGATAATCGCACTCCGTGTTGGCATGGATGTAATGAGGAAGGCTTTCTCGTGCACCACTTGTGGAAGCATTTAGTGGTAGAACCTATCTGGAAGCAATCTCTCCTCATGTAACAAGGGTTTCAAAAGACAAAAAATAGAGCTTGGCTCAGGAATTCCACTGCTGAGAAGCCATAACTGACTTGCTAATCCCCGCCCCCCCCCCCCATATCCATTCTCTCTGTCATCCTGAGGTAATTAAATTCCTGTATTTTAGCTGGGCACACAGCTGCCCAGAATGAACACTACATGCCCCAGCCACCCTTATAGCCAGATGGGGACTTGCTGGTTACGTTCAGGCCAATAGGAGGTACTGGAAACATTCTGGGCAAGCTTCCAAAAAAATGTCCTTAAAAAACAACTGATGTAAGTGTATTTTCCCTCTTGTTGTGCTGCTTGGAATGTGGATCCTGAACCAGGAGATGAACTCCTTGTTGTATTAGTGTCAGATCAGAAAACTGGAAGTAGCCTGGGTCCCAGACAACTGTGGAGTCACCATGACACTCTAGAAACTTAAAGTACTTTTCCTTTGTCTTGTCAACTTCTCCAAAATTTTCCTGGTTTTTGTTAAGATGATGTATAAGCCCAAGTTATTTATTTATTTTTTTTAGATTTGATTTATTTGTTTGAGAGAGAGAGTGAGAGAGAGCATGAGAGGGGGGAGGGTCAGAGGGAGAAGCAGACTCCCTGCTGAGCTGGGAGCCTGATGCGGGACTCGATCCTGAGACTCCAGGATCATGACCTGAGCCAGAGGCAGTCTAAGCCCAAGTTCTAACCATCCCTTTGAGTTACTCATCTCTGGGTGCTGCTGTGTGTGAGTGCAGCATCCATGTTGAGAAACTTCTCTTTGTTTTCTTTTTGCTGATCTATCTATTGCCAGTCTAATGTTACAGGGCCGCAGTGGCAGAATCCAGGAGAACAGAAAGAAAAAGGATTTTTTTCCTCTCGTACACTGGAATAGTTACCTTACCACCAAAAGCTAAGCAACTTAGAATCCAAAATCACTTTTGTTGAGTCACAGCTAGAAAGAGGCTGGTAGAACCTTAAGTAATTATTGGCCTGTCATAATAAGTAGTCCCAAGAATTACGCCTCATATAATAAATGTATCACTTCACTGACACTAATCACATTCTCAAAGTTGTAAGGAGCAATCCTTACTTCTTATTTAAATGAGAATAAAAGACTTTGACATTACATTGGGTTTTTTTTTCAAAACCTTCAGAGACACTTTTTAAACTCTCTTCTATTTGCTTGACTTCATGCAATGAACAGTTTATAATTATAAGCAAGTAAGCTAAAGATATATCTTTCAACTGACAAAAACAAAATGTAGGAAGCAAGAATAAGCTATTGAGGCAAAAATAGACCTTGTGTTCTTGCTTCTCATTCTACCACTGCAGGCTGAAACTTAGCAAGACATCGGTTACCACTGATAAATTGTTTTAACAAAAGGGTCACCCCTGCTTCCGTGGGGAGACTAATTTTCATGTTAATTCCATCTGAATACAAAAAAAAAAAAAAATTACAGGCATATCATTTTTCTCAACTATGTCCAGGAAAAATTTCAACATGAAATTATAGTACAAGAGGAGTACATTTTATTCAAAAAAGAAACTTCATGTGAATCTTTGTATCAAGAAAGTCACCCCATCCCCATCATCGACCTAGAGTTTTTCTTTTTTGTCATGTGAATTTTCATATATTTAGCTTCTAAAAAAGGAGTATATTTAGAGTTAAATTGCATGAAAAGAGGAAGAATAACAGCAGCAACAAGAACAGCCACAAAAAAGGAACCCTGAGACTTACCCCACTGTTTGGCTATGTCCATAAAATCCGTGTTCCAGAAGTAAGCCGGAGGCTCCTGGTGTCTTGGTATCGGTAACCAGGTAACGGTCGGTAACATGAGCCTCCGCTGGCAGCTATCTCCCCTCCAATCACTAGAAACCCTGGGCCTCCAGGTTTATAGAAGTCATGATAAATGAAATAGCTCTGAAAGAAGAAAGCATTCTTATAGGTCACCAGCTCCCTAAGCCCTGCAGCTTGATAAGTGAGTGGCAGCACAATTTGGTTTATCAGAACAAAGAGCTGGGTTATGGGTCCCAAGATCCCATCTAAATCAATGATCTTGCACAAGCCACAGGGCCTACACATGGGACAAATTTATTTCTTTGCTTTTTAATTAGAAAATTTTCCAAACTATGCTACAGAACAGAAAATAAGATAATGAATCTCCCACGTGCCCATCACCCAATATGACAGGCTGAATAGTAGCCCCCAAAGATACCTGGGTCCTTAATCTATAGAATCTGGAAATAAAATCTTGAAAATAGGGGCACCTGGTTGGCTCAGTCAGAGGAGCATGTGACTCGATCTCAGGGTCGTGAGTTCAAGCCCTACGTTGGGTGTAGAGATTACTTAAAAATAAAGCCTTTAAAATATATGTGTGTTTGTGTGTGTATGTAGATCTATATATACACACACACACACAGAGATACACACAGAGATACACACACACACACACATATATACACATACATATTTATATGTTTATAGAATCCAGGAATATTTCTTTATATAGAAAAAGGATCTTTTCAGATGTGCTTAAGTTAAGGATCTTGAGATAAAGTGATTATTCTCGATAATCCAGGCAGGTCCTATCACGTAATCCCAAGTATCCTGATAAGAAGGAGGCAGAGAGAAATTGGACTTCAGACAAAAGAAAAGAAGGCCATGTGAGAGAAGCAGAGAGAAACAGGTGCTGTGTCCTCAGCTTTGAGGACCGAGGGAGGGGATCTGAACCAAGGGATGTGCTTACGATACAGGGAAAGACCAAGAACTGGATTCTTGCCTCTAGCCTCCAGAGGGAGTGTGGCCCTGCGGACACCTTGATTTCAGCCCACTGAAAGTGATTTTGGAACTAACTGTAGGAGACTAAAGATGTTATTGTTGTTGCTGTTGTTTAAGATTTTTAAAATTTATTTATTTGAGCAGGGGAGGTGGGGCAGAGGGAGGGGGAGAAGGAGCCTCCCCGCTGAGTGTAAACAGCCTGATGCGGGGCTCAATCTCAGGACCCTGACCTGAGATCGTGACCTGAGCTGAAGGCGGACGTTTAACCGACTGAGCCGCCCAGGTGCCCCTAAACGTATTGTTTTAATCCGAGTTTGCAGCAACTTATTCAACAATCACCAGCACAAGTCAAATCTTGGCCACACATACTCCCTCTTCTCATATTCGTTTGCTCTATGCCAATAATATATAGTACATATACACATTGGAATAACAACTAAGTGTATTATTAAGATATTATTAAGACTAATAATATGATTATTGGAAACTTTTTTCTGTACAGTTGTGTATGTGTGTGTCCTTAGGATTTATCCCATAAGAGCTATAGAGTCAAAGTACTGTACTTTCAAGTCATTTGAAATAATCCTCTCTGGTCAAGTCACAGGTCTAATAGACAAGTAGCTGTGTTTGTTTCATTTTATTTTCAATTTTTAATTGTTTTACAACTATGCAAAAACATTACCTGGTTTCAAAGCTAAACCTGCCAGAAAAGCACGTTTAGAAAAGTCTGATACCATTTCTGTTTCCTCAACTTTACCTCTCTCCCATTATATGTAACCAGTTGTACTGATATTTATCTTTTCATTATTTTTTGTTAAACATAGAAATACTTCATTCTTCTGTCTTTCCTTAGACAAGGTGCCATTTTGCACTTGGCATATTTTCACATAACAATGTATCCTGGAGATCACTACGCAGGAGTACTTAAAGATGTAGCATTGTTCCTCATTCCCTTTTTCCAAATGCATGGTACTTTCTAGTGTTAATTAATTAATTAAACCCATAGTCTATCGATGACCATTTGGTTCATTTTTCACCTTGTCTATTCTAATGGGTGCTGCAATGGATCATTTGTGCATAGAATCACTTCACGTTTTTGTTAGTGTACCCTTAGGGTAGATTCCTGGAAGTGGTTATAATTTTGACAACTATCAGTAAATTCCCCTCCACAGGGGTTGTGCCGTTTTTCATTTCTACCTGCCGTGTATGAACGGGCCTGTTCACCAGCAAGTTACGTTGAACTAAAGCAATGGTACTAGCAAGCACGTGATCAGTGCGACCGAATATTTCCCCCAAGAATTAAAAGAACATAATGACAAATCACCTCTATAAAAAATAGATCAGAGCACAGATAAAATGTTCCAGAAAATGAAAAAAATGACATAAAGAGGTGAAGACTACAATGATCACGTTCAGAAGATAAGCAGAACAAAAAACAAGCTTCTCATAGAAATAACAGTTATTCACTAAAGGGAAGACTCGAGAAGACAAACCAGAGGACAATCAGCAAAATCAATGAAAAGGTGCTTAAAAGAAGTATAGTAAATAAAAGCTGTGGGGAAGAGACAAAGGACATTCAACCCATGCATATTTGATGACTTTGAAGAGGAAAACTCCACATACAGAACAGAAAAAATATATAATTCAGCAAAATTTTTGTAAAACGGAGATTTAGGGCGCCTGGGTGGCTCAGTTGGTTAAGCGACTGCCTTCGGCTCAGGTCATGATCCTGGAGTCCCGGGATCGAGTCCCGCATCGGGCTCCCTGCTCAGCAGGGAGTCTGCTTCTCCCTCTGACCCTCCTCCCTCTCATGCTCTCTGTCTCTCATTCTCTCTCTCAAATAAATAAATAAAATCTTTAAAAAAAAAACGGGGATTTAATCTACTGATTGAAAAGATAGACCATATCTCAGGAGAAACTGATTTTGGGGCAGCTGGGTGGCTCAGATGGTTGAGCGTCTGCCTTCTGCTCGGGTCATGATCTCCAGGTTCTGGGATCCAGCCCCACATTCGGCTCCCTTCTCAGTGGAGAATCTACTTCTCCCTCTTCCTCTGCCTCTCCCCCCCGCACCCCAGATCATGCTCTCTCACTCACTCTGTCAAATAAATAAATAAAATCTTTAAAAAAAAAAAGAAAAGAAGGTAAGTGAGACAAATCTATTTATATATAAGACTAAGCCTAAAACCATCTTGAGATTCTGGTTATCAAACAGAATGTCAATGCCATGAAATCTGAAGATGAGAAATAGAATGATCACAAACAAAAGTAGGCAAGTAAAGACAGGGAGGAAGTGGAAAGCGAACGTGCAAATAAAAAAAGGGTTTCATCTTTTATAAAGTCTTAAAAATAGGCACAAAGAATAATAACAGAAGCAGTCAAAATTGGGTTTATTAAATTATCTTGCTTTATGACCATGAAAACACTCCAGATAATTATAAAACAAAATTAAATTTTATGAAACTAATACTTTGAGAACTGAAGCCCGGATCTGAGAGCTGATAGATTAAAGGAGACTTAAAGCATAGTAATCCATCGAAATACATGGATCCTATTTGAATCTTTATTTAAACAAGGTCTTTATATCATTTTATGATATAACTGGAAAACGGAATAGAGGGAAGGAAGGAAGGAAAAAATGGAAGGGAGGGAGGAAGGGAGGGAAGGAGGAGGAGGAAGAGGAAGGAAGAAAGAGAGAGAAGACAGAAGAATGTGGAAAAAAACTAATTTCATCATAATGGGAAATTAGTCAAAATTAAAGCTTTAAAGGATTAAGTATATTACACAAAATTATAAAGTAATCCCTAGAAAAACTAAAAACTGCACATGAAGATTCTGAATTACTAGAAGCTGTGTGCACATGAACACACACAGCTGCACACACAGGAAAAAATATTTCACTTAGCGAAATACACTAAAATAAAGGAAAATAAAGGACAGGCTAAAAAACCAAATAACATAACATGACTAAGATAAATGTCATCATATCAAAATTGTAACAGGATAAACTCATCTATGAAAAGAAAAGCTCTCAGATGGGATTCTAAGTGGAATTCAACAGAATGATGCCTATGTCAAGATGGTTGAAAATCAAAGGCACACAGGGCGCCTGGGTGGCTCAGTTGGTTAAGCGACTGCCTTCGGCTCAGGTCATGATCCTGGAGTCCCGGGATCGAGTCCCGCATCGGGCTCCCTGCTCGGCGGGGAGTCTGCTTCTCCCTCTGACCCTCCCCCCTCTCATGTGCTCTCTCTCTCCTCTCATCCTCTCTCTCAAATAAATAAATAAAAAATCTTTAAAAAAAAAAGAAAATCAAAGGCACACAGATGCAAATGCAGACTAGGGAAAGCAAGGGTCATGGTCCTAGTATCAGACGAGGTGGGATTCAGGTACCAACATGTTAAATCAACCAAGAAAAGTGCTTTAAGAAGCAGATCTTAAAGTGGTGCTTAGTTGTGTGCTACATGACGTTGGATCCAAATACACAGAGAAAAATCTACACGAAACACACGAGAGATAAAGGCACATCCACAAAAGCAGACCTATATACATATGTCTTTCAGATCATGACAGGTTGGGTGAGGAAAAAAAAAAATCTAAGTCACATAAAAGTGTAGATCTGATTAATATGTAGCAAACTCTGGACAATAAAAACTAAGACTTCACCTTCCTTTCAAAGCCTGTGAATATGAGGCATTCTATTTATGGGAATTTACCCTGAATATCACAGGGAGAAAAAAAGAAACCACATTCACAAGCGTATTCATTGTGATATTATTTGTAATAGCAAAATGATGGAAAGAATCTAAATCCCATACATTGGGAATTGAATAAATGATCATGGTCATCCACTCAATGAAAAAAGATGCTGATGTAAAAAAGAAAAAAAAAAGAAAGAAAAGAAAAAATCTGTATAAACTGATATGGACTAATTTTAACGATGTACTCTTAAGGCTGCAAAAGAAAAATCCACGATACAGAAGATATACCATTTGTAAAGGAAAAAGGGGGAAATAAGAATCTACTATATATGTGTTTATTTTTGCATACAGATAAATCAGAAGCTAATACAATGTGTTACCTTCTGAGTTTGAGTGGGAAGAGGCAGAAGAAACAGGAGTGGGCAGAAGGCTCCTCAGAATATACCTTTTAAAATAGTTTTGACTTTTGACCTATATTAATGTTTTGCATTTTCAGAAAACAAAAGTAAATTGATACAAGTGGGAAAAATCCTAAAACTTAAAAAAAAAAAAAAAAGAACCTGACTGTGGGATCACCAGATAATTTCTCAGCTAAATTCCGTCAAAATATTAAACAACACTAACACCAACGCTATTTCAACTACCCCAGGGCATGGCAGGAATAAGTAAGAATCTTCCACATTCTTTTCATAGAGCATAACGCTAACATCTGACAGAGACAGCACACAAAAAAGAAAATTAAAGAGCCTTTCAATTATGATTCTCAAAATAAAATTAGTAAATCATTCATATTTGAAAACAGGTTTTAGAGTCACATTAAAAAAACATTACCTGATGAGCAGGTGGGATTCAGAGCAGGAATACCAGGAAGTTTCATTATAGGAAGTAAAATAATGTATTTCAGCATTTTAATAAATCAAAGTAGAAATAGAAATAAAATTATCATCCCCATAGGTGCTAAAAGGCATTGGATAAAATTCAATATACATTTATTTAATAGAAAAGGAGAGATGGGTAATGTCTTAATATTGGAATAGACTATATACATCTTTTTTTTTTTTTTTAGAGAGGGGGAGAGAGAGGTTGGGGGAGGTTGCGGGAGGAGGGGCAGAGAGAGAGGGAGAGAAAATCCTAAGTAGACTCCACACTCAGCATGGAGCCCCACACAGGGCTCAATCTAATGACCCTGAGATCATGACCTGAGCCGAAATCAAGAGTCCCATGCTTAACCGACTGAGCCACCCAGGTGCCCCTAAAATATATACATCTTAATGACATAAATGTGCTTATTTATTTATGTGTCTCTGCAGAGTTGTATCCCCTGTAAAAAGGAATTATCTGATGACATGCCAAGGGGAAGCCTCTTTCAAGACCTGGTCAACCAGAATGTCCCATATTCCTGAGCAGGCTGGTCAGAAAAGGTTTAGGACACAGCATAAGTCAATGAGATCTTGGCCCTAGATTTTTGCTGGGGCTCCTGAGAAAAAAGTTTTCCTTCCCTAAAGTGTCAGACCTTCAAATTGTGTATATAGACACAGATCAAGCTCTGAAAGTTTTGTAGAATCCAACCGGACTTGTCAAGAGAATTGGTGTTCAGGGATTTATATCTAACCCAAATGTCGACATATCTCAGCATAGACTAATCATGGTCTAATTAGCCCATTTCTAATAGGACTAGAAAGGAATTAGGCCAGATTCAGCACTTCTAGAATTTAAAAAAAAAAAAAATCCTGTAAGTCAGCAAGAAAGATAGGAAATACAATATAAAAAAGATAAAGGATACTAATAGTTTAATTCACATAAAAACTAGCCAGAATGATGTTCCACCTCTCTAATTATCAGGGAAAAGCAAATTAAAACACTATCGCACTGTCTTGAGGTGGTCAATAATTCAATAATTAGAAACTTACCACACACTAAGCTCTGGTGAGGATGTTGGAAATTCAGAGTCCTCAACCACAGCTCAGCATTGGAGAGCAACCTGACAGTGTTCTTGTAACTGAGGACTTGGGATGCCCTAGGGCATGGCAGTTCCAAGCCTGCGTGCAAGTACCCCCCACAAAAACTACCTCACAAAAGCAAAGGGAGATGTAAACTGGTGAGCAGGCAAAGTATTGCTTCCAGTAGCAAGGGGCTAGACATCTAGGTGTGTGTCCAAATGTGAACTGTCAATAAAATAGAACACTATGCAATGGTCGGGGAATTAACTAGCTTCATGGATGGATATCAAAAATACTATGTTGAATGAAAAAGGAACAAAGTGAGATTTAAAGCACAATGCTATTGAAGTAGGTTTTTCAAAACACAAAACACTATGCATTTGAGGCATATGCGTACATGTAAATAAAATGATGGAAGGCCAGTTGGAAGTGTGTATGGCAAGAAGAGGAGGAGAAAGAAGACAAAGAAGAGGAAGAAAGAGGAGGAGGAGAAGAGGAGGAGGGGGGAGGGAAGGAGGAGAAAAAGAAAAAGAAGGAAGAGGAGAAGGAGAGGAAGGGGAAGAGGGGAAGAGGAAGAGGAAGGAGAAGGAAGGAAAGGGGAAGGGGTAGAGGGAGGAGGAGGAGGAGAAGAAGAAGAAGAGGGAGGAGGAGAAGAAGGAGAAAAAGAAGGGGAAGAAGAAGAGGAGGAGGAAGGAGAGAAGGAGAAGAAGAAATGAGACTGGGTATCATAAATGAAGGGAGAAGTAAAATTTTAAAAATTTAAAAGCCACATACAGACTGATATTATGTCATAAACTGAAGAGCATAGCCGACTAGATTCAGATGAGGTCAAGAAGAAATAATTTTTAGGTTATGAAACTCATTCAGTTTTTTCAAAATTTAATTAAAACGCATATAAAGTGATGATAGTCATGATTTGGAATTACAAAAAAAAAAAAGTTAATACCAAAAATAATCCTCCAAAAATAAATGAATAGACTAAGGATGGCATACTGGCTGAATGAAATGTTCTCAGGCCATTAAAACTTACTGTTAAGAATGAAAGTTGCAAATTAATATATGGAGAACCAGTTTCGGAAAGAGAGTGCAAAGTATCGTATTTCAACTGAGTAAAATGTTAAGCAAAAGATAAAAAAGCACACAATAAAAAACCCACAGAAAACTTCAAAACTTGTGGGCCTTAAGGATTATGGATGAAATTACCTTTAGTGACAAAAAGTTTTTTTAAAATCAATAACACAAATATGAGAATGAATATTGACAAAAAACACAAACTAAAAATAAATGGAGAAACATATCATAATTGGTTTTTATAGCAAGCCTCTCTGGGTTTCAGCTTGCTTCCTCATCTAATTGGTTTTTTAATTGTGGCAAAATATACATACCATAAAATTCACCATCTTAACCATTTTTAAGTGTACAGCTCAGTAGCATTAAGCACATTCACATTGTTGTACGACCATCATCTCCCTCCATCTCTAGAACTCCATCTCTGTACCCATTGAACAATAATTCCATTTTTCCCCAGCTCACGGCAACGACCATCTACTTTGTTTCTATGAATCTTTTTTTTTTTTTAAAGATTTTATTTATTTATTTGACAGAGAGAGACACAGCGAGACAGGGAACACAAGCAGTGGGAGTGGGAGAGGGAGAAGCAGGCTCCCCACTGAGCAGGGAGCCCGATGTGGGACTCGATCCCAGGACCCTGGGATCATGACCTGAGCCGAAGGCAGTCGCCCAACCGACTGAGCCACCCAGGCGCCCCTCTTTTTTTTTTTTTTAAGATTTTATTTATTTATTTGTCAGAGAGAGAGAGAGAGAAAACACAAGCAGGGGGAGCGGGAGAGGGAGAAGCAGGCTCCCCACTGAGCACAGAGCCCAATGTGGGACTTGATCCCAGGATGCTAAGATCATGACCTGAGCCAAAGGCAGACGCTTAACCGACTGAGCCACCCAGGTGCCCCTGTTTCTATGGATCTTTGTCCTTTCGTGTCTGGCTTATTGCACTCAGCATAATAGCCTCAAGCTTCATCCATGTTGTAGCATGTGCCAGAATTTCCTTCCTTTCTAAGGCTGAATGATATCCGATTGTATATATGTACTACATTTTGTTTATTTATCCAGTGACTTGCTTCCACCTTGGTTATTGTGAATAATGCTGCTCAGAACATGGGTGTGCTCATCTTATTCTTAAATGATAGCA